>NW_027256893.1:12955301-13440301 GCF_029215685.1 Pituophis catenifer annectens | reverse complement strand
CAGTTGAAGCTGAAGTAGTCATTGGCAGGTAGGATGTTGTAGCAGACAATTTTGTGTACTACGCTTAGGTTAGACCATAGGCGGCGTAGTTCTAGGTTGTCCAAACCCAAAATTTCAAGCCTGGTGGCATAAGGGATTCTATTGTGAGCAGAGGAGCGGAGGACTCTTCTCATGAAATTTGTGTGTGTGTGTGTGTGTGTGTGTGTGTGTGTTTTTGTGCCTGTGTGTTCTGAATCTTCAAGTTGGTGTCAAAACCTGGCAATTGCCTGGACTAGTCCCTGCAGTTTTCTTGGCAATACAAGGGAGCAATTTATATGCCTACAAAAATTCATCACCAGATTTCGGGAAACAACAGATTTTTGTCTCCCTGTTTATAGTCCGCATTAGCATATTCTTTACCTTGCAGGATGAAGCCATTGTGACACTTCCTCTAACTACATGAGCCACAAAAGTTAATTGAGGAAGGCAGATCTCATTTGAAATCCACATTCCATTGTATTTTATCACTTGCTGAGAACACAAGATGCATTTACCATTGTGGAACAGCAGATATAAATGGATGCATCCACAGGAATAGCACTGTTGAAAGACCTAAAAAGACCTTGTTAGGAGCAGATTGTCATGGGGAAAAATCTAACTATGTGGTTGCTAGAGAAGTTGAAAACAACTTAAGGCACATAATCAATCAATCGGATGATTGCTTTTGGAATCTCTAGCAGAAAAGTGTCCCCAGTTAGAAATCAGCATTGTACCATGGTCCTCGGATGTTCCCATGTAGAGCTTCCATTCCTTAAAGTAAAGTTAAAGGTTCTCCTCGCACATATGTGCTAGTTGTTCCTGATTCTAGGGGACGGTGCTCATCTCCGTTTCAAAGCCAAAAAGCCAGCGCTGTCCAAAGACGTCTCCGTGGTCATGTGGCCAGCATGACTCAACGCCAAAGGCACACGAAACGCTGTTATCTTCCCACCAAAGGTTGTCCCTATTTTTCTACTTGCATTTTTGCATGCTTTTGAACTGCTAGGTTGGCAGGAGCTGGGACAAGTAACGGGAGCTCACCCCGTTACGTGGCACTAGGGATTCGAACCTATATATACCCAAACTATATATACCCAAACAAGGTAACATCAAAAGTGCTGAAGTGAATTACATTTCTTTCTTTTTATATATATAAAATAGTTTTTATTAAGCATTTTTCACCTTTATGGTAGATTGGATGGATGGGTGGATGAATTGGCTGGCTGGCTGGCTGGATTAGATGGATGGATATATGGGGATGGATGGATGGATGGATTGGATGGGTGGATGAACAGTGTATTCCATGTAAAAGAGAAGTATCAGCATGTATGAGGAAACCACAGAGTTTGAAAAAAATATTCCATGGAAAACTATATTAAATGGCAAGGGAATCTAAGAGCCCTTTAATAAGATTGCAACATGCTAAGCAGGTTACCAAATTCCAGATTGGCTGCTCTGGAAGGGGCCTGAAACAAAGAATGGAATCAAGCATCTTGTGAAAAGCATATAGTTTTGCAGCTCGCATTTTGCACTATAATTACCCTTTTTAAATGAAACAAGAAAAAAACTACCAAATCCAGGTCTGGGAATAAAATTCATTAAAAAAAGAATATACGTGCCCTGGAAAAATGTGTGTTTATAGCTGTTCAATTAGAGAGGTCCCATCAATCCTCCGCGGATAATAATCAAGATGTTTGTTTCACATTCTTAACGTGGGATACTATTGCTTTCTTTAGTAAATCGGCAAATAGTTAGGTTTGGTCTAATCTTTGCATACTTTAGCCATGTCTGTATCTGGCAGGATAAGAAGTTATGTCCCGTTCCCCCCACCCCATGACTTCCTTTTAGGCACCTTTGGATGCTTTGAAGCTTTACTTGTTTATGGTACCTTATCTACTGTGGTTTGAAGACATTTGTCCAGAAAACCTTCATCTACATCAAAGGAATGACACTTTGACGTGTGATTAAAAAGTTGACTAGGAAACTCCAGACTAAGCACAGATGGCTGCTTACTTCTCTTGCCTTTTAGATAATTAGAATTGTTTACAGGAAGGGAAAGGGTCAGCATCTCCTGAGTTTTTCCAGGACTGTTCTGGTGACTGTCTTCTCCTTGACAAGAAAAGATTGCAATAGTAAAGTTTCAACCGTGATGCCTTTATCAACACTACCCCCCACCCCAACAGACACACGTTCTTTCACTGGCGACTTTGATTTGTGTGTGCGTGTGTGTGTGTTTATGAGTGAAAAATAGGGACAGGAAATGACTATGGAGATATGCCTTTGTTCAATTTTAGTTTACGTGAGAGCAGAAAAACCTTTTGAATGACAAAGAACAATTTTCTGGAGATCATCTGCAGATAAGTGCTACATTAGGAAAGTTACGGTCACTTCTTAAAGATGATACGTTTTACTTGCTGCATGTTGTCAGAATTCACAACAGTTGTATCTATTTACTCAGGCTCAACATAAAGACTGTATATTTAAATAATTATTTTTTAAATTGTTTTTTAATTATTTTTCCTACAGAAATGCGATCTCTGGATCCTGCAGGAGAGATTAGAATGCGTAAGGGACTAGTGAAGAGTTCTATATTATCAGAAGTATGGAACACAATTTCTACTTTTTCAGACCGTAATAGAAATTATTCTAATCATTAAAATGGAAAATGGAATAATAAAACCCCTTTCTTTTTAGCTTCATCTGAAGCTAAATTCATCAATAGGCCCAGTTCTTAATAAAATAAGGAGGATTGTTAACTGTAGACACACATATGTTAATGATATACTTTAGAATGGCTTTTTACATACAACGGCTGTTATCAGACAGACTTTGACTGCACGCTGACAATCTACCACTAATTGTAATGTATTATCTTATTTTCCCCCATTTTAAAAATTACTCTTATTTGCAATGCTAGTCAGTGACCGTAATATAAATTATTCTAATCATTAAAATGGAATTTGGGCAGCAATCTAAACATGTTTCTCTTTGAATTTGTCATCATCCGTAGCACTCAGATCTGTCAGTCTGCAGCTAAAGAAACTGATTCAATCAATCATCAATCAATCAATCAGAATAGACCTGGAAGGGACCTTGGAGGTCTTGCTCAAGCAAGAGATCCTATACCATTTCAGACAAGTGGCTGTCCCGTCTTTTCTTAAAAGCCTCCTATGATGATTCCCTAAATTCTTAGGCAGTTAAATCCATATTTTGGCTCTACCGAAACCACAGTTAAAATCAGTAGAACCATGATCTCCTCAATCTGGAAGGAGAAACGGGACAGGATTCTTGAGGAGGCCTCCAGACAAGGGTGGAACTGGCTGCCTTTTGAATCACGGCAGCTCTCTGAGGCTTCAACTTGGCTTCTCATTTTGCTGAGATGACATCTAATATGGAGTTCTTAAAAGCATCAGTTTCTCTGCCTCCTCCCCCACTTCCCCACCCATTTTTAGAAAAAAAGATTTCTGCCTGGAAGCTACAAACTGACCAACTTTGGCACCCTAAACTTAACTGAATGACTTTGTGAAGTCTAAGCATTACCGACTTCCCACACAGGCTTCAGCAATCTGTAGAATAAGTTATGGTTCGGATATTTATGAGACTGATCATGTGGATATGTGTTAATATGAATTGGGTTACTCTGAGAAAGAGTATTCTATTACAAAAGCAACCTAAGATCAAAGTGCAAGAAAATAAGAAAGCCAATTTTATATAAATTACCATGTCACTTTTGACAATTTATGAATCTAGTGCTGGTCTCTGCTACAACTTTGATATTGTCAAAAGTCCAGATGGAAGTTATAGTTTGAAGCTGAGAGTGATTATTAAAAAAAAAAAAGACTTAAGAAAAATATCCCAACTATGCACATTAATCTATATTTCATTTCCTGCACTGGTTAATGTGAAATTGACTCTCTTTTTTTCCCCCTTTTTTCTTTTTTAAATGCAGTTTTATTTAAGAAGGGCAGAGATTCAGCAGAAACACCAAATGCTGACCCAAATGTAACCGGGCAAGAGATAAATAAAAAGCTGCAGGAAAGAGTAGGTGACAATAATTAGTTTGTTGTTTTTAAATTAAGAAGGTCTCCTGGGCCAGATGCTGTCTGTCAGGGTGTGATGCCCCCCTCCTGGGAAATGTAATGAAACCAAGATAGCTACAGGCCATCATGAAACTGGCAGAAACGCATTCTGTATTTGGGGATTTTTTTTTTTTAACTGCAATGCTTTTTCCTTATTCAAAATATCTTGGATCTTGCCCTGGTGAGGAGGAGAAGCGTGCTTGAAGTGACAGCAGGAATGTTATTGCAACATTTGTATTAAATCATAAATGTGGTCATCAAAGGATGCTTTTAATCAGTGAAATGGAGAGGAACTGGTTTCTATCACCATAGGAATCTAAACAGGAAAAGATGAGGGTTGGGTGCCAAATCTAAGATATATAGAATATATATTACAGGGTTTCTGGGTGTACTTATAACACGCCTCTCATTTTTACAACTGTGTAAAGACATGGTGCTAAGGGACCCGGTGGCTCAGTGGCTAAGATACTGAGCTTGTCGATCAAAAGGTCGCCAGTTCATCGGTTCGAATCCCTAGTGAGCTCCCATTACTTGTCCCAGTTTCTGCCAACCTAGCAGTTTGAAAGCACGTAAAAAATACAAGGAGAAAAATAGGGACCACCTTTGGTGGGAAGGTAACAGCATTCCGTGCGCCTTTGGCGTTTACTCATGCCGGCCACATGACCACGGAGGTGTCTTCGGACAGTGCTGGCTCTTCGGCTTTGAAACGGAGATAAGCACCACTCCCTAGAATCGGGAACGACTAGCATATATGTGCGAGGGGAATCTTTACCTTTAAAGACATGGTGACCTGATCCAAATCACAGATATGGGGAAAAGGAAGACCAAAGAGTCTTCCTTTTCCCAGCTTGATCTATTTATAATATTTTATTTAAAATTTTATCCCAGCTTTTTTGATTAGAAAAATTGGCAAGTTCCACAATATGACTTAAAAAGAATACCTTAAATCCTCACATCTGTCCTTTCTATGTGAAAATAGGATGCCCCACCAGAAACAGTGCAGGCATATTCAATGCTCATCACTTCAATTAGGTACACATTCTATGGAGAAGTACTTTTATCTTCTTGGAATTTTGGAGAGATTTATTCATTTCCCTTGGAAAAGATTTTTTTCCCCCTCTGCTCTTTTGTAAACAGAAATTCTTACGTCATGGTGAAGGAGACTGTAGCTCAATAACTGTTGGGATAGTTATTGTAAAAATAATGGTGGTAAGCTTGATGTTCAGCTGTCTGGTGGATCAGCCATGCCCATCAATTGTCTGCAGAAATTATATTAATTTGGGATAATATATATAATCATCGCTCTAAAATGGCTATGCAGCCTTCTAGGCTTCTAAGCAGGAGTGCTATTCAGCAGGTTCTGACAGGTTCTGGAGAACCGGTAGCAGAAATTTTCGGAGAACCGGCAAATACCACCTCTGGCTGGCCCCAGAGTGGGGTGGGAATGGAGATTTTGCAGTATCCTTCCCCTGGAGTCAGGTGAGAATGAAGATTTTGCAGTATCCTTCCCCTGGAGTCAGGTGGGAATGGAGATTTTGCAGTATCTTTCCCCTGCCATGCCCACCAAGCCACGCCCACCAGGCCACATCACACCCACCAAGTCACACCCACAGAACTGGTAGTAAAAAAAAAATGAATTCCATCACTGCTTCTAAGATGCATCCTAGCAATATCAGAAAGGGAGAAAGAATATTTCTTTCAGACATCTGATCCCATGTCCTAGGTTTGACATCTTACCCATCCCTGTGCTCTCACCATTATATCACACTTTTTTTTCATGCCATCCGTTCCCTGTACATTCTTTAGATGTTTTAAAAATACATGTATCAGACTAACCCTCACTCTAGCCCTTTATTTGAAGTGATCATAAAATATACAGTATATTTTTACAACCAAAGATATACAGTATGTGCCAGCAAGCATAGTGTCCTATTAATATCATCTAATGTCTTCTAAATAAAAAATCAGCTCCATTTATGGAGCAATGCAGCATGAACATTATAGTGCTAGACTGAACAGCTCCTTCATTTCCATCAAGGGGCAGTTTCAGTGCAGCTCTCAAAATTTATAGCAAGGAGATGAATCCAAAGGACTGAGGAACAGAAGATATATCTCCCAGGACCTGGTTAGCATTTGATGGGAGACCAGTAGGAAATCTAGAGCTCTAGCATCAAGTAGGAAGTTGAAGAAAGGCACAAGACACTTCCAAATTGTTGCCTAGAAAATGACATGGCTGTATCCAACACTGGAAGTTTTTAAGAAGATGTTGGGTAACCATTTGTCTGAAGTGGTGTAGGCTTTCCTGCCCAAGCAGTGGGTTGGACTAGAAGACCTCCAAGGTCCCTTCCAACTCTGTTATTCTATTCTAAGTATCCATAAAGCCATCAGGAATTGAGTTCAGCTCTATTCTTTTTATATTGCTTGTAATTATTGTGAAATTGTGGCTCTGAATGGCTCTGGGTATTTTTTTTCTACTGGAAGGATGGTAGAATCCACACACACACACACAAATGCACAATTGTTTAGAAAGAGTTCTAAACATTGCTTATATTCCTAACATTGAAATGTTTAAGAATATAAGCAATGTTTAGAACTCTTTCTAAACAATTATAAAGAAAGGTGCTAGTGAATCTTGGCTGAACTTGAAAAGCTAACCAATATGGATGCAGCCAGACCTACTGGTAGTTTACATTGAGAGCTGCTGTAACCTGGACAGAGAAGTCAAGAAAATATTCCAGAACGAGGGAGTAAGAAACCATTTTTGTACTGTTGTCAAGTAAACTACATGAATCTGTCCCTGAAGCTACCAAGATACAAGCTTCATTCAAGAGAAATTTTATTTCTTAACAAATAAAAAAAAGCTCTCCAGTTGTTCACTGTTGTTAAATCTACATTGGCATGATCATGGACAGGATCACAGGCTTAGAATGTGAGCCCAGTTTTGAGAAATGAATATGCCATGCATTGTGGCTCAGACGCTGAGCTTGTCGATCGAAAGGTCGGCAGTTCAGCGGTTCGAATCCCTAATGCCGCCTAATGGGGTGAGCTCCCATTCCTAGGTTGTGGCAACCTAGCAGTTCGAAAGTACATAAAAAATCCAAGTAGAAAAATAGGGACCACCTTTGGTGGGAAGGTAACAGCGTTCCGTGCACCTTTGGCGTTTAGTCATGCTGGCCACATGACCACAGAAACATCTTCGGACAGCGCTGGTTCTTCAGCCTTGTAACGGAGATGAGCGCCGCCCCCTAGAATTGGGAACGACTAGCACATATGTGCAAGGGGAATCTTTATCTTTACCTTAGTGTACATGTACTGGGATAAAGTGTAAATCCAAATAGCCGTAGCCAGAGAATTAAAAAAAAAATAACTGCAAAATTTATTAATCTTTTTCTCTTAAAATTAACACAGGGATGGACACAGATCTGTCTGCTATCTTAGTTCCCCAAAATGCTAAAAGTTTAGCATGGGAAAGAAAGGGGAGGGGGAAGGAAGAAAGGAAGGAAGGAAGGAAGGAAGGAAGGAAGGAAGGAAGGAAGGAAGGAAGGAAGGAAGGAAGGAAGGGTAATTTTTGATGCTAACTGCATACTTTGTAACAAAGGATAAAAAAGGCTTAGAAAGAAACAATGATGCAGTAGATGAACAGATTATAATGAGGTCCCTTTTAATTTCTTTTAAAGTCTGGGGTGTAATCAGGCTAAACAATGAAGAAGAAAGCAACGATACCAGATCTTCCGTCTGTGTGACCTTCTGTACTGTGGATTCCTGCAGCTTTATCTTATTTATAATATCAGATCCTGATTATGCCTCCCAAGGGCTTGCCTAGAAATGTTTTAGGAGTTTAATCTTTGTGAACACAAGTTGATTTGATCCATATCTCCTGGAAAAAAAAAAGTAATTATCCCTTGGTTTTTGCAGGTCTTGGCTTACACCTATGAAAATATATTCAGATGTGCATGCTTCAATTGCCTTTGTACAGTTATTTTTCTTTTAATTCACGGATGTAACCCAGATATAAAACAATAGGAAGTTATTAACATAACTATGTGGAAGCAGTGTGATTAGAAATAAATTGATTCCTCTGTCTAAAGCTTTGCCCAATTTGTAAGTGGCAGGTTTTCGGTGGCAGGAAGCTCTCATTAGCTTAGAGGAAAGGCGGCTTGGTAATTCCAAAATAGGCTGTGATTGATTAGAAAATCTGCAGTATTGATATTGTTATTTAGCCATGGTCATATTCAATTAGTGCAAATAGCACTATTTCTAATCAACCAGCCAATGGTGCAGAATAAGTGCTGTTTGAAAAGGCTAACTGTTTAAGCCTCCCGGACAGGCACGTGCATAGCTGGAGAAACTTATCTAGGATACCCAGTCAATGAGCCTAACTTACTGGCATTTAATATACAAAGTGCTCTATTTTATTAATTAAGATAGTCCGTTCTCCACATTTTAATTAAAGCTGTAAGTTTATCAGTCGGCTATGCAAACTGAAGGGTTATGCAAAGTAAGCCCACTCATCAGAGGAAGCTTCAAGCGTTTGGGCAACTCGAAGAATATGGTTTGGTGACATTCAAATGGAGGATTGGATGCCTCCAATGCAGAGGTGGGTTTCAGCAGGTTCTGACCAGTTCAGGAGAACTGGTAGCGGAAATTTTGAGTACTTCAGAGAACCGGTAGTAAAAAGTCTGACTGGCCCCACCCCCATCTATTCTTTGCCTCCCAAGTCCCAGCTGATCAGGAGAAAATGGGGATTTTGCAATAATCTTTCCCTGGAGTGGGGTGGGAATGGAGATTTTACAGTATCCTTCCCCTGCCTCCCAATTCCCAGCTGATCTGAAGGAAATGGGGATTTCCCCTGCCATGCCCACCAAGCCACATCCACCAAGCCATGCCACACCCACCAAGCCACACCCATAGAACCTGTAGTAAAAAAAATTTGAAACCCACCACTGCTCCAATGGCCAATACTGTGATGGATTGGTCTGATTATTTGATCTGAGAAACTTTACTTGGGGGTAGAAATGATCCTCTGGCATTGATACTGTAGCCAAGGAGTATTTGACAAATACATGGAGGGGTCATATGGATCTTCTGGAATCTAAATCTAATACTAGGGAGAAATTTCCTGGCAACTAGAATAATTAATCAGTGGAACGACTTGTCTCCAGAAGTAGTGGGTGATCCAACACTGGAGTTTTTAAGAAGAGATTGGACAACTATTTGTCTGAAGTGGTATACCAGGAGGTTGACTTCCAAGTCCCTTCCAACTCTGTTATTCTGGAATGTTTACAAAAGGTACAAAATACCAGGAGAGAAATGTACCGGTTCGCTCCAGTTCAGACAAACCAGTAGTAAAAAAATGCTTTAAAAAGTAAGAAAAGGTTTCAACGATCACAGCTGTGCCGTACGATCATCAAAACCTTTTTTAAAAAAACTTTTTAAAGTATTTTTTACTACTTATTCGCCCAAACTGGTAGTAAAAAAATGCTTTAAAAGAGTTTAAAAAAGGTTCCAACGATCGTACGGCACAGCTGTGATCGTTGAAACCTTTTTTTTTTAACTTTTTAAAAGCATTTTTTACTACCGGTTTGGGTGAATAGGTAGTAAAAAATGCTGTTAAAAGTTTTTTTAAAAGTTGGCCACACCCACCCAGTCACATGACCCCCACCAAACCATGCCCACAGAACCAGTAGGAAAATATTTTGCATCTCAGCACTGCAAAATACCCTTTCTTTGTATCCTGCTGAAATCAGATGGGAAAGGTCCTCATCAAGATTGGGGCAAATTGCTAGCACTCAGACTAAGTTTAGGGATGAAAAATTAATAATTTTTCAAAGTTCCTTTCTCTGGGAAAGAGGTTGTTGTTTTGTAACATTTTCCGAGAGATACTTGAGAATTTATTTCTGACTTTCCTCATTTATGTTTCTGAATTTACATGAGTACTAGAGCTGATGGAAGGAGATAGGCTTGGGAATATTTTTATCATAATAACCTGCAGCCTTCCTGACTGCCTTGATTTCTCAATCTAAAAAAGTCTTACAGAACAAATTTTCTCGTAACATTTTCCTTTGGGATTTAATTGAAGAGAGGCTGAAAACTGCTGGGATGAGAGTCAAGATCCTCCTATATCCTTCAGCTACTTTGGGGAAAAAATGGCTTTTAAATAATAATAGTATTGATTACTAATAAACCATGCAAGAACCTTACATTCCACCCTTGAGGAATTTACTAAACTCTCTTTCTCTTAGGAAGAATTCCAAAAGGAAAATTTCCTTCCCCATATTGAATGGGAAGAGATTGAAAATATATATATATATATATATCTTGAAATATATATTATTTCATTTTCTAAAAATACACCTACTGTAAAAACAAAACAAAACAAAACAAAACAAAACAAAACAAAACAAAACAAAACAACAACAACAACAACAACAACAACAACAACAAACCCAGGGAAAGCAGAGTTGTGTACATAAAAAGGACTACATTTTAGTGGATCCTGTTGAGAAAGAGAAGAAAGCTGAATCTGAGAAATAAATTTTCTCAGTGACACTAATAGTGAATGTCTATGGAGATTCTCAGTCCTCCAGGTCATGGTTTTTCAAAAGGCAAACTGGACTTCCTTTGTTTTTTGCTTGAAGACAATTCACGGCTCATCTAAGAAGCTTCTTCCAAGAAGTGTCAGAACTGAAGAAGCTTATTGGATGAGAAGCAAAACATCTTTAAGCAAAAAAACAAAGAAAATCCAGTCGCCTTTTGAAAAAGCACCTTTGGAACGAATAGCGGAGTTATTTTTTCAACCTATTATCAACTCAGCTATGATCTAAGAATGAATCTTCAGAGCCAAATCTTCAGGAAAGATTGCATGCATGTGTTTGCCTGCAAGGATATCAAAGGGATTTACAAGTGTTTTAAGAGAGGCTCTGCCCAATTGTTATCAGTCTTGATAGAAGATTTAAAGACCAGACAAATGCCAGGCACATAGGTTTCCCGCTTTTTCTTCTCGTTTTATTGTGATGTTTTAGGAAAATGACAAAACGAATATAGTGACTATGTAAATACAAAAATAAGGAATGACAAGGCAGTGAAATAGTAAAGACGATGAGTAAATAACAAGGGAGGGGGGAACCTAAACAGACCCAAGAAACAGAAGAAAAAGAAAGAAAGTTCCCCCAAACTTGAACAATCCAAACACATAAATAAATCAAATCAACAAAAGCTAAGCATTACACAGACAGAGAGAAAGAGAGAAGGGAGGGGAGACAGAGAGAGAGGGAGGGAGGGAGGGAGGGAGGGAGGGCGAGAGAGAACTGAAATTACTTATCAGCTTAATTTCTAGATTACTCAACTCTGAGGTCTCCAGGTGATGTACAAATAATTTCATTTGAGCTGTACCACGTCTCCTTTGTCTTTGAGAGGACATCTGCCCTTCTCCAACTCTTTGGACATTTGATCCAAACATTCAGATCAGCCCTTATTTTTAATCTGGTGTGCTGTTTTTTTTTCACCCACTGCACTATACAACCTTGGAACATTTTTTTTTTTTTTTTTGGAATGGAGGCTGAATGCTGTGTATTTGCAGAATTCTTTGTATTATTTTTCAGAAGGTTTCCTATCTTCTTATATTTCTTTAAAGTGACCTCCTTGGCTACCCTACTTCTAACAACTAAAATACTTTCCTTGTAGGCTGTTGTCTGCTTCCATTTTTTTTAAATGTTCACTTTTATTTCAACTTCTCTTTTATTGTATCTTTTAAAAATCTGCTTGACAGAATAATGAACAAAAAGACTGGAAGATATATTCTTTCCATGTGTAAAAGAGGGGGAAAAATCATAAAACGAGAGAATCCTTTTTATGTTTTTGTTTCTTCCTGAGTTATTTAAAGTGATTTTGTCTTTTAGTTCTTCCCTTCCTATAACAACCTAACTCCTACATTAGTCTTGGAATAAACCATCTTCGGTTCTAATTTATGAAGCTAGTGGATTTTTAAGTTTACCAACCTAACTACAGTATCAGTTCCTTGGCTAAAGGAAGCTTCAAGATAAAAAGTTCTTGAAGCTTCAGACTGCTTATTTCTTCTTTTCTCCATTTTCAGGGAGGGAGGAGGGAGGGAGGGAGGGAGGGAGGGAGGGAAGGAAGGAAGGAAGGAAGGAAGGTTGGTTCTCATCCAAGGAAATATTTTGAAGATCAGAAGTTATTACTATAGTGGAAATCTCTCAATAACTGCTAGATGAGCATACTGCCATCTTCCAAACTCCACCTGGGAGTGGGTTCTAAACAGAAGGCCTGGTTAATATATCTTATTTATACATGCATCGGCTTCCCTCAATACCCCCAATCAGCTGTTCCCAGAGGTGAATCTTAGCAACAGGTTCGTTGGTTGTGAGCTCTGCATCTTGCTTTTTTTTTTGCTTTTTTTTTTTCTGCCTCTGAAACTTCTGAAACTCTGTTTCAGAAAAAACTTTTTTTCCTGCCTCTGAAAGCCTCCGAAACAGAGCTTCAGAAAAAAAGCTTCTGAAGCTCTATCTGGGGGCTTCTTTTCTGAAGCTTCATTTCTGATGCTTTTTTCAGCCTCTGAAACCTCCATTTGAGAAGCTGGGCAGGGCTACATTCAGAGTATAAGATGCACCCAGATTTTTACCCTCTTTTTTTTGGGGGGGGGAAAGGTGCGACTTATACTCCAAAGAATACGGGGTGTGTTTGTGTAGTATTGTATTGTATTGTATTGTATTGTATTGTATTGTATTGTATTGTATTGTATTGTATTGTATTATTGTGTTGTGTTGTGTTGTGTTGTGTTGTGTTGTGTTGTGTTGTGTTGTATTGTATTATTGTGTTGTGTTGTGTTGTGTTGTATTGTATTGTATTATTGTATTGTATTGTATTGTATTGTATTATTGTGTTGTGTTGTGTTGTGTTGTGTTGTGTTGTGTTGTGTTGTATTGTATTGTATTGTATTGTATTGTATTGTATTGTATTGTATTGTATTGTTGTGTTGTGTTGTGTTGTGTTGTGTTGTATTGTATTGTATTGTATTGTATTGCCATCTTGAAGGGCTATCTCAATCTCAAAGATTGTGCTTTAGCACAAGGTCTCAGTTCAAGGCTCAGCTAAAAGGGGAAAAGGCATCTGAAGCTGAAGATGCAGACAAAAGAAGCCAAACCAAAGAAACCATAGATGTGCTGATCGAATCTGAGATTGGCCTTAACTCAGAAAATTGAATTACTATCCTTTTATGTCTTGCTTTGAATGGAGACATTCAAATGAACCAAATAAACTCCAGGCAAACTTCTTATGCAGCCCTGATGCCCCTTTTAGTGTCCACCTTGAACTGGTTTGACAGCTGTGATCTAGAAGTTTGAAGGAGAGTAACATTTTAATCTGGCATTGGGCTCCAAGGGGATATGTCAGCTGTAGCATCATTGCTACATCTCTTTTCAGATCAGGAAATGTGAGCAGTTAAGGAGATTGCAAAGCCCCTCATGAAATCTTTCTTACCGAAGCCCAGAAAAATCAAGCAAGCTACAGAGCACTGGAGAAATGATTGCACAGTTGCATACAAGACTCATCTTTCTGACCAACTTTTATGAAATCTGTATTTCACCCATAAGAATTGTATTACCATTCTTTTATGGAAAGGAAACACATTCTATTCCATCCCATTGAAAGAGAAGAAGAAGAAGAAGAAAAAGTTTAGCCTGGCATGAAGAATGGCATTTGCTGGCCTCAACCTGAGATCCTCAACCACCTGGAAAAAATGAGATTGGAACTCAGCTCCCTTGGGATCAAATTCTGCATAGCTGACTGACCACCTTGGACAATGGATTGTTAGAATCCTCAGCACACCTAAGATTTCTTTGGCTTGGTGTCTTTTGTCTTCCTTTTCAGCTTCAAATGCCTTTCCCCCCCTCTTTTTAGCTGAGCCTTGAACTGTGACCTTGTGCTAAAACTGGAACTAGCTGCTAACTTTAATCTCAGACTCCAGCGCTGCTGACTTGATGACACGAGAAGAATAGGAATGCTATAATAAAGTAGGACAGGGATCATGGGTTGAGGAGGGGGGGTGGTATATTTCCAAGGCTGAAAAAAGCCACATCGGTTCTGATTTTGGCTTGACTTGCAAAGTAAGACCACATCCTACAAGGACTGTTCATAATAAAATGGAATCAACCTCTCTCTTGCTCCCTATCTTGATGTCCTTTACTAAATTGTGCTCTCTGACCCAAACTGTCAATCACTTATATAGGCAGAAGGAAGATTTTTTCCCCATGTAATACTAATTAGAGAACTGCAGTTCCCTGTCCACTTTCATACCAAACAGTACAACTTCCCTTTACATCAAGGGGGACATATGTAAACCTGTATTTCAAGGCTGTATGAGATATGTATGTTCCTTCATTTAAAAAGCCAAGATACTGGCACTCACATTTTTTTTTTCAAATTTTGCAAAGCAATTGCCAAAGCCGTAAAAAGCACAGAAAATACAGGCGCTTTCCAATCTCTGGTGTTATTCCATATAAAATGCCCTTATCTGTACCTCCCTATCTCGGTTTTATCATCCCAGCAAAATGAGTTGGCGCCAGTGAATGGCCCAAGGCCACCTAGGAAAAGTAATGAATGAAAGAGGTTTTCAATCTAAATCTTTCTGAAAATCATCAGCCCAGATCAACCCATGGCTTGTTAAAAGGCCACTTCATTGAAGGTCTTGGATGGCAGTCTATCATGCTAGTCCAGGGTGGGTTGTAGACAGTGGTGAAATCCAAATTTTTTTGCTACTGGTTCTGTGGGCATGGCTTGGTGGGTGTGGTGTGGCTTGGTGGGGGTGGTAGGGGAAGGATACTACAAAATCTCCATTCCCACCCCACTCCAGGGGCCAGCCAAAGGTGGTATTGGCCGGTTCTCCGAACTACTCAAAATTTCCACTACCAGTTCTCTAGAACCTGTCAGAACCTGCTGGATTTTACCCCTGGTTGTAGATGTGTTTTTCAACTTCCTAGTCTAGGCCTAAGAGGGAGCCTGTTTGGCCTGTTTGGGAGCCTGTGATGGTGAACTTATGGCATGTGTGCCATAGGTGGCCTGCAGAGCCCTCTCTGTGGGCACATGCACCATCGCCAGATGCTCTTCTGGTTTCTGGGTCTTCACAGGCACCGGAGCACCGGAAAAAGGCTGGAAAATAACCCAGAAAATGCCCCTAAAACAACCTGAAAATGGCCTGAAAAACGGTCTGAAAAATGGCCTGAAAAACGACCAAAAATGGCCAAAAACAGGCATGTGTGTGCCGGCCAGCTAGTCTTCAGGTTTCTGGCGCTCTGGCACACACACATGCACGCACATGCACACATGTTCCGGTTTGGGCACTCGGTGCAGAAAAGGTTGACCATTACTGGTCTAAGCTGTTAAGGCACCAGGCTAGAAATCAGGAGCCTGTGAGCTCTAGTCCCACATTAGGCATGAAAGATGACTGGGTGACTTTGGGCCAGTCCCTCCCTCTCTCTCTCTCTCTCTCTGCCCATGATGTCTGGTTTGTCTGTCAATTCCTGTCACAACAAATAGATCAACACTCCATTGATTAAAAAAAAAAAGTTGAACTTGGAGTTGTAGGAAAACGCTAGCAATGCTAACAAGTCAAGGCCTGAGAGACAGTGACTAACCCAAAATTACTGAGCCATCCTCTTTGATCTTAGATCTCCCCTCTTCTAGTCCACCATCGGGATCATGTGGATCAAAGGAAGCAAGACAATGGTTATAGCAGTGGTGAAATGTAAAATTTGATACTACCGGTTCTGTGGGAATGGCTTGGTGGGGGGTAATATCACTGAGTGGGCGGGGCCAACTTTTTTTTTTTTAACTTTTAAAACCATTTTTTCTACAACCTCTTAAGCTGAAGAGGTTGTAGAAAAAATGCTTTTAAAAGCCTCTGACGATCCCAGCTGAGCTGTGTGATCATCAGAGGCTTTTTTTTTAACTTTTAAAAGCATTTTTTTCAGCCAAAGAGGTTGTAGAAAAAATGCTTTTAAACATTTTTAAAAAAGCCTCTGATGATTGTGCGGTTCAGCTGGGCATGGGGGGTGGGGCAGGAATTTTTGCTACCGGTTCTCCGAACCACCCGCCGCCATCGTTACCAGATCAGGTGATCTGGTCCGAACTGGGAGCATTTCACCCCTGGGTTATAGCAGCATAAGAAAACCTTGCGTTTTTTGTCCATGTACCAATGTCATACTCATGTAGAATAGCACAGGGCATTGAATGCATTACAGCCAGTCACATTTATGAGATGGGCAGTTCTATACATTATATAACAAACCACCATTATCTTGCCTATTTTGATCCTTCCCCTACCTCATAGATTCTGCTATTGGTAGGATAGGGTGGCTTAAGAAATAATGACTTATTACAAATCACCCAAGTTTCCAAAGCTGAGTATGACAGAGCAGATAAAGATGGATTATAATTCAGGGCAGGGTCCAGCATTCATGGCTCAGCAAGGTTAACCTTTGCAAAATCTTTTATTGAATCAGATCTTGGGAGATGCAAAATTTAGTATTGGAAGCTAGAAGTCACATGAAAACATTTCAAGCTCCACAGAGAGGAGTATTTGTTTCCCCAAAAGAATAAAAATCCTGTGATAAGCAATAGCAATAGCACTTAGACTTATATACCGCTTCACAGTGCCTTTACAGCCCACTCTAAGCAGTTTACAGAGTCAGCATATTGCCCCCAACAATCTGGCTCCTCATTTTACTGACCTTGGAAGAATGGAAGGCTGAGTCAACCTTGAGCCAGTCAGGATCAAACTACTGGCAACTGGCAGTGAATTAGCCTGCCATACTGAATTCTAACCACTGTAGAGCTTGGAAAGAAGGGAGGGAGGGAGGGAGGGAGGGAGGGAGGGAGGAAGGAAGGAAGGAAGGAAGGAAGGAAGGAAGGAAGGAAGGGCAATAGCACTTAGACTTATATACCGCTTCACAGTGCTTTATAGCCTTCTCTAAGCATTTTACAGAGTCAGCCTATTGCCCCAACAATCTGGGTCCTCCTTTTACCCACCTCGGAAGGATGGAAGGCTGAGTCAACCTTGAGCCTGGTGAGATTCGAACTGCCAAATTGCAGTCAGCCGGTGATCAACAGAAGTAGCATGCAGTACTTCATTCTAATCACTGCGCCACCATGGCTCAGAATGGAAGAAACCTTGTTTCTCATGTTCTTTTTCTATATCTCTACAATTCAGATTCAGACCAGAAAGCATTGGGGTGGGTAGGATAGGAGGAAAGAGATGAGAGTGTCAATAATTCTCAATTCAGCAAATTATTACAAGCAACCTTCTGACAATTAAGGCCCAGAAGTGTTTGGAAAGGAGAAAGAACTTGGTTGTTTTTATTTGTTGTTTGTTTGTTTTTTGGCATGGCAACATATTCTTAGTTTTACAAGTAAAACCATTTTGCCTTTTAGGTAGAGCTCCATTTCGTGTGACATCAACATGTTTCTCACACACAGAGACATTCTCAAACTATCAGGAAAAAAATCCCTGCGTTCCTTGGCTAGCCAGCCTGACCAGTAATTCATACTTCATTGCAAATCCTAATTAAGTAGAGGAATCAAATGGGCAGGAAAAACCGAAGGGTTTGGAGAGAGGTAAGCAAGTAAACCAATATATGAGCTGTTTTCAGCTTGATCAGAGCTTGATGGAAATAATGTAATGCAAATAAAAGGCAATGCATCTCATTCCAGCGGGGAAGGCTGGGGTCAGATCATCTGTGAAACTCTTCTGTTTGCTGCTTGTACAGATGGACAATTTAGAAGTTCCTGCCTGATTTTCTTCTTGGTCTGTACATTCAAGCAACAGCTGGGCAAACTTTCAGATGAGAGAAATGGATGGTCTATTTCAGGCCAAGATGAATAGTAAATTGGCCAGGATAAAAATCTAAATTTGGTCAAGGTAATGATAATAAAGTTAACTTTATTGAAATTTAAGCAATCCGTTTGATTCATGGAGTTATTTCTCTTCAGGGGGCAGTGGTTGAATTGTTGGGGTAGAATCAGTAGTGAAATCCAATATTTTTTAGTACCGGTTCTGTGGGCGTGGCTTGGTGGGCATGGTGTGGCTTGGTGGGCATGGCAGGGGAAGGATACTGCAAAATCTCCATCCCCACCCCACTCCAGGGGAAGGATACTGCAAAATCCCCAATCCCTCCCCACTCCTGGGAGAAGGATATTGCAAAATCTCCATTCCCACCCCACTCTTGGGACAGCCAGAGGTAGTATTTGCCAGTTCTCTGAACTGCTCAAAATTTCCGCTACCGGTTCTTCAGAACCTGTCAGAACCTGCTGGATTTCACCCCTGAGTAGAATAAAGGAGACCTCAGTTTAAGACCATACCCAGCCCTAATTATATGATTCAGCCCAGGGGTAAAATTCACTTACTTTCGCTACCGGTTCGCAAATATGAGCTCACGCGCCTCCTCTACGCATGCACAGAGCCTTCTGCGCATGCGCAGAGGGTCAAAAATGGGACATGATGACATCCGGATGGATGGGTGGAGCCTCCCACCACCAGCGCTACCGTTTCTCCCGAGCCGAATAGAACCAGCTGAATTTCACCACTGATTCAGCCTGACTTAATGCACTGGATGATTGCTGTTAGAATAATATGAATGAAAGAGTATAATATATACCACATTGTTCTCTTGGAGGAAAAGTGGAAGAAGAAGGAGAAGGAATGGATTTTTCCTACAGTCCTAATTTAAGTTACACTTCGACAGCAAATGTTTACAGTGATCTGATTGCTTCTCTTTTTTTCTATTCCATAGAAAAGAGGATGCTTTCAAAGAGAGAGTACTGTCCTCTGATAATCCACCAATAAAAAGCTATCATCATTAACAAGGGATACATATTAATTACGGTCATATATCATGCTACGTTGTAGCTTTTTTGGTCCTAATTGTGAACAAGCTTTGCTGCTTCAAATGCTAATTCATAAATCATGGCTTGCGAATGCAGTACAGCAAGCCAGAATTTAGGGTGATAGGTGAAGCAGGCCTGTGTCTGAAGATCTGAAGCCTGATGACTGAAGTCCATGTCCAAACATCTAACTACTCTGCCACACCGATTCTCATCCTTTTCAGTGTTAAGAATAGAATTTAGAATAGAATTTTTTTATTGGCCAAGTGTGATTGGACACACAAGGAATTTGTCTTTGGTGTATATGCTCAGTGTACATAAAAGAACAGATACATTAGTCGAGAATCATAAGGTACAACACTTAATGATAGTCATAGGGAACAAATAAGCAATCAAATCATACTAGGAAACAATAAATATAAATCGTAAGGATACAAGCAACAAGGTTACAGTCATGTAGTCATAAGTGGGAGGAGATGGGTCATAGGAATGATGAGAAGAATAATAGTAATACAGTCTTAGTAAATTATTTGACAATGTTGAGGGAATTAGTTGTTAAGCAGAGTGATGGCATTCAGGGAAAAACTGTTCCTGTGTCTAGTTGTTCTGATGTGCAGTGCTATATAGCATTGTTTTGAGGGTAGGAGTTGAAACAGTTTATGTCCAGGATGTGGGGGGTCTGTAAATATTTTCACAGCCCTCTTTTTGACTTGTGCAGTATACAGGTCCTCAATGGAAGGCAGGTTGGTAGCCATTGTTTTTTCTGCAGTTCTAATTATCCTCTGAAGTCTGTGTCTGTCTTGTTGGGTTGCAGAACCAAACCAGACAGTTATAGTGGTGCAGATGACAGACTCAATAATTCCTCTTTAGAACTGGATCAGCAACTCCTTGGGCAGTTTGAGCTTCCTGAGTTGGCGCAGAAAGAGCATTCTTTGTTGTGCTTTTTTATTATTTATTTATTTATTGTTTGTTTGTTTGTTTGTTTATTTATTTATTTATTTAGTTAGTTAGTTAGTTATTTATTGGTTCGATTTATATGCCACCCTTTTCCAGAGACTCAGGATGACTTACAATGCGTTAAGCAATAGCCTTCATACTTTTTGAAGACGTTTTTGATGTTAGGAGTCCATTTTAGATCTTGCAATATGGTAGAACCTAGAAATTTGAAGGTCTCTAAGGCCAGAAGGATATCACAAAGCAATATTTTTCATTAGACTCATGAACCCAGCTTTTCTCAGAACTAGAAGCAATTGTCAGAGGGTTAAGAAAGAGAGGGAAAAAATCCCCTCACTTCTAAACTGCAGGGATAGAATTGATGCCCTGAATTAGGATGCTGAATAAATGCTAGGAGGATATCAGTAGCAACTGGGAAGATATGGAATGCAGAAGCTTCAGCAGAAGCTTCTCACCCAGAAAAATTCTGTTGCACATTTCCCTCGCATACTGTAATGCCAAAATAAATGAGCAGACTATCATCTGAAATTCAAGGGGGGAAAGACCAATATCCTGGGGCAATGATAAATGGGGCAGTTTTGCGAAGCCTTGCAGACTTGTCTGATGTAACATGGTACTTCAAATTCAGCTCTGCAGTGGGCTGGCATTTGTTTCCTACAGCTAATCTAAACCCTTAGGACTGGGTAGCCCCATTGCGCCTGTTAGTAAAACAAACAAGAGATTGACGAGTACCATTTACAACCTAGATGCCGAGCCTCTCAGTTATCATAATTCTCTTGCCAAAATAATTAGCCCCTTCCAGTGAGATGGGCTTATTTTTTTTTCCCTCCCTGATAAATTCCACCAGTTCAACAATTATTCCTTATAGCATCTGGTCAAAATAAAATAAAATACAATCGCGAAACACAATCCACTGTCACTGGTGGGAACTTGCTGGGAGAAGTTCAAAACAGAGGTTTATTGTTAGCACTTAGAATTAGTGGTCTTGAAAATAAAGATTCTGCAGTTTGAGAGGTAATGATCAGTTCTGCAAATTCCCCCAAAACTATTGATACAAAACATTGGTATACAATTCCTGCCAGCCTATAGTTATTTGGGATGCACATGTAAAAAAATAAATAATTGTAATGGCTGTGATTATGTTATCAAACATTGACTCCTTTATATATAACTGTGACTTCAAAAGAGACATGGCCAAAAAAAATCACAGGGTTGTAACCAGTATTTTGACTTCTTGACACATGTATCCATATGGATTCTACTTATTACTAAATACTGCAGTGGCAAAAATTCAGTGCTGAACTTTTTTTCTACCACGTTTCCCCAAAAATAAGACCCTGTCTTATATTTTTTTGAACCCTGAAATAAGCCCTTGGCCTTATTGCCATGCACTCAACCCGATTGGGTTTATTATCAGGGGATGTCTTATTTTGAGGAAAAAGGGGTACCAGTTTTTATTAAAACCGATGAAGAATATACAATTTATTTCAAAGAGAAAAGAATTCCGCCCGAACCTGAGCGGGATCTTGGAGTCCTAGTGGACAACCATTTAAATATGAGCCAATAGTGTGCAGCAGCTGCCAAAAAAGGCCAACCCAGTTCTAGGCTGCATAAACAGAGGGATAGACCTGAAGTGTTAATGCCACTTTATAATGCCTTGGTAAGGCCACACTTGGAATACTGCATTCAGTTTTGGTTGCCACGATGTAGAAAAGATGTGGAGACCCTAGAAAGAGTGCAGAGAAGAGCAACCAAGATGATTAGGGGACTGGAGGCTAAAACAAATTTGAAGAACAGTGGCAGGAACTTGGTATGTCTAGTTTAATGAAAAGAAGGACTAGGGGAGACATGATAGCAGTGTTCCAATATCTCAGGGGCTGCCCCAAAGAAGAGGGAGTCAAGCTATTCTCCAAAGCACCTGAGGGTAGGACAAGAAGCAATGGGTGGAAACTAATTAAGGAGAGAAGCAACTTGGAACTAAGGAGAAATTTCCTGACAATTAAGAACAATTTAGAACAATTAATCAGTGGAGCGACTTGCCACCAGAAGTTGTGAATGCTCCAACACTGGAAGTTTTTAAGAAGATGTTGGATAACCATTTGTCTGAAATGGTGTGGAGTTTCCTGCCTAACCAGGGGGTTGCACTAGAAGACCTCCAAGGTCCCTACCAACTCTGTTGTTCTGTTCTATTCTATCTTCATGGGTGGAATTGGTAGACTGCATGTGCTGACTTTTATTGTAAATAATCTGTGCAGGTCTCTCTGGTTTCTCATGGTCAGACCTCCCAGGTAAACCAGACAGGAAGTAGAACTAGATGAGCTAACTCTACTTTAACAGAATCTTGCAACTCTGAAGGCACAAACTTCCTGCCATCACCTTTAACTGCTCAGTCCATTAAGTCATGTTCTTCCTGAATTTCTTTCTCTGACTGTTAAGCTACTGGGGGCTCCTGCCTCTCTTGTCTGATTTTTTCTCCTCCCCAAGGTCATCCACAGATTCCATTACACTCAGGCAACCATTAAATCCCATGATGATAAAACACTTGTATTTTTTTTAATTTTTGAGAGTAAGAAGTATAGGAAACCTTGATGTTTTGAAATGATAGAAAGTATAGATAATAGAAAACAGCACCAGAAGCATAAGCTCTTTCCACCATTTGTGGGTTTTAGGCAGGGGTGAAATTCAGCAGGTTCTGAAAGTTTCTGAAGAACTGGCAGTGGAAATTTTGAGTAGTTCAGAGAACCAGTAGCGGAAATTTTGAGTAGTTCAGAGAACCGGCAGTGGAAATTTTGAGTAATTTGGAGAACTGGCAAATATCACTTCTGGCTGGCCCCAGAGTGGGGTGGGAATGGAGGTTTTGCAGTATCCTTCCCCTACCATGCCCATCAAGCCACACCATGCCCACCAAGCCACGCCCACAGAACCGGTAGTAAAAAAAATTGAATTTCACCACTGGTTTTAGGATATTTGGTACATAGCTTGATGGGAAAGAAGGAAGGAAGGAAGGAAGGAAGGAAGGAAGGAAGGAAGGAAGGAAGGAAGGAAGGAAGATTCATTTCATCATGATAAGGTACTAGCATGTTGACACAGACATACAGTATGTAAATCACATAGTTTCTTTTATGTACACTGAGAGTATATGCACCAAGACAAATTCCTTGTGTGTCCAATCACACTTGGCCAATAAAAAAATTCTATTCTATTATAGTTTGAATCATGCCATTGCAGCACATATTCTTCCAACCCCACCCCGATGGACAAGAATGATCAGGGAGCCTCCAAAAGAATTCCGAAAGTAATTGAAAAGAAATTCTCAAGAAGTCTCTTTAACAGCGGGAAAAATAAATTTTGAAGAGCTACAAGGCACATTCTGTCTCAGCATTAGGAAAAAGAAGAAAAAATAATCATAATCCCCTGCTCTAAAATCTGTACTTCTTGCTTCAGAACTGCTATTTTTTTTCTTTTCTTTTAAAGCATTTTCTGGAAAAGGAAAACTTTCTGTTTTGTACAGTATCCCAGTATTCACATTGTGGCCCTAGGCTTCACTACCTCTGAGAAAAGCATATGGGAGCTACCCGATGCCAAAACTTCCTTGTATCCTTGAGAACATATGGACATCTCAGACCTTT
Source organism: Pituophis catenifer annectens (assembly GCF_029215685.1). Taxonomy (NCBI): domain Eukaryota; kingdom Metazoa; phylum Chordata; class Lepidosauria; order Squamata; family Colubridae; genus Pituophis; species Pituophis catenifer. The sequence goes on along the minus strand of NW_027256893.1, from coordinate 13,416,732 downwards.
CATTGTGTGTATTACCAACAGGGAACTATTTCTGCAATATAATATAATTGGAGTATATTTCCATGATGAAAGATAAAAAGTTGTCAAGGAAGACAATTTATTGGGAGCTGGGGAGCTTGTCAGTATATTGTGATAGATCTGGCAATATATACATATACATGGTTCTCTGTCTTGTTTGTACACTAGCCAGCAAGTAATTAGTGTACAGTTTTCATATTCTCTGTAAGATTATTAAATAGAAAAAAAAAATCAGTCCAGAGTGCTATGAACAGGGTATTTTTAACTACCTTGGGGTGGGGGCTAGGAAGGGGGAGAAAAAAATAACTAACGTAATTATGTGGCTCCAATTTCATATTTTCAGAAATTTTATATATATATAGTCAAAGTACCAGCTATATCAGTTAACTTTAAATAATCTTCTCCCTCTACTCCTTTGTAACCATTTCACACATAGAAAATTAAACCAAGAAGAGAAGGTGTAAATGCAAGAAACATAATAACTTCAGATCTTATACATACAATAGGAGGAATGCTAAGGGGAAAACATATGTGTCCCATAGACAGTGGTGGGATTCAAGTAATTTAATAACTGGTTCTCTGCCCTAATGACTGGTTGGTTGGGTGGGCGGGTGTGGCCATGGTGGGCATGGCTAGGGGATGCAAAAGGCAGCACTTGGCCTCCTGCACCCTCCTGGGAGAAAAAATGGGCTGTGGGGGGTGCACCACCTGCCTGCACCCCGTTTTGGGCCTAGTAGGCCTCCCTGCAGCCACCTGGGAGCAAAAAGGGGCCACAGGGGAGCAGCGCTGCACCCCCCCATGCCCCATTTTGGGCCTAGTAGGTCTCCCTGCACTTATCTGGGAGCCAAAATGGGGCATGTGGGTACTGCTGGAAGGGGCGGAGCGGGGAGGGGCGGGGCCAGCCAGCAATTTAACTATCGGTTCGCCCAAACTGGCTGAATCCCATCACTGCCCCATAGATTATTTTAGATAAAGGCTCCCCATGATCAGATGCACAGGCATTCAGGTATTCAGTGTGTTCTGCCCCAGCTACAGACCCCAGAACACAGCACACTCAAAGTCCATACAAACCTTAATTTACTAATTAAGGATTACTAATGAGCTTTCTTAGTAGTTGTTCGAACACAAGTACATCTTAAATCAGTCTTTTCTGAACAAGGGCTGTTAATTTAACTTCATTAACAGCCGACAAGAATCCAAAGAATAATAACTCAGTTCTGAGGCACAGTAATTCAGATAACCGTAATCTTACTGTGGTTGGCAGAATGCCCAGAAGCAATTTGCAGGAAAACTGACAAGAGAGAAACAAGAGCCGAATCAAACGTTTCTGGAATCAAGATGCGAAGGAATATGAACGAAGTCATTGTCCTTCCTTAAATAGGCTAGGGGAGTGGCCAATTAGCCCCAAGCCTTACTCTTGAGGAGACCTCCTCCTGAGGAGCCACTCCTGCCTTTTAACAGCTCTGCGCACCCGTGCATTGAGAAGAGGCTCCTCCTTTTTTTCCTCTTGATTTATGGGAGCTTCTGGAGGTTCTGAAGGCCCTGGCTGAATCCCCACCTCTGGCACCACATCTTCTCCAGCCTCCTCATTGTCTGACTCGAGCGCCAGCTGCACAGGCTGCTGGCGCAGCACCACACCACCCTCCTCGCTGTCGGAATCAGCTACTAACTGCACAGGCTGCTGACGGGCCACAACATAGTGGTTCTGATTTTCAAATGAATGATATTGGTCGAACTACATTTTTTCCCCCATGCTTGTTTCTTTTATGGATGCAAAACTAAAGTCACTTACAATCTGAATTTGAACTTTGGTGATTTCATGGATATTTCTCAGTTTGTCACTGCCTTCTGGAATTTTGATTGATTTCCCAATCTAGCCTGCAACTCTAGTATGTTCTGAAACGATTCTGGTCAAGAACGGACAAGCCCAACCCTGTATAATTGTCAAGCTCTTAGTGCAAATTTTGGAGCATGTTCTTAAGTAGAAACAGGCAACTTGATATTCTCTATGGTTTTTTTTGGGGGGGGGGGACTTCAGTACCTATTAATTCCAGCAACATGGCCTAGGACATGGGATTACTGGAAGTATACTCCAAAACACTGGGAAATCAGTGTTTTAGAATGAAGGTTTTTCTGAAATGGGTTGCTTTTTCTTCAGGCCATAACAAGAAACAAAGCTGTGAATGTGAAAATGTAACAAGTCTTCAGGTAGAGAAGAATATGTGTCTTCTTTCACTGCCTCCACCCTGTCACTACGCTATCTTTCATTTACTTCAAAGTCGATCAATGAAATTTACAACAGAAATCTCTCCCTCTCTCTCCCTCTCCCTCCCCCCTCTCTCTTTCTCTCTCATATTCTCTCTCCACCTCTACCTATACATATACATATAGGTCCCATAGACAACATGAGATGCTTCCTTCCGGACCCAAAAAAACCCCACCATTCCTTTGGGAAACCTCTTAAAATAAAGAAACACTGTGAAAATGAAGCTGAGACCAAACTTAGAACTTTAGTGTCAGACTTCACGCCAAGTTTGGCAATAAATCTCCACTTTTCAGACACTTAACCCTGTACTTTAGGACTTGCTTACAGCAGAATTTCTCCAAGACAACACTGCTATAAAATTTGCTTTATTGCAGACAAGATAGAAGTCATACATACACAAAGATCTGCCTTATTCAGAGCCGAGATGTCAAGGTCTCTCTCCCTCTCTCTTTCTTTCTCTCTCTCCCTCTCTCCTCTCTTTTGAGGGAGGAACCACACTCCCTCCCTCAAAATATATCTTTGTTTGCTTCTTTTGCTTTCAAACCTTTCCAAACAGAACTGTAGCTTGTTTATGTATTGCTGGGCATTTGGATTCTTTTCTTCTTTCTTTATTCTTTATTGGCCAAATGGGATTGGACACCCAAGGAATTTGTCTTTGGTGCGTACACTCTCAGTGTACACACCAAAGATATATTCATCCTTTTATAAGATACAATACTCAGTGTATGCACCAAAGATATATTCATCTTTTCATAAGGTACAATACTCAATGATATTCATAGGGTACAAATAAGCAATCAAATCATACTAGGAAACAATATAAATCGTAAGGATACAAGCAACAAGTTACAGTCATACAGTCATAAGTGGGAGAAGATGGTTGATAGGAATGATGAGAAGATTAATAGTAATAGTAATGCAGACTTAGTGAATAGTTTGACAGTGTTGAGGGAATTATTTGTTTAGCAAAGTGATAGTGTTAGGGAAAAAAACTGTCCTTGTGTCTAATTGTTCTGGTGTGCAATGCTCTATAGCATCATTTTGAGGGTAGGAGTTGAAACAATTTCCATCCAGGATGTAAGGGGTCTGTAAATATTTTCACAGCCCTCTTTTTGACTCGTGCAGTATACAGGTTCTCAATGGAAGGCAGGTTGGTAGTAATAGATTTTTCTGTAGTTCTAATTATTTGTTGAAATCTGTGTCTGTCTTGTTCGGTTGCAGAACCAAACCAGACAGTTATAGAGGTGCAGATGACAGACTCAATAATCCTCTGTAGAACTGTATCAGCAGCTCGTTGGGCAGTTTGAGTTTCCTGAGTTGGCGCAGAAAGAACATTCTTTGGACATTATATTTCTGATTGTCTCTGTTCCATTCTTTACTCTCTGCCTTCTCTTAGCTACTTCTAGACAGATGTCCAAACGAGAGTCTTGCAGCTTTAAAAAAAGATGTCCTTTTGATGTGTATTCTCCATAGGCATGAACACACAGGGGTCATGGGCCCATAAAAATAAATAAATAAATCAGGATCAGCAGCTCTGTTTTTTTAGGATGGTTTGCTCCTCCTTTCAAACAAGTAGACACTGCTTTGGTGCTATCCAAGTTCACTCATATGAAGCTGGCTTTGTATTATTTACCCATAGCTTCCTCAGGGAAAAATTTCACCCTTAAAGCTTTAGTGGAATTTGATGGCCTGTGTTAAATGGCAGAGCCACCAATACCTTTTCCCGCTGAACGCAAGGAGTTCCTATTTAAAGGTCCCATTTTAAAGAAAGAAGCAGAAGCGTCAAATGTTGACATGTACCTAAGTTATGTATATTTATTTATTTTCCCTGCTGCAGAAAGCAGCCTGGGAAAGGTGGTGTGAGGCAAGGAAGCAGATGTCTTAAAAGGGATAGGTCAATGGAAGAAAATGGACCTAATACTCAATGTTTGCATCCATAATATCTTTATAGGTGAATAAACATTTTAAGTAGAGCTGCTGATTTGAAATCAATTGCTTAGAAGCTGAAAAAGCCTAGAAGTGCTAAAATTTTCTCCTATTATTTACTAAAGGGTGTGTTCCTTCCACTGTGAAGAAAAATAAAATAAAATTTAAGATTGAGCTAAAGCTCTCTATAATCAAATTAGGCATGCTTTTTGCCAAGTGATTAGAACAAAGTCATGGGGAAAAATATATATATATTGTCAACCTGTCTCATGATAAAGCAAAATATCTTATCTCACGTCTAGTTGCTGAAGACTGAAATTATAGGCAAACTTAATGTACTGGATAAAATGAATCCAAATTTCTTCTTGTTCAAATCTAGCTTCAAACACTAAAACGATTAATCTTAACTCGTGTGTGATTTGAAATGTAAAGTATATCTGACAAGGTAAAACAATTTAAGACAGAATTATATTAAAATTTAGTTTAACTCCAGGTAATAATGGTAGTGTTTCTCATTCTGAGAAAACGATGGACTTTCCTTCTTCACCCTCACCTCCCAAGAGAGCAAAACAAAACACTGAATCAATTTGAATATAATAACCCAAGAATGAATGTCCTGAATTTCTATTGTGTCTTCATTTTCCTTGGTGATGTGAAATAATGAGGAACACTTTTGACCGTTTTCCATTATCATGGTAAGTAAAAAAGACAAGTCATAGAGCCAAGCATCTTCTTAGAACGCTGAAGGTGATTCAGAAAGGTGTTGTTGTTATTTCAATTTAGGAATCTCCCATTTTGTCTCTAGTACATAGTACATTTGTTAGAATTCAGAATATCCAGACTGGTAAAATTCAATGATGCTGACCTTCAAAAGGATATGCTTTTTCAATCCAGAATCTAAAAGGAATTTTGTAGACAAATACAGCTCCTTCTACACAACTGATACAGCTAAGCAAGTTGGGTTGGCCTTCTTAGTTAGTTTCCATTGAACAATGGATAGAAACTAACCAAGGAGAGAAGTGACCCAAAACTAAGGAGAAATTTCCTAAAGGTGAGAACAATTAACCAGTAGAATGATTTGCCTTCAGAAGTTGTGGGTGCTCCAACATTGGAGGCTTTTAAGAAGAGATTATGGAGATGTGGTGGCTCAGAGGCTAAGACGCTCAGCTTGTCGATTGAAAGGTTGGCAGTTCAGCGGTTCGAATCCCTAGTGCTACGTAACGGGGTGAGCTCCCGTTACTTGTCTCAGCTTCTGTCAACTAGCAGTTCAAAAGCACATAATAAATGCAAGTAGAAAAATAGGGACCACCTTTGGTGGGAAGGTAACAGCTTTCTGTACGCCTTTGGCATTTAGTCATGGTCACATGACCACGGAGATGTCTTCAGACAGCACTGGCTCTTCCGCTTTGAAACGGAGATGAGCACTGCCTCCTAGAGTTGGGAACGACTAGCACATATGTGCAAGGGGAACCTTTACCTTTAAAAAGAGATTGGACATCCACTTGTCTGGAATAGTATAGAGTCTCCTGCATGGACATGGCAATGGACTTAAAGACCTCCAAAGTCCCTTCCAACTCTGTTATCCTATGTTCTACGTTCCTTAATTTGTTGTGCCAAGGCAGAGCAGAAATAAAATTTCATTTCTGGAAGAGCTAAGCAGATGGCTGGATCAAAGCCGTGCCCTTTGACACTTTGCTCAATATACTGCAGACAGAGTGTTCAAATCAGCCACTAATCAGCTCCTTTCCTCTCCTTTGTTTCAGTCCTCTTCTTTCAATGGAGCTGAGTTGTCCCATTTTGTGGAAAGCAACATCTAAAGCAAGTAAGTGCTTGCATGGTTTCTTGAACCATGGGAAAAAATTAGAGAAAATAGGGGCGCTTCCACTTCCCAGCAGGTTTTCATAAAGTGTAAAGTTTCCTTCGAGTTACATTAGATAATTAGATGACAATTCCATGGAACTTTTCTAGGCAAGAATGAGTGTGATTGATTTTCTAGGCAAGAATGATTTTGGGATATGGCAGCTACATAAATGTTTTAAATAAAATAAATGACTAAGTAAATATGTTGGTTGGCTTCTTCAGTGATCAAAAGTTCAGCTCACACAGTATTTGGAAACAGCTACTGTTTATATACTATCCCCTCAAAATGAAATATATCAGCAGGCTATAATGTATTTGTAACCCCTGTTTTCATCATTTTATCAAGTGAACTTCGGGTAAACATCCAGTATAAAGATAATACCACTGAATAGAATAGAATAGAATTCTTTATTGGCTAAGTGTGATTGGACACACAAGGAATTTGTCTTGGTGCATTTACTCTCAGTGTACATAAAAGAAAAGATACATTCATCAAGAATCGTAAGGTACAACACTTAATGATAGTCATAGGGAACAGATAAGCAATCAAATCATATGAGGAAACAGTCAATATAAATCAGGAATAGAATAGAGCAGAGCAGAGCAGAGCAGAACAGAACAGAACAGAACAGAACAGAACAGAATAGAATAGAATAGAATAGAATAGAATTCTTTATTGGCTAAGTATGTTTGGACACACAAGGAATTTGTCTTGGTGCATACGCTCTCAGTGTACATAAAAGAAAAGATACATTCATCAAGAATTGTAAGGTACAACACTTAATGATAGTCATAGGGAACAAATAAGCAATCAAATCATATGAGGAAATAATCAATATAAATCAGGAATAGAATAGAATAGAATAGAATAGAATAGAATAGAATAGAATAACAGTTGGAAGGGACCTTGGAGGTCTTCTAGTCCAACCCCCTACTTAGGCAGGAAACCCTACACCTAAGGATTGGAAGTTGTTTCTGTTTATTTTCATTTTCTCCTTTGAAAATTTTTCCCTCCCTATTTTTCTTTTGGGTTTTTTGTATATGTATGTGCGTGTGTGTGTATGTACTGTATGTATAAATAAATTTAATGAAGTATAATTGATATAAAAAATAAAAAAAGAAATGCACACATCTGCAAAGAACAATTAAAAGGATAAACAGCGATACTTTCTTTTCACTATTTTGTTTATCAGGCTAGGAGTTAACTCCTTTTTTTAAAAAAAAAAAGAAAAGAAAAGAACAAGAATGCTGAAGGCGATCCATGGCCTGATTTAGGCTGTATTTATATTCAGTTCAATTTTGATTAATCTATTACATGTGTTAAAAAGACAAATGGTTCATCAGCCCAAATGTATTATTATTTTCATTGTTTGACAGCCCTAGAATTAAAACCTCAAACAGATATGGGCAACTGAAACAGAAGACAAGGCCAGCAGGGAAAATATCATCGAGCAAGGAGGCGGCATATTATTTGCATGTGATTGGGGTGATTTACATATTTTGTCATTGCCAACAAAAATGTCAAATGACAGTTGTTCACAAATATGCTTACAGTTGCTTCCAAATGCTCTTCACTTCGGTTTCCCCCCGTCTTTACCAGACCTGACTCAATATATGAGAATGGAGAGGTACAGCAGGAAAAAAGGGGAGGGGAGAAAGAAAGAAAACCCCCACAAGCCTGTCTGTTATTTTTCCTCCTTTTGCTGTTATTTTTTTGATTGTTTGTTTCTCTGAATGCTGTGAGAAAGTAATTAAAAGAAAATGTCTTCTAATCTTTCAGGGCTCAATTCGATAGCAGCTAACAGTTATCTAAATCTTGTGATTTTCAGTATCTCATCATTTTAAACACATTGACGCTTTTAAACATATTGATGCTTTCATCAATGCGATGTCCATAGAGCTAAATGCTCCCTTACATAAGCAAGAAGAATAAGCTGGTAAACAAATCCAAATATCTGAAAATCTAACGGCTAAGGAGGCAGAGAAGCGGTTAAGCACTGTGGACAAATCTGAAACAGAAGATAGAATGAAAAGGGAAGGCGAACATGTTTAATTAGGAATATGAGATGTCACTGGTTCGCTTATATTTACCCAAGTTAAAGGTAAAGGTTCCCCTCGCACAGATGCTCAGTTTTTATAGGCAACAGTTGCTGGCTGACTGGATAGAGGTCTTAAAGGGACAAGGCACCAGCAGCCCAAGTGCTGATCACTGTTCTGACTTAGGCTTCCTTAGAAATTAAACAACACAAACTTAGTCCTGGCAAACCACTTTAATTTATTTCATTTACAGTCCGCAAGGCTTGATAAACAGTCTTTCAGAGGAAGGTTATCAACACCCACCTATCTCACATGGAAAACTGCCAAAGAGCTAATTTCCAGACGCAGGGCAAGGCCAAACTTGGCACAGAGTCACAAACAGAAGTTTCAAATCTTGAATCGGCCAGATGAACTAATTGCTTCATGTTCCATTCACTTCTCTTTTATGTCTTATGGGAGGGGCCAATCATTGCCAAGCCTTACTCCCAAGTTGACCCTGTTTCCTTAATTGTTCCTATCTCCTGGCAGCTCTGCGCATGCTCACACTGGGAACAGGTTCACTCTGTTCTTCTGCCTCATTGATGTCAGACTCAGGAGACTCCGGAGGCAGCAATGAACTACTAGATTGGCCCTCTCTCTGCCCCCAACTCAGAGCCATCGTCAGACTCCAGGACTGGCCCATGTTCCTCCCCAACCTCCTCACTGTCCGAACCAGCTGGCCGCTGGTGGGCCACAACAATCATTTTGCAGGCAACCTGTCTTCTCATAGGAGGAAAATTCTTCTTCTCCTTCCATTATAAGGCTATCAAATTTTGGGGCGACTCAATGACCTTCAGCCAAGATGAACCTTATGTCAGAATGTGCATTACTTGAAATTGCTCAGATATTTTGCTCATGGAAGAAATCCAGATTTCCTAAAGCAACATCTAAAGATGAAGTTCATTGAGCCACCAGAATCTTGCTAGGCTTTACAGAAGAATGCCCCAATTTGATCACTCCAAAGCAGCTTTGAAACTGTGATCCAGCTTTACTTCTCAGTAGCTAACATGATTACTTTGGAAGTTTACAAAATGTAAACTATGGTATGCTAATTTTCTATTGGCAGTTTGAGTGCAGCAGTAAGATTCAATGTCATGCTGTCTGAAGCAATTGTCAGACAAGTTCATTATCATCAGTCAATTTCACTAGATAATCCTGAGTTCTGAAAAGAGAGATTTCCAGCCTTTTACAAATGGATAGTTTTTAAATATGCTCCAGAATCACCAGTCAGCATCAGACTAGAAATTTTGCATTCTATACTCCAATACAGCTGGACAAGCATCAAGTTAAAAAAAGTCATCAGTTTCCAAAAATCATAATGTATACTTCAAATTACTAGTCACCTACATTGCTAAATGTAAATCCATTAGGAAATGCACGTATTATAAAGTTTAAAAAAGGAACCAGGTACACAAAAATGTTTAGAAAAAACTGTGACAAATTTGCAAACAATGAACCCTAAAAGAGCATTTAGGGCCGAGGTGATATTCAGCCGGTTCGGAGCAGTTCACCCAAACCAGTAGCGGAAATTGTGAGTGGGCCCACGATGTGACCATGCGCACTCACTTGCTTTGTTCTCTCTCTCGTGCACTTCTGAGCATGTGCAGAAACTTCCTAATGATGTCCGGGTCAGTAGGCAGAGCCTCCCGCCGGTTTTACTACTGGTTCTTGTGAACTGGTCCGAACCGGGGGCAGCCCACCACTGGAGCCCGTCCCAGTTCTATGCCATCCTATTTAAGCACATTTTTGAGGCTAGGCACTTGCGCGAATGTGCGCGCGCCCAGCCAAGCGCATGTGTGGAATGCCGGGTGCATGCATCAATGTGGCGCAGGCATTCACATTTGCAAACTAGTAGGGAAAGTAAGTGAATACTACCCCTAATTGAGGGTAAGTATTAAACAGCAAAGAAAAACAACAACATGGAGATTTTGAGCTGTCTTTGAAAGAGAAGACAGAAAGAAAAAGAACAGGAAACAGAAAACATTTACAAGATTACGTTTGACAGGTTAAGGATTGATAAAAAAATAAGACAGAAATGAATTCAAAGATAAATTAAGATAGAAATGAATTCTGTCTGTAGGTTTTTCTCTGTAGCTACAGTACAATATGACTGAACTGGAGGGTCACAGTGGATGGGAATATGATGCAAAACCAGTTGGCTTGCATCACATTAAGATTTTCTTTCATTATAATACATTATAATGGTATATATATGGTATATTAGAAATATATGTATAAAAGATATATTAAGAAAAGAGAGAGAAAATGTATAAGTATGGATTACCGGCGCGAAACTGTTGAAAAGAAGGAAGTGTTAATATCTCTTTTTGTTTTTGTTTTTTTAAAAAAACTGTTTAATAAAAATATTTTTTTAAAAAAGATTTTCTTTCTCTTTCTCTTTCCTAGGTTTCTTTCCAATATTTTTTTTAGAGCTTGGAATGTATGACATCTGGATGACATCTTCGCATCTTGCTGTTTGAGGAAGTTGCACAACATTCTCAGAGACTCTTCCCATCCTGCTTACAATCTTTTTGGACTGTTGCCTCCTGGCAGAAGATACAGAACAATTAAAACTCGGACCACACGTCTTCTGAATAGTTTTTATCCCAGAGCTATAATTGCACTCAACAACGAACTAAAGGGCCACCATCAGTGAGCTGTTGGACAGCATTACTTGGTCTGTTGTGTGGATGTTTGGGTGGTTTAGGGGTGGGAAATTTTTGGTAGGTGTGGGTGTGTCTGGGGATTGTCATGTTTGTTGGGCTTAACACTTAGTCTCTGAGTGTTAAGTGAATTTCGTTGTATGGGTATACTGTGTATATACATACAATGACAATAAATTTTATATAAAAAATGTAAGGTTTTTAGTTTAAAATAATCTGAGGTAGCTTCCCCCCCCACCCGCAATCACTTACACGACAGAGCCATGCATTTCCCACGTTAAAAAGTGTCAAAGTAAGCTGCTGATTAGACTGATTAGCCTGCATCATAGCAGTCTTCAAATATTTAAAGGGTTATCACTGGGAAGAAGATGTGGATGTTTTCTCCATAACTCCCAAAGGTAGGACAGGAATCAACGGGTAGAAGCTTTACAGAAGCTTTACAACCATACTCAAAAGAAGAATCTCCTGACCATGAGGGCCATTATGCTGTAGAATAGCCTGTTTTTTGAGCTGGAGGTAGTCTATCACTGGAGGTTTTCAAGGAAAAAAAAAGCATTTTTTTTGGGTCTGGGATGTTCTGAGGAATCCTGAGCTAGACAAAGATTGCCTAGAAAACTTCCAGTCTCTTCCCATCCTATAATTGCAGAGGATGTCCTGCTGACTCACAGAATAGCATTATAGGTAGGGCTAAGGCAGTGGTGAAATCCAATTTCTTTTACTACTGGTACTGTGAGCGTGGCTTGGTGGGCATGGTGTGGCTTGGTGGGCGTGGCTTAGTGGCCGTGGCAGGGGAAGGATGCTACAAAATCTCCATTCCCACTCCACTCCAGGGGAAGGATACTGCAAAATCCCCATTCCCTCCCCACTCCTGGGGGAAGGATATTGCAAAATCTCCATTCCCACCTCACTCTGGAACCAGCCAGAGGTGGCATTTGGCGGTTCTCTGAACTACTCAAAATTTCCACTACCAGTTCTCCGAACTACTCAAAATTTCCTATCAGAACCTGCTGGATTTCATCCCTGGACTAACGCAGCGATGGTGAACCTTTTTGACACCGAGTGCCAAAAAGGGAGCGCGGGTGTGTGCTCAAATGGGTCGCAATTTGGAAGAGGAGCTGCCCAGGGCACATGCGTGCACTCGAAAATGAACTTCCGGTTTCTGGCGTGTGCATGTGCTCTGGCCAGCTAGTCTTTTGGGTTTCTGGTGCACAGGCGTGCATGACGATCAGCTAGACAGCATGATCATGCAGAAAAACAGAAGACCAGCTCTTCCAGTTTTCAGCACTGCTGCACACACGAAGGTCAGCTGATCATCACGCGCACATGCACATCAGAAACCCGGAAGAGGAATGGGCAATGCCACGCGTGCCAGGCAACGTGGCTCCGAGAGGCACTTTGGGCACGCATGCCATAGGCTCACCATCCCAGGGCTAAGAGTTCAGATAGGTCACCAGGGAAGAGATGAGCCACGAAGAAGGAGTTGAAGAAATAATGGGCTATTAGAGATGAACTCTGATCGTCAGAGGATACCATGCGAAGAGCAAAGGGTGGCGAATTGTAAATATTCTCATAATTAATGGAATTTGCTAGCCTATCAATGGCTCCACTCCAGTGGTGAAAACTACAATTTGTTACTACCGGTTCTGGGGGTGTGTGGCTTTGTGGTGGTGGGTAATGTGACTGGGTGGGCATGGCCAATTTTTTTTCTTTTTTACTTTTAAAACCATTTTTTCTACAACCTCTTGGCTCTGACGATCCCAGCTGAGTTGCCTGATCAGCAGAGGCATTTAAAAAAAAAAATGCCTCTGACGATCCAAGCTGAGTTGCCTGATCGGCAGAGGCTTTTTTTTTCTTTTAAATGCCTCTGACGATCCAAGCTGAGTTGCCTGATCGGCAGAGGCATTTAAAAGAAAAAAAGCCTCTGATGATCCAAGCTGAGTTGCCTGATCGGCAGAGGCTTTTTTTTTTCTTTTAAATGCCTCTGATGATCCCAGCTGAGTTGCCTGATCAGCAGAGGCATTTAAAAAAAAATGCCTCTGACGATCCAAGCTGAGTTGCCTGATCGGCAGAGGCTTTTAAAAGAAAAAAAGCCTCTGATGATCACGCGGCTCAGCTGGGCATGGGGGGGGCAGGGATTTTTGCTACCGGTTCTCCGAACCACCCGCCTCCATCGCTACCGGATCAGGCGATCCGGTCCAAACCGGGAGCATTTCACCCCTGCTCCACTCCATGTGTCTGCATAAGCAAGGTTGCAAGTGTACAAGCTTAGGTACCGAAGGAAACCACAACCATAGTACAAACACCGCTCTAAGATGCTGACTATCAGAGTGCCAGGCTTGTTTCTTTATGTACTCTGTCCTTTTATTTTATTTTATTTTTTGACAGGCTTATTATGGAGGTACATATTCGACTTCCTCCACAAGAGTCTGATTCCCCCCTCCCTTTCAAATCCAATCTGTCTTCATCAGAAAGCCTTTTCACTGCCCCCCTCCCAACATATACTTTCATAAACATCTTTGAATGCTTTGCTTGGGAACAGGAGACAGGAAATTACCTGTCCATCTTCCCCTAGCACAGCTGTGAGAAGGCAGAGACATGGCTTTTGCAGCGTACTGCCTGTATTTTTATTGTAAGGAACATCCGGAATGCTGGCTGGTGTCAGCCGCTGCCATTGTTCTATACTCCGAACAGAAATTAATCTGCAATACGAGTAGTTCTCAACTTGCAACCACAATTGGGGCCAGAACTTTGGTTGCTCTAAACAAGGCCTGTTTTTGCCAACATTTGTTAAGCTGCAGCGGTTAACATAACCATACAGTTGTTCAGTGAATCCGTTGTCACCCTTTGGCTTTGCTTGTCAGAAGGCAGGCGGGAAAGTTGGAAATCACATAATTCAGGGACACTACAGCCATTGTAAATAGATGCAGGGGTGGGCTTCAAAAATTTTAGCAAGGGGTTCTCTGCCTGGTTGCTGGGGGGTCGTGGCATGGTGAGCGTGGCCTAGTTGGCCTCCTGCACCATGGCTGGGGAGGGGGGGAACTGAACCCAGAACAGGTGGGTGGGTTCTACTTACCTTTACTACCGGTTCGCAACGGGGCCACGCACAGAAGCTTCCTGATGATGTCAGGGTCAGTGGGCAGAGCCTCCCACCAGTTTTACTACCGGTTCTTGTGAACTGGTCTGAACTGGGGGCAACCCACCACTGACTCAGAAGGATATTTCTTCCAACAACGGTAAGAAGGAAAACAGATCATGAAGAGGATGTGTAGTATTCCAGACAATACTGCGGACCCTGCTGAAGCATCGCTTATATAAAATACTCATACATAAATACTTAGAAAATAGGATGATCATAAGAGGCGCAGAAGATTGTGCCATCTTACTTGACAATGTGGTGGATGATATCGCCCTGTAACATTTGCATGAGAGAATAGCTCCCTGTGTCCCACATTTTTTTGTGATGCCAACAGGGCCAAAGCTAAAAGATGCTGCTATGAAGAAGCAGCACCAATGCTATAGAACAGACCTCCCCGCTGAGTTCAGATTGGCTTCCTCCTGGTAGCATTTAAGAAGTTATTAAAAAACGGAGCTTTTAAAAAAGAAACTTTCCGCAGCATTACTGCTCTTGGAGTTGTTCTTATTATCTTGCTCTCCTACTTCACTTTTATTTTTGCCATTTGGATTATGTGTTGTTTTAATTCTGTTGTTTTTACTGTGATACCCTAGCCGCCCGAGACTCATGAGATTACAGTGAGATAAAAATCAAATAAATAACATAAAAAGAGGTTTTGAACTCATTGAACTTCATTCATTTCCATTATTACCGTTTTATTGCCCATTACAAAATTACAGAGCAGTGGATTGCTGGAAGATCTTTATACTGAAACATTTGTAAGTTGAACTGATTTTCTATTTTGTGATATGGAACACAGGCAACTCATAAACCAGATTATGAAAAGTGTTTATTGGTTCTTTTTCTGTTTAAGGACATTTTGGTTCCTTCTCTTTCTTGAACCAACATGACAGCCACTGCAGAAGAAAAAAACCAGACTCTGCTGTACTACAGTATCCTAACTAGCTGTTCTACAGAAGAAGAAAAAAGGGGTTTAGGAAGATAATATCAGGTCTACATTTCCTGGTGCTTAAAATTAAAAACCATTCTGCCATTCTGTTTTCCTACTGCTTGATCTACAGAGGGAAGAGTGCTAACATGAAACACATGTAAATGATGTCCAAAGGGTAACTTCCATTTAACGTTTAGAAAGTTTAGAATTTTTACAGCGGTATTTTCTTCTTTGCAGACTACAAGCCTCTTCTCTTCATTTCCTGGAATGACCATGTAATGCAAAGTTATGCAGTCACTTCAGGAAGTGCTAGTGAAAGGAAGAAGCCTCTCAACAGGGTGGGTTTGTTAAACGTTATTTTTAAAGTTCTGGAAGAGATCTTACGATCTCTTAAGAGATAACAGAATAAAAGAGTTGAAAGAGACCTTGGAAGTTTTATAATCCAACCCCCTGCCTAAGCAGGAGGCCCTATATCATTTCAGACAAATGGCTGTCCGATCCGTTCTTCAAAACCTCCAGTGATGGACAGTGGTGGGATTCAAGTAATTTAACAACCGGTTCTCTGCCCTAATGATTTCTTCCAACAACCAGTCCACCAAACTGCTCAGAAAGTTAACAACCGGTTCTCCCAAAGTGGTGCGAACTGGCTGAATCCCATCACTGGTGATGGAGCACCCAGAACTTCTGGAGGCAAGTTGTCCCACTGATTAATTGTTCTAATTATCACAAAATTTCTCCTTAGTTCTAGGTTGGATCTCTCCTTGGTTAGTTTCCATCCATTGCTTCTTGTCTTGCCTTCGGGTGCTTTAGAGAATAGGTCGAGCCCCTCTTCTTTGTGGCAGCCCTTTAGATGTAGGAACATTGCTATCATGTCACCCCTAGTCCTTCTTTTCATTAAATCTTAAATGGAGTACATTTTGAAAAGAGAGCAGAATTGTAATTGCCAGTATCTATCCTGGGGATTTTATTTCCGCTCTCTTTTAATTGTCAGAAAAAGTATTCCAGATTTGAAATCTGCTACTAAAACAGAAATATGAATGGAATGAATCTACTGTGGCCCATTTACCTACTGTATATCTATGATAGGTTCTTTAAGACAGGAGCTATGTGTCCCTATGCAAGCAACTGTTATGTCCTTGCTATAGTATGAATGGGACTTTTAAAAATCATATATTGCTTTTTTGATGAACACACTGTGTTGAGCAGAGACTAATAAAACTTTAATCTATCTTCAGTTAACTGATCCTCCGAGGACAAGCCACATTATGTCAAGTGTTGTCCAATGAGAGCTCTGAAACTCTGGCTGCTCGTACCTCATTTGTTCATCTTGAGCTTGCTTTAAACTCTTCCCTTCCCTCTGCTAAATACCAGTGGTTGAACACAGGATCTGGCACATTCTTTCTCTCCTCCAATTTCACCTTGCAAATGAATAATAGATAATAAAGAGCTGGTCTATTACATGAATGAGGCACTAAGCTTGTTCCTTGGGGATTGACATTCCTATTGAATCTGCTGTGGTCCGTTGCAATTGGAAAAAAAACACACATCTATTCAGTGCAAAGAAATGGCTTCACTGGATTTTTCTTTTCTTTTCTGTAGAGAGTATATAAAAATGCAGCACGGTGCATCACACCTTCTGTTTGGGGAAAGGCCAGAGATTATGTTAACAATGAGGCCAATTTTCCTCCCTCTTGTTCAGATGAAACTCTCCAGGTCAATACCTAATAGGCTGCTACATGGAAAAAAATTGGCTGGTGGCTTTTTCCCTGTCCAGAAACAACTTTGATGCTACAATGTGGTGTCTGCAAAGCCAAGCTATTCTTCTTCGTGTTGATTTTATACCGCACTTTGTAGAGGCAAAAGCTAGCTTTATTTATATCTTTTTTCCTCCATGATGGACCTCAAATTGGCAAGGTAGACCCGAACAGCTGGCAGGACTGGCCAGTTTGGTCCGTCTAAATGAAGGATTGCCCATGGGTCCCCATGGAGACTTATGTGCTTGTAGATACCTCCTTTGGCACCAGCCGGGCCACTCGAGTCTTTTCACACTCTTTTCATAAAGACAAATTAAAATGGGAAGTAGGGATATTTCAAAGCAGATTGCCAGAGCCCGGCATCCCTTGTGTTAAAAGAATGTATTTTGGCCTCAGGTGGCACGGCTGGGCATTCTTAGGAAATAAAGGCACAAGTGGTTGAAGGCAACGCACTTTGTAAAAAAAAAAAAAAGTGCATTGCTCAGAAAAGAGGGGGGAAAAGACGGGTTTCAATTTGTGTTTATTTTGTTATTGGGTTTTTTATTTGTTTGTTTTGGATGTTTAACATCTGACCACTCCTTGTTCTATCAATCATGTTGTAAATAGTAAACCTACCTTCAAGCAGCTACTTATGACATATTCCCACACTTGCTGTTAAAATTCCGTAAGTCATAAACCTGGTCATACAGTTTTCTGTTTTTGTTTGTTTGTTTGTTTGTTTGTTTGTTTGTTTACAGAGACATCTGCAAGACACAGTGTCCTGATAGTGGGTTTTTGATACAACAAAACAAAGTTGATACAACACAGTAACAACAGTAGAGTCCTTCAAGTTTCTAGGATCTATCATATCTCAAGACTTAAAATGGAGACTTAACATCAAAAAAGCTCAACAAAGAATGTTCTTTCTGCACAAACTCAGAAAGCTCAAACTGTCCAAAGAGCTACTGATTCAGTTCTACAGAGGAATTACTGAGTCTGTCATCTGCACCTCCATAACTGTCTGGTTTGGCTCTGCAACCCAACAAGACAGACACAGACTTCAGAGGATAATTAGAACTGCAGAAAAAACAATGGCTACCAACCTGCCTTCCATTGAGGACCTGTATACTGCACGAGTCAAAAAGAGGGCTGTGAAAATATCTACAGACCCCTCGCGTCCTGGATATAAATTGTTTTGACTTCTACCCTAAAAAAGACACTATAGGGCACTGCACACCAGAACAACTAGACACAAGAACAGTTTTCTCCCGAATCCATCACTCTACTAAACAACTAATTCCCACAACACTGTCAAATAATTTACTAAGACTCTATTACTATTATTCTTCTCTTCCTTATTAGTATCTATCTCTTCCAACTCATTATTACCAACTTGCTTATATCTTTCCATTTATACTGTTTTTATTTGTTTCCTAGTACGATTTGATAGTTTATTAGTAACCTTGACTATACTAAGTATTGTATCTTCTTTATCCTTGAAGAATGTATTTTATTCTCCTTATGTACACTGAGAGCATATATACCAAAGACAAATTCCTTGTGTGTCTAATCACACTTGGCCCATAAAAAATTCTATTCTATATCTCTTTCATCCTTTCCCTTCTGTTTAGATGTCCCTCCCAACATATCTGACCTCTTATCTGGGTCTACATTATCTTATCTGACAGCAGTTTGTTGGGATTCCAGGCTCTGAGAAATTGTAATTTGTCTGTAAAGTTTGCCTTCCACCATTGGGAAAGTGTTGTTCTCTTTGCTAATCCCTCCAGACTACAGCAAAATGCTGAAAGAGTAGGTCTAAACAGTTGGATCAGTAACAGCTTTGTCCAATGGGTAGCAGATGCATCGAGAGTATGATTTTTCACTCACTGTGGACAATGAAAGCTGGAAGTTGTAGATATAATAATGGGAGAAGATGGAAGGTTGATATTTAGATGGCATGTGAGATCTACAGGTGAAATTTGGCAATCAGTGCTCAGGCTTCCCAAGCTCTGATGTTCCAACAAAATACATGGATCTGAGCAGGGGTGAAATGCTACCGGTTCAGACAGGTTCGCCCGAACCGGTAGTAAAAAAAAAACACTACCGGTTCAGACAAATCTGTATTTCTGACGATCAGCTGTGCTGCACAATTTATATTCACTAGAAAGCAAGAAATCGAATCTAAATTGCACGGCACAGCTGTTCCCTCCCCCCTCGCTGTTCTACTTACCTTAGAAAAGGCTCCTTAAGCCTCCTTTTTCAGCACTGCACAGTAGCGCCTGCGGTGTGCATGCACGCAAAGCACACATTTGGCACGCACCGCACATGCACATGTGCAGCAAACCGGTAGCAGATTTCGGAGCATTTCGCCACTGGATCTGAGGGGCCCTTGGTGCTCTCTGAGCTTGCTTGGTTTCTTGCAGACGTTTCATTACTCTAACTAGGTAACATTATCAGTGCTAGAAAGGAGGGACAGCAAACAGCACTCCTTACTAGCACTGATGATGTTACCTAGTTTGGGCAATGAAACGTCTGCAAGAAAAGAAGCAAGCTCAGAGAGCACCAAGGACCCCTCATTTCAACCCTGAGCTACAAATATTCTCCTTTATTGGGTCTATCTTGCTTATGGTCTATAGATAATTTCCACAAATGTGTACTTCCCTGTGCAAAATATAGATAGTCCTCGATTTAGAACAGTTCGCTTAGTGACCATTCAAAGTTACAATGGCACTGAATAAAAGTGACTTATGACCATTTTTCACACTTATGACCATTGAAGCATTCACGTGGTCACGTGATGTGCATTTGGATTCTTGACAAATGACTCAGATTTATGATGGTTGCAGTATCCCTAGGTCATGTGATCCCCTTTTGCGACTTTTTGACAAGCAAAGCAGAGGTGGGTTTCAGCAGGTTCTGACCAGTTCTGGAGAACCCGTAGCAGAAATTTTGAGTAGTTCAGAGAACCCATTTCCTCCCAAACCGGCTGATTGGGAGGAAATGGGGGATTTTGCAGTAACCTTCCCCTGGATTGGGGAGGGAATGGAGATTTTACAGTATCCTTTCCTGCCACACCCACCAAGCCACACCCACAGAACAGGTAGTAAAACATTTTGAAACCCACCACTGAAGCAAATTCCATGGGGAGATCCGATTCACTTAACAACCGTGTTACTAATTTAACCATTGCAGTGTTTCACTTAACAAATGTGGCAAGAAAAAATTCATAAAATAATAATAATAATAATAATAATAATAATAATAATAATAATAATAATAATAATAATAAATAATTTTATTTCTATACCGCCCTTCTCCCGAAGGACTCAGGTGTACAGCCAATTTAAAAACACAGGACACAACAATGATTAAAAATTAAAATAATTAAATAGATTTGGCCGATTTAAAACCCCAAAAATTTAAAATACCCCAATTTAAAATTATTATGTTGATAGTCCTGCCTGGCGGAACAACAGAGTCTTCAGTGCGCAGCGAAACACCCGGAGGTTGGAGATCTTACGTATTTCCGGGGGCAGTTCATTCCACAGGGCTGGGGCTCCCACAGAGAAGGCCCTCCCCCTGGGTGTCACCAGCCGACATAACTTGGCTGATGGCACCCTGAGGAGACCCTCTCTGTGGGAATGGACTGGTTGGTGGGAGGCTATTGATGGCAGAAGACGGTCTCGAAGGTACCCGGGTCCTATGCCATGGAGCACTTTAAAGGTGGTAACCAACACCTTGAATCACACCCGGAAGACCACTGGGAGCCAGTGCAGCTCGCGCAGTAGGGGGGGGGGGGGAAACTCACGCAACAAATTTCTGACTTAGCAACATAAATTTTGGGCTTGGTTGTGGTTGTAAGTCGAGGACTACCTGTACATAATACACATTGTCTTATGGGAAGTGTAGTGCATGAGCAGAACCTTTTCAAATGCGGTAATGCTAAGCTCTCCATGCACCAAACCTTGTTCCACATGTGCCCATGATATCTGAACGAGTCTTAATATATGAGATGTCTCCAGAGGGAGTATTCAGCCGGCTCGCACCGGTTCAGGCAAACTGGTAGCGGCGATCGCAGGTGCCCCCCCCGCCCCAGCTCTAAGTCATGCTATTTAGGCACATTTTCGAGGCCAGGCGCATGTGTGGGAGGCGCATGAGTGAGCAAAGCTCATGCATAGAAAGCCGGGGACATGCGTGTACAGTGCGCATGTGAAGCGAGCATGCGCATGCATGACGAACCATTGGTAAAGGTAAGTGAAACCCATTCCTGGATGTTTCCATCTCACTTCCAAATGAGTGGGTTCAATTTAAAAATATTTCTTACTGAAATCTTGGCGGGTTTGAGAAACTGCCATGTTGACTTCTTGGCTAACCAGGTTGCCTTAACCTAGGAAGCAAAACTACAACCTTATAGTTATTTGGTGAGATGTAATGAATCTTCTTTTAAGGGCAAAGTTAGGGTTAGGAAAAAGAAGTTAAACCATCCCAGGTGGGGTATTCAGTAAATTAACTCCTATCAGCGTTGGAAGTATTCACTACAGTTGAATGGGTTGCCTAGGCATTCATACATTTCTACTGAGGATTTGCATGTTAGGAGCATAAGTCTAAATTAGAAGCTGGGAGAAACCTCTTTTGCATAATTTTTAAATCCAGTGGAATATAATGGCTTTGAAAGATTGATTCTGCCTCGGATGCTTGCTTTCCCCTTGTGAATACCACATAGAAATCTGACACAGTGAAGGAAATAAAATGAATGTGGCCTAGGAAGAAAATAAGCTTTTTTTCAGACAGAGTAAAAAAAAACTGACTTGGTCTGAACTAAAGTGAATAAATGGGGATGAAACCTGGCACAGAAATATGGAGGAAAACTCTTTGGAAGTCTGTTATTTCAACTCTTGTGATTGAATCTGATTGCCCTATATAGGCATATTGGCCATCGAGTTGAATTTGTAAAGATCTGTCTGTTTGTGTTGTGGCCCATGCAGTTAGTAGCTGATTCCGACAGCAAGGAGGCTGGTGTGGTGCTGCGCCAGCAGCCTGTGCAGTTGGCACTCGAGTCAGACAATGAGGACGCTGGAGAAGATGTGGTGCCAGAGGCGGGGATTCAGCCAAGCCCTTCAGAACTTGCTGGCTGCCAGAAAGAAAAAAGCCCAGAATCGAGTGGATGTGATTCCACTGAGCTAGGGCTGCAGAAAAACCTTGGTTATGTAGGAACAATCTGGCTAGAGGAAAAACATACATAAATCCTACGAAGAAGTAAGAAAATGTATATGTATATGCATAGAACAGTGGTGACATCCAAATTTTTTTACTACTGGTTCTGTGGGCGTGGCAGGGGAAGGATACTGCAAAATCTCCATTTCCACCCCACTCCAGGGGAAGGATACTGCAAAATCCCCATTCCCTCCCCATTCCTGGGGGAAGGATATTGCAAAATCTCCATTCCCACCCTACTCTGAGACCAGCCAGAGGTGGCATTTACCAGTTATCTGAACTTCTCAAACTTTCCGCTACCGGTTCTCCAGAACCTGTCAGAACCTGCTGGGTTCACCCCTGGTATAGAAGAATTTTTTATAGTAGATATATAGATATTCTCTCTCTCTCTCTCTCTCTCTCTCTCTCTCTCTCTCTCTCTCTCTCCCCCTCCCTCCCTCCCTCCCTCCCTCCCTCCTTCTCCCTCTCTCCCTCCCTCCCTCCCTCTCTCTCTCTCTCTCTCTCTCTCTCTCTCTCTCTCTCTCTCTCTCTCCATGGTATCTGCATATCTACTATGAAAATTCCTTCTATTCAGGGGTGGGATTGAAAAATTTTAGCGACCGGTTCTCTGTCCAGTTGCTGGATGGGTGTGGCCATGGGGGCATGGCCTAGTCAGCTTCCTGCACCACCACGAGGGGGGTAGTTTTCGCCCTCCGCAGGTTCCGGAGGCTTTCCTCAAGCCTCCGGGGGGAAAGGGGCGAAAACAGACTCCCCTGGGCTCCAGAGGCCCTCCGGAGGCCAGAAATGGGCCCGTTTCTGGACTTCTGGTACTTCTGGTAGAAGTTTCTGGACTTCTGGTAGGCCTGTTTTTCGCTCTCCCAGAGCCTCTGCGCAGACCCTGCTCTTACTTGGCATCCAAAATGGGCTGTGTGAGACTCCTGGGAGGGGAGGGGCAGGGTGGGTGGGGTTAGCCAATCCTTGCAACTACAGGTTCAGCGAACCAGATAAAAATTAACATCTGATTCCCCCAAACCGGTCTGAACCACCTGAATCCCACCTCTGCTTCTATTTCACATCTTTGGAACAATGTGGGTTGAATTGTTGAATCAGAGTCAGTTCAGTTTCATTCCAAATGACTGCTTAAAATGCACGAACATCTGAATGTTGAAATTCTTAGAGGAAGAAGGGTGCATAAACCTAGCTCATCATCTTTGGTTTCCTCTTACTTTTTTTCATTGAAATAAAAGAACAACTAATTAAATGGGAGGTATTATGATCATTTCCTAATGCTCAAAAGATGGATCAGAAAACCTCACTGAGCCTTTGCAAAATGCCAAGAGGTCCGCCATTGATTTTCAGTGCTACTTACCTTCTACCCAACTTTGAAATAGCGCCAATAAATAATGTTGTGTTGCAGGTGGAGTAGGAACAAATATTTGTGGACATGGAAGCTTGATTTTACCGCAGTTGAAAGGAATTGAGTGTTCATTTCAGCAGAAGGGAGATTCTGAAATAACATTTTGCACCTATGGGCTAAATTGCTGAGCGATTACTATTGTTTCACATCCAAGCAAATGTTTTGTCAGAATCGCTCAAAGACAATACAATAAATCAGACCAATTTTTCCCCTTCAGTTTCAACCCGCAACATCATTACTAAACAAGTTTCGTGAACGATTCATTCTGGCATTGCTGTTTCTTATATGGTAACAGGGCAATTATTGACAATTCCCAGTTTATTTATTTTCTAGGGAAAAGACAGAGACACTTTGGTGTCGTGTCTAAGGCAGGGGTCCTCAAACTTGGCAGCTTTAAGACTTGTGGACTTCAACTCCTAGAATTCTCCAGCCAGCTATGCTGGGAGTTGAAGTCCACAAGTCTTAAAGCTGCCAAGTCTGAAGACTTCTGGTTTAAGGCATCAAGCTAGAAACTGGGAGACTGTGAATTCTAGTGCTGCCTTAGGCATAAAGCCAACTTGGTGACCTTGGACCAGTCACTCTCTTTCAGCCCTAGGAAGAAAGCAATGGAAAACCACTTGCAAAATCTTGCCAAGAAAAATGCACTTGTCCAAGCAATCACAAGGAATCATCAATGATTTGAAGAGCCATGGTGGCATAGTGGTTAGAATGCAGTATTGCAGGCTAACTCTGCTCACACTGCCAGGAGTTTGATTCCTTCAATCCTGATTGGCTCAAAGCTGACTCAGTCTTCCTTCCTTCTGAGGTTGATAAAATGAGGACCCAGATTGTTGGGGGCAAAATGCTGACTCTGTAGACTGTTTAGAGAGGGCTGTAAAGCAATGAAGTGGTATACAAATCTAAGTGTTATTGCTATTGCTATTGAATGCATGCACGTACATATGGACACACACAAACACAAATACACACACACAAAGCAGAGACATTTACAATATGTTTTTAAAGGACATCTTTCTCAAAATAACCTGGGTAATGTAACTAGAATAAGTGTTGGTGTTGGTAGCTGAGATTAAGGTTCTTTCTTTAACAAAACTGAATGATCCACATCTTAAAACAAAGTTGGTTAAATGTCCACGGTTTAATGATACCAATATTTACTGTAGCTTTGGTAGTGGTGGGGGAAGTGTGTATGTCAACAGCATGTTGAGATTTTAAAATGAAATGTTTCAACAAAAACATCTGAAGTGTGCCACTTATCTACAATAGATGAATGAGCAAAATGTTAAATGTTCCCACTCAAGTGCTTCTTGTGGTAATTGCCAGATTAAGAGCTTTTATGTTTCTATGATGCTTATTCCATATCCCTAAGGGTAGAGCAAAAGGAGCATAGATTTGAGAGAAGAAACTTAAATGAGTTGAGCAACATTAAGGTGTAACCCTAGATTATGGCTTAGTCTAGGAAGAGTCCAAATTTGGCATATTTTGAATCTGGAAATCATGTTGTAGATTGTAGAGTGGGAGGAAGATGACTTTGATGAAAATATGCAGGAACCTAGGTAAAAGGGGTGAAGAGCAGAAATTCTGAAGATCAAAACAGAACAATAGCATTCAAAATGATCAGATAGACACCTCCCTAATTCACTAACCCGGAAGAAGAAGGAGAAGGAGGAGGAGGAGGAGGAGGAGGAGGAGGAGGAGGAGAAGGAGAAGGAGAAGGAGAAGGAGAAGGAGAAGGAGAAGGAGAAGGAGAAGAAGGAGAAGGAGAAGGAGAAGAAGAAGAAGAAGAAGAAGAAGAAGAAGAAGAAGAAGAAGAAGAAGAAGAAGAAGAAGAAGAAGAAGAAGAAGAAGAAGAAGAAGAAGAGGAGGAGGAGGAGACCACTGGCTTGGTCATCGGTTTAGACTTCTGAGCTTTCGGGCTTGTGCTAGAGCCCATCCTCAGGGAACTTCTCTCTCACCAGAATGACTAAAACCTCTGGTTCTGGGGACCAAGCCAGATTGTATCCTGCAACATTATTCTGGGACACAGTATATTTGCCTTCATTCATGACACAAATGACTTGATAGATTGCTGCTATGTTTCACAAAATTTATGGCCTGGTGGGTCTGGCCAGTTTTAAAAAGAGAGAGAGAGAGAGAGAATGTCATCAACGAGAATTAATAGGTTGATTTTGCAAGGTTTTGAAGTCCTCCAGGATACTGTCTAGTATCCTTTCTTAATTTATTTACTTTTCCTTTTGAGAGGGACGGCTAAGCAGAAAACGATGGGCTACTTCTATTTAGCATTATTGTTTCCCAAGCATGCCTGTGGAATTTAAATGGGGTGCAAAAAGACGATGATAAGGATGAGGATGATAGTCTTTTGCCTTTTAAGTGGCCTGATGTCCTTGAAAATACTAAATAACACTAGGACTAGCAATAGCAATAGCACTAAGACTTATATACCAGGGGTGAAATCTACTTACCTTCCCCCCAGTTCAGAAGTGTGTGCTTTGCGTGCATGCGTCACATGCAATTTTGGACCCTCTGTGCATTTGCAAAGCCTTCTGCGCATGTGCAAAGAGTCAAAAACAGGTTACTTCCTGGTTAAAACCAGGAAGTAACAACATCCAGGCGGGTGGGCGGAGCCTTGCGCTGCCGGCACTACCGCTTCTAGGAACCATGCACCATGGCCACTACCAGTTTGCCCAAAATGGTGCGAACCGGTAGCATTTCACCCCTGTTATATGCCACTTTACATTGCTTTACAGCCCTCTCTAAGCGGTTTACTGTCTCTGCATATTGCTCCCAACTATCTGGGTCAACCTTGAGATTCAAACTGCCAAATTGCAGGCAATTGGCAGTCAGGAGAAGTAGCCTGCAGCACTGTGTTCTAACCACTGTGCCACCACAGCTCTTATGTGTGTCATAATGCAAACACCACAATTTATTTACTTATGTTTGCAGAGCGGGATTTCCCTCATAAGGTCACAACTGTGAACTTTGTGTCAATATGGCTAAAAGGAAGTGAGTAGCAGAACTGTTCCTCTTTCTGGTACCTCATTTTTGTCCTTTTGTGTTAAGCCCTTGAGATCATCAGCCTGTAAAAAAGGACCCATCCTGTTCCAAGGATTATATGTGCATATTAAACCAATGCTCAAAGGGGGTGTTACAGGGGTGAAATCCAGCAGGTTCTGGAGAACTGGTAGCAGAAATTTTGAGCAGTTCAGAGAACTGGCAAATACCACCTCTGGCTGGTCGCAGAGTGGGGTGGGAATGGAGATTTTGCAATATTCTTCCCCCAGGAGTGGGGAGGGAATGGGGATTTTGCAGTATCCTTCCCCTGCCACACCCACCAAGCCACGCCCACTAAGCCACATCACGCCTACCAAGCCATGCCCACAGAACTGGTAGTAAAAAAAAAATGGATTTCACCACTGGGGTGTTAGTTATTATTTGATACATATTTTAGGGCAAGAGGGTTTTTTAAAATAAATAAATAAATACATTTTGACATATTTTGGTTCTAATGAGACACAAAGGGGGGAAAATATGAATCTGACATCTTTGTACAGAGAAGAATATGAGAAGGAACTGACAGATGTTGCCCTCCCTAGCTGATTATAATCAGGTCCACACTGGAAACAGTGGTATGGATTTTTTTATTTCCAACACAATTGAGGCGAACCAGACTTGCCCATTTGGTGCTACAGAAGGAGGCATTTCAGAGAGTGAGCCACCTACAGCTTCTTATACCAAATCCAGCAGAAGCAACTTCTTGTTTATGGGTTTGAGAGAAGCATGGGAGATCGGTTATTTCTATCAGTTAGGCAGAAAGTTCATTAGCATTTACCAAGCGTCCTTCCATCATTAATAATCTCTCTGTGATTATGGAGAGCTACAAAACAGTTTGAACACTCCCTCTGTAGCTTTGCAGGTGAAAGGATCCGCTCCACATTTTAAAGGAGATGAATTTTCAGTTAGCTGATCAAACAGTTGTGCTTGTTTTGCATCACTCAGGGAGAACCTCAGTGCTTTCAGCCTTAAAATCCAGACAGGCATGTCTGTTTGTCTAATACGATTGTGATGAGCTACTCATGATTATAGATAGCCTATTTTTTTTTAAACAGCCATGGTTTCTAGACGTTCATCAGTGGGTCCTGATCTTATTACCTGACGGGTGCCATTGTATTCTTTCAGTGCCAGAGGAATTATAGTACAAATTCAGAAAGAAAGAAAGAAAGAAAGAAAGAAAGAAAGAAAGAAAGAAAGGAGGGAGGGAGGGAGGGAGGGAGGGAGGGAGGGAGGGAGGGAGGGAGGGAGGGAGGGAAGGAAGGAAGGAAGGAAGGAAGGAAAGAAAAGAAAGAAAGAAAAAAAGGAAGGAAGGAAGAAGAAAGGAAAGAAGAGGAAGGAAGAAAGGAAGAAAGAAAGAAAGAAAGAGAAAGGAAGGAAGGAAGGGAGAGGAAAGGAAGGAGGGAGGGAAGGACAGAAGGAAGGAAAGGAAGGAAGGAAGGAAAGAAGGATGGAAGGAAGGAAATAAAGAAAGAGGAAAGAGAAAAGAAATTAGGAAGGAAGGAAGGAGAAAGGTAGGAAGAGGAAGGAAGGGAAGGAAGAAAGAAAGGAAGAAAGAGGAAGGAAGGAAGGTAGCGGGAGGGAGGGAAGGAAGGAAAGAAAGAGGAAGGAAGGAAGGAAAAAGGTAGGAGGAGGAAGGAAGGAAGGAAAGGAAGGAAAGGAAGGAAGGAAGGAAGGAAGGAAGGAAGAAAGAAAGAAAGAAAGAAAGAAAGAAAGAAAGAAAGAAAGAAAGAAAGAAAGAAAGAAAGAAAGAGGAAGGAAGGAAGGAAGGAAGGAAGGAAGGAAGGAAGGAAGGAAGGAAGGAAGGAAGGAACTCACCTCTAAAAACAGAAAGAAAACAAAATCCTGGCCCTACTATATAACATATCCTCCCACTCAGCAGCTCCTCTGTTAACAACTTTTGAAAATAATGGTCTGCGAGCTTCCAGCATTTACTCAACCTGAACCTGGATGATATCAAAGTCAAAGCCCTTGAGTGGCTCCCTATTTTCATTGCAAAAATCAGAGTTTAAATTCTTTAAGAGAGCCAACTAACGATACACACTCTTAGGGAGCCAGGGTGTACCACCACAACAACAACCACCCAGCAACCACCCAACCCTTAGGAATACATTTCATGGAAAGTCATTCAAGTATAGAATCTATCATGTAAATGTTAATAAATTCCTGGACACGTCAGAGTGATCTTCATCCTACAATAATAGTCTGGTCATTTCCTCTTACTCTTTGGCAGCTGTAGAATGGAGTAGGCCATTAAAACAAGGAGGGCAAAAAATAGTAACATAATTATCCCGAAACTATTCAGCTATAGCTTTTAGTAGAGGTCATTTATTATACATTTTCTACTTGAGCATTAGAGGTGTTTAATAGTCACCAAATATGCCATGATCACAACAGAAGAAAGGGCTATCCTCTCTCCCACAATGACTTTTTTTTTTAAAAAAAGGACAAGAGAAATGATGATTCTGATTATTTAAATCTCGCCTAGCTACAGCTCCAAATATTTTATTTTCAGGAAAGTGGCTGAGAGATTTGAGTTTCGCAGAAAGAATTCAGTTGTAATCCAAGACAATTTCCATAACAAAAACCGTGTTTATTCAGAATGATCCCTCCTATTAAAATGATGAGTTTGCGTATATCCCAGAACAGTTAATAATTGGATAACTGCGCCAGCACAAATCAATTTAAAGTATATACACCATTTGCATTAAGATAACCTGAGGATACACCTGAATAGGTTATAGCCTTTTTTTCCCTTTTTTGTACCATGGCAAGCCTGGAATAACGAGTTAGCAATAATTTTAGTACTGAATATAAATGGACAATGATTGAAATAAAGGACCATTCTATTCCCTTCGTTCTTCAATTCAATTTCCAGGCGTATGAAATGAATACATGTAGTCCTCAATTTACAAACACAATTGAGCCCAAAACGTCTGCTGTTAAGTGAGACAGTTGTTCAGAGAGTTTGCCTCATTTTACGACCTTTCTTGGCACAGTGAATCATTGCAGTTGATAAGTTAGTCACACGGCTGTTAAGTGAATTTGACTTCCCCATTGATTTTTCTTCTGATCAAAACGTGATCGATCACATGATCTTGGGACACAGCAACGGTCATAAGTATGAACCAGTTGCCAAGCATCTGAATCAGGGGTGAAATGCTCCCGGTTCGGACCGGATCGCCCGATCCAGTAGCGATGGAGGCGGGTGGTTCAGAGAACCAGTAGCAAAAATCCCTGCCCCCCCCATTCCCCAGCTGAGCCGCGCAATCATCAGAGGCTTTTTTTTTTTAAAGCATTTTTTCTACAACTTCTTTGGCCGAAAAAATGCTTTTAAAAGTAAAAAAAAAGCCTCTGATGATCGCGCGGCTCAGCTGGGATCGTCAGAGGCTTTTAAAAGCATTTTTTTACAACCTCTTCAGCTGAAGAGGTTTGTAGAAAAAATGGTTTTAAAAGAAAAAAAAAAGTTGGCCACGCCCACTCAGTCATATTAACCCCCCCAAGCCACGCCCACAGAACTGGTAGTAACAAATTTTACA
The DNA here is from genome assembly GCF_029215685.1 of Pituophis catenifer annectens. Lineage (NCBI taxonomy): Eukaryota > Metazoa > Chordata > Lepidosauria > Squamata > Colubridae > Pituophis > Pituophis catenifer. The sequence continues at coordinate 13,386,929 of NW_027256893.1, read as the reverse complement.
TTTCACCACTGATCTGAATTTGGATCACATGATCATGAGGAGGCTACAAATGTCCTAAGTGTGAAAAATGGTTATAAGTCACTTTTTTTCAGTGCTGTGGTAACTTTGAATGGTTGCTAAATGAACAGTTGTAAGTCAAGGACTACCTGTATTTTGAATTTATTTTTTTAAATGCATTGTTGTCCCTCTTGCACTACAGGTAAAGTTTAGGGTTCATACGTTCAAAGGATAGGATAAAAAAAAATACGATCATAGAAACTGGCTTCAATAAAAGAGAATATTTGTAATTCAGGGTTGAACTGTGAAGCCCTGGTGCTTTCTGAGCTTGGTTATTTTCTTGCAGATGTTTCACTGCCCAACTAAATAGCATCAACAGTGCTAGAAGGGAGTGGGTCTTGGCTAGAACCCTACTCTCTTCTAGCACTGATGATGTCATCTAACTGGGTAATGAAACACATACCGTGTTTCCCTGAAAATAAGCCCTCCCTGAAAATATTTAAACCCATGTGCAGCTGTCCCTGCCATTTCCTCTGGTTAGGGTTAGGGAGACAGAGCTGGAAATCAGGTAAGACGGCAAGAGGATCCCCGTCTTGCTCCACATGCCCCAAAATAATAAGACCTTCCCGAAAATAAGGCCAAGCACTTATTTCGGGGTTCAAAAACATATAAGATAGGGTCTTATTTTCGGGGAAACATGGTACCAGAAAACAACCCAGCTCAGAGAGCACCAAAGACATACACACACACCCCAGTACTTTGCCAGTAGTTTGCCTTGAGCTGTTAATTGCCCTCTCGCTTCCTCAGAATCTCCTGACTTGGAATCTAAGGAGATCTGAAAAGGAGTTACAATCCCGTTTACTCAAGACAGCATAAAAACCAGTGGTTCCGCCGAGCCGGTAGTGGTGACGATATGACGTCACCGAACTGGTTCTGCCCCCCCTGCCCCCCCCACCCCCCCTGCATTATTTTTACCTTTTATTTGCCCCCACCCCCAATCTATTGCTGCCTCCTGAGTCCCAGCTGATGGCTAAAGGAAAAAAAAACCTGTTTAAACTCTTGCCGCGGGGCTTCAAAGGGCCGCCCTACAGCTGATCAGTGTTAAAAGAAAACAAATGAGTAAACCGGTGCCTCCAAAAACAAATGAGTAGACCGGAATGCTCCAAGAAGAAATGGGTAGACAGTACAGCTCTGCAAGCAGTTAAAAGCCTGGTAGACCAGTACCTCTGCTAAATCCTAAAGAATTGTCACATGACCATCAAGCCACGCCCACAAAATAAGCCACACCCACAGAACCATTAGTAAAAAAAAATTAGAACCCACCCCTGATAAAAACCATACAATTCCATCCCGTGGAGAAGCCAAGGAGAGAATGAAACAGGGGGAAATGAAGTAGGAAGCCGATCTAGTACACACAACTCACCTTCTTTTTCTGTTATTTGTCTAAATATAATATTGATTTACTTATTTAATGTAGTTTCCACGTTGCGGCAACCAAAAGAGCTTTCGACGACTTACACCCCCAAAAATACAAATATAAAATATATCTAATTTTGTTTTTAAAAAAGCCCGCCGCAACTCTGCAAAGAAGACCGATTAAAATGATGACAACATCAAATCAAATCCAATTGCAGGAAGGCTATCCAAAGCAGTTTGGTTTTTAAGAGCTCTTGAAAGATCAGCTACTTTCATTTTTAATCACGCTTTTTTAGTGCTGTTTCCATTTGTGCACATGTACATAAATACACAGATACACACACACACACACATGCATACACACATAAAATTGTGAGTCAAGGGACACATCCTTCCTTGACTGCAAATTCAGTTGAACAGGAAAACAACAGGGCACAGTCATTACAACTTCATTCAATAGTGTTGTAGCATTATTCCCCGTTTTCTCTTATGCTTATATATCAGTGACATTTCACTTGACCTATTTATGATTGTGACATCAGGACACCTGGTGGGACTAACATTTTTGAATGCGTGGAGGCTGACCTGCACATTGCAGCTAATGATGGAAGTTAACTTCCTTTAATAGCCATGACCTGTAGATATGCCTTCCATGCTGCCTTGGGGGTAACAGTATTCTAAACAAGTGGTAGAAGAAAGGAGCACTAGCACAATACAGTGTCAATTAATTAGAGCTGGAGGATTACAAAAAAAAAAAAAAAAAAAAAAAACAACCTCAGGGGTTGGGAGAGAACAGATGCTAGAAAGCTTTCTTATTGTGAAGTTGAACAGATTCTCCCCTACTTGGGTCCTAAAGGACTGGTGGAAAGCATTTCTATATTAGCTTTGTGATTTCTTTGGAAAGCTGAAACTTTTAATACCCAGTTCACTCAGTCACCCGGAATTAGCAATAGCACTTAGACTTATATACAGCTTCATATGCTTTTACAGCCCTCTCTAAGTGGTTTATAGAGTCAGCATATTGCCTCCAACAATCTGAGTCTTCATTTTACTGACCTCGGAAGGATGGAAGGTTGAGTCAACCTTGAGCCTGGTGAGATTTGAACTGCCGAACTGCAGCTGGCAGTCAGATGAATTAGCCTGTAGTGCTGCACTCTAACCACTGTGCCACCTCGGCTCTATGTTCCTTAAACAATAAGTTCCATATAGCCATAGAATGATAGGACTGGAAGAAGGCCTTGGGTCTAACCCCATTTCAATGAACAAATTCAAATTAAAGCATTTCTTCACCTACTTGAAGAAATCCAATCCCTTCTATGGATCAATGATTCCCCTTCCAAACTTTCCTTCATGTTTGGAAATGTTTTCCTAACCTTTCATTGGGATCTACCTTCCTATATCTTAAAGCCATGTCCTACATAGACAAGAAGGAGGGACCTATGATTATGTGATAGACTTTCAGGATAATTGGAGACTGTCCTCACATCCTTCTTCAGTCATCTCTTGGGGTTAGATGTTCCAAGCTCCTTCACTTTTTTTAATATGGAGCTTAATGAGAGGGAGGGGTGGGCAATTGTCTTTACTTCCTTTGCATCATATCTCCATCCTCTGTAGAATAGAATAGAATAGAATTCTTTATTGGCCAAGTGTGATTGGACACACAAGGAGTTTGTGTTTGGTGCATATGCTCTCAGTGTACATAAGGAGAATAAAATACATTCATCAAGAATCACAAGATACAACAGTGATAGTCATAGATTACTAATAAGCAATCAAATCATACCAGGAAACAAATAAAACAATATAAATCGTAGAAATACAAGCAACAGGTTTATGATTATAAGTGGGAGGAGATAGGTAATAGGGAGGATGAGAAAAATAATAGTAATACAGTCTTAGTAAATTATTTGACAGTGTTGTGGGGATTAGTTGTTTAGCAGAGTGATGGCATTCAGGAAAAACCTGTCCTTGTGTCTAGTTGTTCTGGTGTGCAGTGCCCTATAGCATCCTTTTGAGGCTAGAAGTTGAAACAATTTATGTCCCGGATGTGAAGGGTTTCACAGCCTTGTAGCCTTGTCCTCCTACCATTCAATCCATTATGAGAGTCTTGGTCATCACACTTTTGTCTCTCACCTGCAGCAGGTGAAACCCCAATCAGTTGTTAAGCCAATTATCTAGCTTTCTCTGAAAGTAAAATGATGATCATCACTAGCAGAGAGACATGGGAAGCATGTCATTATCCTGATGCCACCTGACATGGAAGAATGGGTCCAAAGTATTATTTTATTTATTTGCTTTTTAAATTAATTCCTTAATATCTAACCTGTTCTTCATGTAAAACACTTAAGGGGCCCTTAAAGCAGTTACAAATGCAAATTACGAAAGCAAAGAATAAAAACAGAGCAATTAAAATCAAGGGAAAATTAAAACCAGGATCATTAGCATCAGTGGAACAAACAAGTCAAAGCTTGATGAAAGAAACAGGGTTTTGCCACTTTCCTTAATACGGGAATCATAGGAGCCAACACAACACTTTGGCAATTGCATTTTAGCAGGAGTACCCTGCTCTCTTCCCCAAAACTAAGACATCCCCTGATAATAAGCCCAATCGGGTTTTTGAGTGCATGGTAAAATAAGCCTCCCCCCCGAAAATAAGCCCTCCCCGAAAATATTTAAACACAGAGCTGGAAATCAGGTAAGATGGCAAGAGGAGCCCCATCTTGCTCCATGCGCCCCAAAATAATAAGGCCTCCCCGAAAATAAGGCCAAGCGCTTATTTTGGGGTTCAAAAAAATATAAGACAGGGTCTTATTTTCGGAGAAACATGGTAAGTAACCAAATCTCTGGCCATGTGGGGATTTTCAAAAGTCCTTTTCCTCCTGATCTGAAAACAACAACATCCACAGAAGTTTTACAAATTGTTCTTCTTCTTTGCGAGTCCTCTTTCCAGTATTTCTATAGATGTTCACAGTGGCCACCAGTTTTCAAGACCCATTAAAATGTCTTCCAGGCATCAGAGCCCCATTCGATGAAAGAGTTTTGGGTAGCAACAAGAACAAACATTGCCTTCCCATCGGAAAAGACACTACAGTTTTATTACAATATGCTTGAGGAATGTTTAGAGGGAAGCCACTGATTATCTTGAATGCAGCTAGCTCAAGATTGCAGTGCAGAAAAGCAATTCAAAGTTTGTTTCTGTAGGCAGCTTATTAAAAACAATGTTGTCCTTTCAAGGAGAGTTCAGACTAGCAAACTGTTCTTCAGAAGTCTTCCTTTCTTTTCTAAACATAGGTATCTGAAAAAAGTATTTGATTTGGATTTTCTCCCCTCGTTTCATTTGTCAAGTCCTCAGAAATTACTTTCTGCAAGAACTCAAAGGCTTGCTATTTACAAGCCAAGAGTCTTTTCTGGAGTTGCTAGCAAGTTAAGGGGGAAAAAAAATAATAATTGCAGGTATTCATTTCGTTTCACAAGTGCCAAAATATGCAATGTTGTTTTTCTTGTATCATTTTGATTTAATTCATATCCTCAAAAATGCAGGGGCGCAATGGCTCAGCGGTTGAAGATACTGAGCTTGACAGTGGGAAACTGACTGCCTGGATTTCAGACCAAAATACCGTGTAACAGGGTGAACTACCATTCCTGCCTCATCTGCCCATCTATCTGTTCAAAAGCATGCAAATGTGAGTAGATAAATAGGTACCACTTAGGTGGAAAGATAACAGCATTCCATGTGTCTTTGGTGTATAGCCATGCTGGCCCAGCATTTGGACAATGCTGGCTCCCTTGGCCAAGAAACAGAGACAAACACCGTGCCCTAAACATGTTTCTTGTATCTTTTGATTTATATTGTTTTTATTTGTTTCTTATCACTAAGTGTTGTATCTTTTTATTCTTGATGAATGTATTTTATTCTCCTTATGTACACTGAGAGCATATACACCTAAGACAAATTCCTTGTGTGTCCAATCACACTTGGCCAATAAAGAATTCTATTCTATTCTATTCTGTCCTGTCCTGTCCTGTCCTGTCCTGTCCTGTCCTGTCCTATCCTATCCTATCCTCAAAACCTATTCAGTTGTAGTAACTTTCCTGAAACAGACTTCAACTCCCCAAATTTCCCAAATCAGCTTGACGGTTGAACATTTTGGGAACTGAAGTTCACCCATCTGAAGGACATCCTAAATTGGGGGAGGCTGTTAATAGAGTGGAAGTGCTATTAAAATTTGCAGTGTTTGAATGCACCAGATAGATATAGAGAATAAGAGACTAAACTCCAGCTTTTGAAGCATCTCCCTATTTTCCTATTCCTGAATGGGCAGTTTTATTCTCTCATTCTTTCTTCTGTCTATATTGTCTCTCTCTAGGGACCAACTAACTAAAGAATGTAGCTTCTTCTGTTTCCCGTTGTTTGTCTTTGGACAAAAATAATAAGTAGAAGGCTCATTAAGACATGAATTCTGAAGACCCTCACATGTGTCCACAAATGTTAATTCCTGGTGCTCACAGTTTTCTTCATACTAACATTATTGGCCCAACAGCCAGGAGATAAGGGGAAAAAAAATCCCCCATGATGGATGGCTTGTAAACTGTTGAAGAATGGAGTCATTGAAAGGATGTCCATGACTCAGATCTAGTCTCTATTGCAATTGTTCTTTGCGGCTTGCTTGAAATAGTTTCCAAGAGGATAGTAAATTGGAATGTCAACTCTTATACACAATTTATACATAAGAGGAGCCTTTCTTAATTTAAACTGTAAAGAACCTTATGGCCTTTTTAAAGGCATAGATGTTTTATTTTCACATCAGCTTTAGAAGATGACAATACGCTTCATCATATTTGCAATATTAAGTAAAACTATTTTTTTTTTAAACAGGGATACCAGCTTGTTTGTTTTGATCTTTATATAGATGTCATGAAATTTTGACTCTCAATGACTCTGGGAACCTTTTATAAAAAGCCAAAAGGATGATAAAGGTAGATAAGAAAGGAAATGTTGTGTAACCAGAAAGACAAAAACCATACAAAACAGCACAAGACCTTACATTTCCCCAAGCCTGGGGAAATAGCCAGGTTTCCAATGGGGTGGAGGGACATTCTCATCTCTTGGGAGACCCTGTTCCAGAAGGCAGATATCCCAGAGGTGAAATCTAAAATTTGTTACTACCGGTTCTGTGGGTGTGGCTTGGGGGAGTAATGTGACTGAATAGGTGTGGCCAATTTTTTTTAAAAAAAAAACTTTTAAAACCATTTTTTCTACAACCTCTTCGGCGAAGAGGTTGTAAAAAATGCTTTCAAAAGGCTCTGATGATCCCAGCTGAGTTGCCTGATTGGCAGAGGCTTTTTTCCTTTTAAAAGCCTCTGCCAATCAGGCAACTCAGCTTGGATCGTCAAAGGCTTTTAAAAGAAAAAAAGCCTCTGCCGATCAGGCAACTCAGTTGGGATCATCAGAGGCTTTTAAAAGCATTTTTTCTACAACCTCTTCAGAGGTTGCAGAAAAAAATGCTTTTAAAAGCCTTTGACAATCCCAGCTGAGACGCACAATCATCAGAGGCTTTTTTTTATTATTTTTAGAAGCATTTTTTTGGCCGAAGATGTTGTAGAAAAAATGCTTTAAATTTTTTTTTAAAAAAGCCTCTGATGATTGCGTGGCTCAACTGGGCATGGGGGAGTGGCAGGGATTTTTGCTACCGGTTCTCCGAACCACCCACCTCCATTGCTACCGGATCGGGTGATATGGTCACATATCACCCCTGAGATATCCTGACAGTGAAGAAACACTTCTGGGATTCTCCTAGATGTCATTGTTTAATTAACTGCAGGATTATTTTGAATTGTTTTTTCTACAAAAGTTTCACAAAAATCATTCTTTGGTAACTCTGAATTTAGGCCGCATTTCATATAAATATCATAACTATGTCACATGCCTCCTCTCAATAAACAACTGGATATTCATATCACGACAAGACTACCAGATCAAGATTGAATTATGACTAGTTGCGGTAATGCATTAGAATTTTCTGTATCACTTTGCCTCTGTTTATTAGTCATTGGAATTTTTGCAGCCTATCATAAGGCTATGTTATTGCATCTTTAAATAAATTTATGGGAGAATAAATCCTTGATGGATGAAAGCAGATTCAATCTGTGTCTTACAAGTCATTTAGACCAGCTCTTTTCCAAAGGAATCTGTTATAATTATTGGATTCTCAGCTTAAAAGGATATGATAAAGGAAAGCTATTGACCTTCTAATACCATTGGTTTCATATCGTAGAATCAAAGGGCTGGAAAAGGAGATCTTCTAGTCCAAAACCTTACTCAAAATATGAGACATTATATAATAGTTGGTTGTCCAGTCTATTCTTGAAAAAAAAAATTTCCACTGATGGAGAATCCACAACTCTGAAAGGCAAGCTGTTCCATTAATTGTTCTTACTGTCAAGAAATTTATTCTCAATCAAGCAAAATATTCTTTCTTTTTAGTCCTTCTCTGAGATTTAAAACAGTTGGTTTTGACTGCTGATGTCTAATTCAGTGAAGAACACATTTGCTCAAACATTGACGTGACAGTTCTTTGATTTTTTTTTCCAAAGGAAACTATTGTATCGTCTGTTAAAATTTTCAAGTGTTAAGGTCTAAAGGCACCTTCAGCTTCTTTTGGTCTTCATCCTGTTCTCTTTCTGAAAATGGCTCATGGCACTTCCCAGAGACTTGGTGTGAGTTCTTCACTTTGATAGATGTTACTGTCCAGCCTTCTTGAGGGAAGTCTAGCAGTTAAACAATTTCAAAGGGAAACAAAACCACAGTGCCTGTCAGAGATAGAACCATAACATCACTTTGTGATAGATATGGCTGTCAGAACCACCTTAAGTCAACCAGTCTGAAAGGGAGTGGTAGGGGAGATAGAGAAGATTGCTATTGCTTAGAATCTTTCATGTTCACTTAATTGTACTTATTCTTCAAGCTTGAAACATTACACTATTTGCACCTTGTGATTCTGCAGTGATGTCCTACAGATCTGTTTTATCTACAGATGCACCCAAACTCAATCTTGTTTTCGCTGGGGGAAAAGCAGACTGAAAAAAAATCGAGGTGGTGAGCAAAGGGCAAATTCCTTTCCTCAGAGGACTATTTCTTATAACTATTTCCCTGAGCAGTAGAGCAGAAATGGGGGAAATTGCTGGACATACCTAAACCTATCCTTCATACTTTTCTACTTTCTGTGTCTTCATCTCACTGGTGTCTGCTACTTATGGTGTCCAAATGGTAGAAACAGTCCTATCCCTCCTCCCACAGAATTAAGATAATGGCTGAAAGTCTTGACAAGTTCTAGGTTATGGGAAAGTAGCCAATTTAAGAGAAAAAATATGATCTTAACCAAAGTCACAAGGAAGTAGAGTGCTTCTAAATACGGTAGGGATTCTTTTTATTTAAACAAATCCACAGCTTGTGATGTATCTACAAGATCATGGAGAGTCGATTGATACTAATTTCACTTGGAAAAGATCTTCATATCAATCCATTACCAACATTCCTGTCAGGTCACAAATAACCATGAACATTCATGGAGTCCAAAACAGAGAAGAGTTTATTACTGCTACCTCTAATACAAAATCTAATCAATTAATAGTCAAAGCTAAATTGGGGGTAGTCTACGGAATTCACGGGGATGGGGAGTGGGCTGGATTTGGCTGTGACAATGTGACTCCAAACTGATGATATATTTAATTGGCTGGATTACAGCCAATCATATCAGGTTGAATTTTGCAATCAGCACAGGTGGCTTTCAGCAGAAATCTTCATCTTTGGAAGACTATGCACCCCAATTAGTATTTAGATTGCAATGTGGGTCTGTATGTGTGCATACACTCCCCAAAAACATGTAGACTGCAGCAAAGAGCTAGATTTAACTAGGAGAAAGCTAAATTTTATTTGCCAATGTTTTCATTACATTAAATCCCGTTCACAGGATTAACCGCTCTGCTGTTATATTTTTCTCTTTCCAAGAGGGCCGCATGCTGAATTGGCAATTGAAGCATCTTTGATTTATATTGATCAATCAAGCGATTTGTAGCATATCTGTTTTTCCATTAGCTGGCAGCTAAGTACAGACCATTTTTTTTTTTAAGGAATATGAATTTAGGGTCTGTTAGCCAGTAAGGAAGGATCAGTTCTATATTGTTCTGACCTAGGCTTCCTTAGAAATTAAACAGCACAAACTTAATCCTGACAAACCTCTTTAATTCATACGGCTGTAAATTACTTTCATATACAGTCTGCAAGGCTTGATAAATAGTCTTCCAGAGGAAGGTTATCAACACCCACCTATCTCATGTGGAACGCTGCCAGAGAGCTAATATCCAGACGCAGGGCAAGGCCAAACTTGGCACAGAGTCACAAACAGATGTTTCAAATCTTGAATCAGCCAGATGAACTAATTGCTTCCTGCAAAAGCTCACGTCCCGTTCACTTCTCTTTTATGTCTTATGGGAGGGGCCAATCATCTCCAAGCCTTACATCCAAGTCGACCCTGTTTCCTTAATTGTTCCTGTCTCCTGGCAGCTCTGCACATGCACACACTAGGAACAGGCTCACGCTGTTCTTCTGCCTCACTGATGTCAGATTCCGGAGACTCTGGAGGCAGCAAAGAACTACCTTGGCGCACTCTCTAACCCTGACTCAGAGCCATCGTCCGAGCCTTCCCCAGACTCCAGGACTGACCCATGTTCCTCCCCAACCTCCTCACTGTCCAATTCTTCTGCCAGCTCTGCTGGCTGCTGGTGGGCCACAACATATATATTCTTAGAGCATCTGCGATTATACATGCTGGAGAAATTCACCATAGATTTATTTACTAGGTCTGCCAAAGAGGCTCATCGGAAACAAGAGAAACAGCACCGAATAGAATTTATGTGTTTTCATCTTTCTTGATCAAGGTAAGGTACTGTAAGGTAAAGAATGGTAAAGAACAGACTGTTTACCATAAGAAATTTGGGAAAGCTATTTAGAAGGGAAATATATATTTCTCTGTTTTATGTCAGTGTGCGCCACACACAGAGAGAGAGAAAAAGAGCGGGGGGAAAAACACACACTGTTTACATCGACAAAATTCATACTTTAAATGTTAACATTAAGGACATTAAGAGAGAGCATGACGACAAGGGAAATCGAAGTCAAATATGCTATCAAGTGGAGATTTGATACAATAAGAGGAACTTGCACAGAAGAGCTCCATTTATTATGAGAAGCTAGAAACAAACACAAACATACATTCTTTATGCATTTGCTTATGAATTGTAAAATGAAAGATGGATTGAATTACTGCCTTGCAAGCATTAATAATACAATGAGCCAGTTCTGTATAGAAGTGTAGCTCTTTCGTTGGTAATATTCCAAGAAATCAGTTCAATCCGCCTTGCAATGCTCCCTCACAAAGAGAAGCTGGATTTATTAATGATGTTTTGGTCCACCCCCCCAGAGGTTCTATTAATCTTGTATCCATACAAGATCATTTTTGATTTACAGGTGCTCCTCTGACTTACAGCAGTTCATTTAGTGATTGTTCAAAGTTACAACGGCACTGAAAAAAAGTGACTTATGACTGATTTTCACACTTACGACCTTCCCCCATGGTCATGTGATCAAAATCCAGATGTTTGGCAACTGATTTATATTAATGTGGGTTGTGGTGTCCCAGGGTTATGTCATCATCTTTTGTGACCTTTTGATAAGCAATAGGGAAGCCAGATTCACTTAAAAACAGAGGTGGTATTCAGCCAGTTCGGGCCAACTGGTAGCGCTGAAGATCAGCTGGCCCTGAACCCTATCCTGTCCTTTATTTCCTGCTTTCTAGCTCATCTCAATTGCGTCTCCCCACCCCTCTCTGTTCTACTTACCATTGCTGACCATTGCTGATTTAGAAGCAGCTGAGCTTCCAAATGCTCCATTTTCAGTGCGAAGCATGCGCTCACCAAACCAGTTGTTAAAAAATTTGAATCCCACCACTGCTTAACAACCATGTTACTATCTTAACAACTGCCATGATTCACTTAACAAGAAAGCAAGAAAGGTTGGAAAATAGGGCAAAACTCACTTAACAAATGTCTCGCTTAGCGACATAAATTTAGGGATCAATTATGGTCGCACGTTGAGGATTATCTGTATACATTGAGAATTCCTTTTTAATTCTTCTAAATTTTGGAGACCCAGGGGTTGGCTAAACAATCTATTTTATATCTTCCAGTGAGGAATATTTGCAACAGCCAATTGATTTTCAATATGTATTTTCTATCAATACTTGAATTAGCTCCTATGACAAAGGAGTTAGCAATATGGACACTATGTTCCTTTGTAGCCAGTTTGGTCTAGTGTTTAATGCATCAAGCTAGAAAGCGGGAGGCCATGAGTTCAAATCTCACCTTAGGCATGAAAGCTGGCTGGGTGACTTTAGGCCAGTCACTCTCTCTAAACCCAATACACCTCACAGGGTTGTTGTTGTGAGGAAAATAAGAGGAGGAAGGTGTATTGGATATGTTTACAGCCTTGAGTTATTTGTAAAAATACTAAAGGTGAGATAAAAATCAATAAACAAATATATACTAAGGAGAAATTTCCTGACAGTTAGAACAATTAATCAGTGGAACAACTCGCCTCCAGAAGTTGTGAATGCTCCAACACTGGAAGTTTTTTAAGAAGATGTTGGATAACCATTTGTCTGAAGTGGCGTAGGGTTTCCTGCCCAAGCAGGGGGTTGGACTAGAAGACCTCCAAGGTCCCTTCCAACATCTGTTCTATTCTATTCTATTCTATTCTATTCTATTCTATTCTATTCTATTCTATTCTATTCTATTCTATTCTACTCTACTCTACTCTATATATAAACAAATTCTGAGCCCCCTGTCTCCCAACCCTCCCTCAAACCCTTCTATGTTTCTCTCTCTCTCTCTCTCTCTCTCTCTCTCTCTCTCTCTCTCTCTCTCTCTCTCTCTCTCTCTCTCTCTCTCATTCTAATTAAGATTGAAGTTAATATGGTGTTATCAATAGCAAACCATATTATACACAAACATATTTTCCTTTGTTATGTAGTTATCCTAGTAAAACAACAGAAATCAATGAGAAATAAAGTAAAATATGAAACAAATCTGCTCATCCCGAATCAGAAATAAATCAATAAATATTAATTTATAGCTATGATATCCCAGATGAAAACTGAACATGAAACAGGTTTAGGCAAATAGGTGTGTACATCTACATATGTATATGCCTTGGAAAGGGTGCCTATTGAAATGTATAGTTATTCTTTCCTCAAAGTATGTATATATAGCACGTGTGTATGTACTTATACATGTCTGAGCACATAAACTTATTTTTAAGTTGTCAGCAAAATAAAACCTGGTAAAAATATATGCATATGGTTGTGAATTTATGGTGAGTTTTTATTTCTAAACAGATCTGTAACTAAAAACAGAAATCTCTTTTTATGGGAGACAGCTGGTTGGCAAATTAAATAAAAGCAGCAAGAAAGAGGGTTCAAATTAACAAAACATTTCTAGGCCAGGTCTACTTGGGAGTGTTATTGGATCTTTGGCTTGTGACCTAAAAGCACATGTAATTTCATCCATGGGCATGGACTTCGTTATTTCACGATAACAATCTGTTAAAAAAACAAAACATTCTGGATGGAGCTGCAACTCTTGGTGAGTATCAGCATAATACAAAGGAAAATTAGGAAAAAATTAAAAATAGGGAAATTAGGAAAAAATGAGAAGGAGGGAAAGAGAAAAAAAATAGATAGATAAATAGATGATAGATGATAGATGATAGATAGATAGATGATAGAGATAGATAAATAGAATAGATGATAGATAGATAGATAGATGATAAATAGATAGATAGATAGATAGATAGATAGATAGATAGATAGATAGATAGATAGATGATAAAAAGAGATAGATAGATAGATAGATAGATAGATAGATAGATAGATAGATAGATAGATAGATGATATAGATAAATAGAATAGATGATAGATAGACAGACAGACAGACAGACAGACAGACAGACAGACAGACAGACAGACAGATAGATGGATGGATGATAGATTAGAAAGATAGATAGAAAGAAAGAAAGAGAGAGACAGAGAGACAGAGAGACAGACAGAGATACAGAAAGAGAGTATAGATCTACAGATAGGAAAACAGACTAATGTAAACATATTTGTCTGTTCGATGTAATATTGTAACTTTGATCGTTTTGCAGTTAATAAGTGAAATCTCAGGTAGGTCTGGGTGTTATGCTGTCACACTGATTGTTATTCCACAACATCACGAATGCCATATATCCATGTGGCAGGCTTGTGTAACCCAGATGCTCCAGGCAGGATTTTTACTAGACTGTGAATGCAAGGAGAGGACATGGCAGGCAATTTCATGTTGATATTGCTGTTTACTCTTGAGCCAACATTTTAAACACACACACACACACTTTTTTTTTGCTTTGAAAAGCAAAACCGTGTGTCATTGGTGAGAAAAAAATGGGACATGAATTAAAATTATAGAAGGGAGGGGAAGGAAGGGGAGAAGAGAGGGGAGGGGAGAAGAGAGGAGGGGAGGAGAGGAGAGGAGAGGAGAGGAGAGGAGAGGAGAGGAGAGGAGAGGAGAGGAGAGGAGAGGAGGATTATTTTTCAAAAAAAATGGAATTTATTCAAAACAGAATCTCAGATTCTTCAGTTCTTGTTATTCGTGTTGGCTACTTTTTCTTGTCATCCTACAAAAAAAAAAAAAAAAAAAAAAACCTAGTAAGGTCCAACCCCAGAGAAAAAGAGAAATGAAGAGCTTTCATGTGGTTAGCTTAATGCAGTACCACAGTGATTCACATGTCCTGACGCATCTATTTAAGTGATTAAGACTGGGCTAACATCTCAGGAAGAAAAGGACAAAGAAAAAAGACTTCAGGAAGATAAATTTCTGTCTCTTTATGCCGGTGGTCGGAATGTTAGGCTTTGATGTTGCATTAAGTTATTGATAAAAAAGGAGTGTATCCATATATATATATATTTATTTAGTATTTTGTTATTTATTTTTTCCAGAAGGCTTAAACGCTCTGCTTCTTTTCTTATTTATTTTATATTTGTTTTAATAGTGGATAGCTCTCTGGATAAACAAATACCACCACTACCAAGGCCTAAAGGCAAAAAAAATAAAAGTTTATATTATCCTTTCTACATTAACAGTGAGAACACTTAATCAGTGGAACAACTTGCCTCCAGAAGTTGTGAATGCTCCAACACTGGAAGTTTTTAAGAAGATGTTGGATAACCATTTGTCTGAAGTGGCGTAGGGTTTCCTGCCTAAGCAGGGGGTTGGACTAGAAGACCTCCAAGGTCCCTTCCAACTCTGTTATTCTACTCTTGGGAAATATTTATAAACTATTATGTGATGTAGTCTTAAATATCAGCTTTTGGATGTTATTTAAAATGGGCATGCTTGTTAATAAGAAGGGAATTGTGTCATCTGAGACAGCGGGGAAAAATTGAGGGTGTTTTAAGTGATTAAAAAATTACTGACCCCAGTAATAAATTATCAGGGCTACCTTGAGTAAACCTTCATCGTAGGATACAAAGGAAGGAGAGTAACTGAGGAGTCATGAAGATGTTTCATCCTTTGTATCAAACCCAACCTAGATACAAGTTGGTAAACATTTTCATATTTTCAGAATCTGCAATCCGGGTAAGTAATTTCAAAGATACTCCATCACCCACCCACCCTAAGTCCGTGAAAATAATAATGAACTGAATGGTATGAATTGCAAGGCTTCAGACTTGTATTTCTTAAGACTAAAGGGAGTCAGGAATATCTCCTTAGGATGAATTCAGGTATTGTCTACAGCCGGCTTTGTAAAACACGTGTGTTGATATTAGAAAAATGCTGGAAATTTGGTGGCTATATCTGGAAGTTGAGTCATAGCAACTGGATCTCTTTTTCTTTCTTTCTTTCTTTCTTTCTTTCTTTCTTTCTTTCTTTCTTTCTTTCTTTCTTTCTTTCTTTCTTTCTCTCTTCTCTTCTTCTTCTTCTTCTTCTTCTTCTTCTTCTTCTTCTTCTTCTTCTTCTTCTTCTTCTTCTTCTTCTTCTTCTTCTCCCTCCATCTCTCTCTGTCTCTCTCTGTCACTCTCTGTCTCTGTCTCTCTCTCTCTGTCTGTCTGCCTATCTGTCTGTCTGTCTGTCTCTTGAAATTTTTCACTGCTCATCAAAGTAGCTTCTTCAGTCTTACATAAGCAATGAAATGTTTCAAACCAAAAAGAAAAAAAAAAAAAGTTTGGTTGCCATGACTCAGCTTCCAGACACCTCTACCTGGATGATTGAGAATCTTTATTGCCATGGTGGCTGTACTTTTTCTTGCATGGAGAACTATCATCCAGATTCCTGGATTTAGGAATCTTAGATCATCTCGTCACAATGGTTTATGCTTGCTTCTCTGGATTTATGATACTGCTTTGTGTTGTTGAACTTGGAGGAGAAGCCTTTAACTATCTCTGTTACTTTCCTTCTGTGCTTATTGTCTCAGTTCCGCTCTCACAGAAATATGTGGCAATTTTATGCCTTTTTAAGTTTATTTATTTATTTACTTGTAAAATTTATTGGCCATCCATCTTACCACAGGGTAACTCTGGGCAGCTTACAATATTAAAAAGATAAAACTATACAAAACCTAGATGATATAAATAACGTAGTATAAAGATTCAAATCCTGAGCCCTAGATAAAAGATGGGGAGGGAGGGAGGGAGTAGGATGACAAAGTGGGGGGGGGGGGAGTAAGTGGAATCTGCTATTAATCTATCAACCACCCAATGTGAAACTTCTCGTTATAACCTTAACAGAACTCTCTTTCTCCAACAGTTAACACACCTTAGCAGTATCTTGTCTTAAGCACCCACTGATTATCGGGAAGGAGGAGGAGCACCGACCTCTGACTTCTGCATCTATTCTAGTCTGGTAAATATATTTCCACTTCACTTGGATATGCGAGAGTTTCAAATCAATGCCCAATTCCGATCAATGAATCATGGCCCCTCAGTAGCTCAGAGCAAATGACACTGGAATTGATGCCCAGATTGAATGCTTTCTTTCTTTTTTTTATAAAAAGAAAATCCAATTAATGAAATTAATTAGTGCAGGTGCATTAACAATAACCACAGCAAACTAGAAAAGGACTCGTTCTTAATATGCAGGAAACATAAAGACGACAAAGTCTAAGAAGTGAAAGCAACACGGAAGGTAAAACAAAAGAGGGAGAGAGGGAAAAAACAAAAAGGATTATGGACCAAGCTATTGACTTAACAAATCTAATACTGCTGGGTGTCTGAAGGTTAAATGACAGAAGTAGCAAAAAGGAGAAACACAAAAGAAGAAAAAGCAGAGGAGTACAGACACCTTGGAAAGGAGGAGGACTGTGGAGCAGGCAAAATGAGCAGTTTTAATCTAATAATTATCCCGTTTGGGGTTTACTTAAAGTTACATTTCAATATCATTTGCTTGGGTTATGCACAGTAGTGGGTTCCACTTATCTTCGCAACCGGTTTGGAATCGGGAGCGCACGTGCATGCACGCTTGCTTCGCCTGCCTGCGGCGCTTCTGTGCATGCACAGAAGTGCCGCACATCATCCATGATGATGTCCAGGTGGGTGGCAAACCAGTAGAAACCCACCTGTTGTGACACCGACTCCCGAGCCTGTCCTAACAGAGGAAGAGCACTCAGAAGGTGATGGAGAGGAACTGATAAGGCCTCCCTCTCCAGGACCCTCCTCTCTGGCAATGCCTCAGATTCCATCCGAAGGCCAAGAGGAACAGCCTGGGATATGCCAGGAGGAAAGCATATCGGAACAACAGATAGGGAGCGAGGATGATGAATCCTGGCTTGATCCCAGGCAGTGTCGGGAAAGAGGAGTGGGAGGGCCAGAGATTGAGCTGAGTCCCTGAGCCACACCCCACAAGGAATAAAAGTGGGTGTGATTGCTCTTCAGGCTTTGTGAAGGTCAAAGTTAAAAACCTGAGAGTCACATCGCGTTACCTGAAATTTGGCTTGTGCATATTGGGATTGGACCTTGACTAACTCTTGCTTCATGGATTACTTTTTGCTACTGAACCAGCCTGAGGATAAACTCTCTCTTGCTGACTGTGAATGAAAACTGACTTGGCAGGCATTTCGCAGTTTACTGCCAAAACTCTTATCTGCAAGGGTTTCTAGTCTGATTGCTTAATAAAATCTTGGCAGGCGTGCCTGGTTGTGTGTTTGCCTGTGTGGGGAAGGGGGACAGAACATCACCACTGGTTATATCTAGTCATGTTTCTGCTGTCTTGGAGAATACCTATGGCAGCAAAGATGCTTTGCCAATTATGAAATAATCTGGTTCAATCATTTCCACCCCCCTACCCTCAACTCATTTTTCTTTGAAGGGTGCTTGGTGCAGACATTTACCCAAACTAGGTAACATCATCAATGCAGCACCTGTGAATAATGAAATAATGAATGAAACATCTGCAAGAAAACAAGCAAGCTCGGAGAGCGCCAAGGATCCATCGTTTCAACCCTGAGCCACAAATACTCTCCTTTTATTGATATCGTTTTTCTTCCTTTCATTTTTAAGAAATACAACAAAGGATGGAGAAGACGATGGGAAAAGTAAAGCAGATAAGCCACAGCAAAGGCTGGGCCAAATTTTGAGAGGGTTTTGGTCTGTACTTAGCCTTTGGGATGTTAGGTCACCGCCATACTTCAAAAATAGATAGGGTCAAGCCAAAGTAACAGGAGAGGGTCAGATAAAACTTTAAGGTCACTTGTAATTCCCACAATAGATGAGTGGCTGGAAAAACTGACGGAATTATCAGAAATGGCTAAATCCATACAGAGAGTGGTCAGGTCAGTCGAGAAGATTATAAGAAGCTCGCTTCCTGTCATTCAGGATACTGCTTAAAAGTGCTATGTGTGTTAGAGACCCTACCCACCCATCCACTTCATGGTCTGTTTCTGTTGCTCCCCTCTGGGAGGAGGTCTCGAAGTATTTCTAGCAGGACTATCAGATTCTGTAACAGGTTTGTTCCATCTGTTTGTTCCAACTATGCCATCTGTCTGGTAAACTCGCAAGATTAGTTTTTCTCGCCATGTACATGTATACATCTGAACTAGACTGTGTTGTTTCTCTATGTCATATAATATATGTGGGTATATGCATAATTAAGACACTGAGCTTGTCGATCGAAAGGTCAGAAGTTCAGCGGTTGGAATCCCAAGTGCTGCGTAACGGGGTGAGCTCCCGTTACTTGTCCCAGTTTCTGCCAACTGAGCAGTTCAAAAGCACATAAAAAATGCAAGTAAAAAAATAGGGACCACTTTTGGTGGGAAGGTAACAGTGTTCTGTGTGCCTTTGGTGTTGAGTCATGCTGGCCACATGACCACGGAGACGTCTTTGGACAGCACTGGCTCTTTGGCTTTGAAACGGAGATGAGCACCGCCCCCTAGAGTCTGGAACGACTAGCACATATGAGTGTGTGCTTTACCTTTACCTTATGTATGTATGTACTTTGTCATGTTTATGTAGTGTATATTGGAGGTGGTGACCCTTTGAGAGCTGTATGCAATGAAATTTCATTTTAAAGTATGCTGGTTAGTGTACATTCAAAGCGACAATAAAGTTATTCTAAGTTTAAGTTCCATGTTCTTAACAAAGCAAAGGATACAGCTAACATTGTTTCCCCTTTGAAACTGCTTTTGGACTTTGTACTTAAGGTGGAAAAAAAATGAAATTTGGACTTTGTGTTTGGGTTTTGTTGATTATTTAGGTTTATTCTTATAGAAATGGCTAACATAAATCACAACAAATTGTGGCAAGTTCTCAAAGAGATGGGAGTACCAGACCATCTTATTTTTCTCTTGAGAAATTTATATGCAGGTCAAGAAGCAACAGTGAGAATTGGACATGGAACCACTGATTGGTTCAAAATTGAGAAAGAAGTTCGCCCTGCCTATTTAATTTATATGCCGAGCACATCATGAGAAAGGCAGGGCTAGATGAATCACAAATTGGAATTAAGATTGCTGGGAGAAATATCAACAACCTCAGATATGCAGATGATACCACTCTAACAGCAGAAAGTGAAGAGGAACTAAAGAGCCTCTTGAGGCTGGTGGAGAAGGAAAGGGCAAAAGTTGGCTTGAAACTCAACATTAAGGTAGTGACAGATTTTATTTTCCTAGGCTCCAAGATCACCGCAGATGGGGACTGCAGCCAAGAAATTAAAAGACGCTTGCTCCTGGGGAGGAAAGCTATGGCAAATCAAGACAGCATACTAAAAAGCAGAGACATCATCCTGCTAACAAAAGTGCGTATAGTCAAGGCGATGGTTTTCCCAATTGCAATGTATGGCTGTGAAAGTTGGACCATAAGAAAGGCTGAACACCAAAGAATTGAGGCCTTTGAACTACGGTGCTGGAGAAGACTCCTGTGACTCCCTTGGATTGCAAGGCGATCCAACCGGTCAGTCCTAGAGGAAATCAACCCTAACTGCTCTTTAGAAGGCCAGATCCTGAAGATGAAACTGAAACTCTTTGGCCACTTAATGAGAAGGAAGGACTCACTGGAGAAGAGATGGGATGCTGGGAAAGATGGAGGGCAAAAGAAGAAGGGGACAACAGAGAATGAGGTGGCTGGATGGAGTCACTGAAGTAGTCGGCATTAGCTTAAATGGACTCCAGAGGATGGTAGAGGATAGGAAGGCCTGGAGGAATGTTGTCCATGGGGTCGCAATGGGTCGCAATGGGACACAACTTCGCAACTAACAACAACATAAATTATTGTGTAAAAGTAAAAAGTTGAGGTCACATATTGTTAATTTAATCTACTGCTCTAACAAGAATTGGAAGTCAATGCTTTTCTTTCCTTTTCTCCTTTCATTTTCTTTCCTCTTCTTCTTTTCCTCCCCTACTTTCCCATTCTTTTCATTTTTCTTTGTATTTTCATTTTAATAAACTAATAAAAAAATTGGAACTAAAAAAAACTAAATGTGAACTCACTTATAATTAAAAGCATTAAAAATTAATGAAATGCAGCACCACTTTAACTTTTAGTATTTTTCTCTATTGCTGGAGGTCAGAGAAAAAGTGCTAATATATCATAAGCAATCAAAACAGAGGAATTATGTTTTACCATCAAGCAAAATATAATACTTCGCTCTTACCCAGTCACTCTAACTTTTGTCTTAACAGTCCTATCCCGATAGAGAAAAAAGAATGGAATGAAATGGAATGGAATGGAAGAATAGAATAGAATAGGATAGGATAGGATAGGATAGGATAGGATAGGATAGGATAGGATAGGATAGGATAGGATAGGAATAGGAATAGGAATAGGAATAGGAATAGGAATAGGAATAGGAATAGGAATAGGAATAGGAACAGTATTACTTTATTGGCCAAGTGTGATTTGTCACACTTGGCCAATAAAGTAATACATCACAAATCACAAAGGAATTTGTATCAAGTGCAGAAGCTCCTAGAGTACATACAAACAACAAAGTAATATAATCAGTGTACATACAAATATACAAAAACATTTACATAGATACAATAAGTATACATGCAAACAACAAAGTTATAATATCATGAGATACCAATAGGAGAAGATAGTAGGAGAAATGAGAAGGATGATAAAAATACAGCCAAACTGCATGGGTAAATATCCTTAGACATTAAGAAAAAAATGTATTTCTTCCTGTTATTAAATGTATCTTGTATTTCCTTCAAGTCATGAAATACCGTTCAGATCAGGTGACCATACTATCAAATTTCCCTTATAGTGAAGTTTCTTTGCTTTATTGGCTTGGGTGAAAAAGAAGAGCTCGTAAGAAGAGAAACCAAAGAGCTTTGACCCATTTTTTTCCCATTTTCCAATCAGAGTAGGATCTTTTGTCTTGTTGGCTGTTGACTGCTTAAAAGAAGTCCTGCTGGATCTGGTCCAATATTTTGTGTCATACAAGACTCTTCCTTGTGACCCTGCTAAAGAGCTTCCTACCAGCTTTTGAGGTGTCAGAAAAGTATGCCAGCAAACTTTGCACAGCCTTGGTAACGCAGCTTGGGAGTGGTACAGGATCATGGTGGGATTCAAATAATTTAACAACCGGTTCTCTGCCCTAATGATTTCTTCCAACAACCAGTTCACCAAACTGTTCAGAAAGTTAACAACCAGTTCTCCCGAAGTGGTGCGAACTGGCTGAATCCCACCACTGTACAGGATGTTGTCCTTGCAGGTTTACTGTGGGTGTAAGTTAAAGAAAGGGACTGCAGGAATTTTCCTTCTACTTCCTTTGACCTGCTGCAAATATCATCAACTGCTGGAGTAGTACCCTACCATGTTTTCCCGAAAATAAGACCTTGTCTTATATTTTTTTTTGAACCCTGAAATAAGTGCTTGGTCTTATTGCCATGCACTCAAAAGCCCGATTGGCCTTATTATCAGGGGATGTCTTATTTTGGGGAAAACAGGGTGGGTAGATAGGTAGGTAGTGATAGATAGATAGATAGATAGATAGATAGATAGATAGATAGATAGATAGATACCATGTTTCTCTGAAAATAAGACCCTGTCTTATATTTTTTCGAACTCTAAAATAAGCGCTTGGCCTTAAAAAAGCGCCCAAAAGCCCAATTGGCCATAAGGGGATGTCTTATTTTGGGGGAATCAGGTTATTAGCAGGAAATTCATGTATGCTGGCTATGATTCTTGTTTGAAGTTTTAAGCGTATGACCTGGATGGAGCCTGAAGAGACATATCAGAGGCTAGTCTTACAGCTCACTGCCGAGATCAAACAAATTGTCAAGTATCAAAGATGTGGCTTTTTTTTTTTTTTTGTGATGGTTCCACTCTTGTGGCGTTTTTCTCCGATAATTATGCCTGTCCATTCTTCTAGCACTTGTATTGCAACTCTTAAACTTCCTTCATCTGCCATGCTTTTCTTCCTTGGATTCCTGAACTCCATATATAATTTAATCCAGCCTACATACTCTTTTCTTCATGCTTTTTTTTTTTTTTAAAAACCGTGAACAGTAAAGAAAACAAACAAAAACGATTGGCCACTCATTGTAGGTCTGGCTTTTTCTGAGATAAGTTTGTTCTATCAGATTGTTCTCCTCTTTTTAATGGTCACCACCTGGCAACAGAGATTCCTTCAAGCCAAGATGGAGATAATAGAAACTGGGTCATTCCCTCGGCCATCGATGTGATTTTTTTTTTCTCCTTGCGCTGTTTCTCACCTAGTTGCTCATTTCAGTGATTTTGCAATCAAGACCAGTGCCTCAATTTGTTTTCCTGTTCCCCTGTTGTTGTTTTTTTTTCAAAGAGATAAGTCTTGGGGTAGGAGAAGGGTTGCAATTTAGCCATTTCAAGCCAAAAAGGGGGGCGGGGAAATGGCCCAGATAAATAAGGGCAAAAAGTGTTTATGGAGCAAACAATAATTCAAAAGACCAACTTGATTAGAATGAATGATCGGTGCAGGAAGTTCTCAATGAAGTTGAGAACTTCGCCACTTCGCATTTATTTTAGTTTCCTTTAATTAAGAAACTTTGAGTTGCCCAGTCTTCTTCCGGAAGTCTTCTGGATAAAAAGATCGCTTTGTTTTAGTTTCTCTCCATCTCAGGCCCTTTCAACTAAGCCTTTTCCTTTGGATTCCCACTGAGAACACGTAGAGTCTTAATGGACCTCCTATTCTGATTTTTCCTCCCTTCTCTTGGCTCAGTTTCTTTCCCTACAATTTACAGAATCAAGCTGCCCTTCATTTGACCTCACTTCTGCTGGGTTCTACACTCCATAACCATTCTGAGCTATGGGATAGCAACTCTACTCTACTCACCCACAAATAAACACATACAAATTTTCCTTGCACTCTAAAAAGAAACAGCACAGATATCCTGGAGCTCTTTCTGTACAGGTATAAGTGTTATCGGAGATAAAGACTCTTGCTCAACTTCGAACTGCTAAGACACTAATAGTGGGTTTTTTTTTTTCCCCCTCTCAGTTGCCAAGTCAGACCTTCTTAATACTGTTCATCTGTTTTATATCCAGCCAGGCTTTTAACTTTTATTCAGGCTGAATTTCATTGTGTAAGTTTCAGTTCAACATCTTGGTCTTTCCAAGTTCATTTTGAATGCTGTCTTTGCTGATGTTTATCAACACCATAGGACAATATTAGGCCCTTTGAGACTCTCAACAAAGACAAACCATTGGGTTTGATGGAATTATTTTGATTGCTGGTTGGGTAATGCAACAACTTCTTGCAAGCCTGGCAAGGCAATTTTCTAGCTCAACTTATACCTAGCGTAATTACGGTAAAGGTAAAGGTTCCCCTCGCACATATGTGCTAGTTGTTCCCGACTCTAGGGGGCAGTGCTCATCTCCGTTTCAAAGCCGAAGAGCCAGCGCTGCCCGGAAACGTCTCTGTGGTCATGTGGCTGGCATGACTAAACGCCAAATGTGCACGAAATGCTGTTACCTTCCCACCAAAGGTGGTCCCTATTTTTCTACTTGCATTTTTTACGTGCTTCCGAACTGCTAGGTTGGCAGAAGCTGGGACAAGTAAGGGGAACTCACCCCGTTACGCGGCACTAGGGATTCGAACCGCTGAACTGCCGAACTTTTGTTTGACAAGCTCAGTGTCTTAGCCGCTGAGCCACTGCGTCCTTTTGCATAATTACAGCAGAGTTATTTTGTGTTTCTTTCTCAGTCCCCCCCCCCTCTTCTGAACTCAGGAATCATTTCTGTAAAGGTTGTGCTCCCTCAGTGTTCCCAGGAACTGCTAGACATTTCATGACAGATAGAATGTGAGAGCTCGTAAGAGATTGAGACAAGAAAATACAAACAAACAAACATCACAAAGAATAGAATCTTCTTAAACAACAACAACAGTTCTCCAAATGAAGTGTGCCCATTCCCACATTTCATCAACCCGTCCCTGAGAGGAAGCCACAGAGAGTTTGTCTCAGGGGTAAAATCCAGCAGGTTCTGACAGGTTCTGAAGAACCGGTAGCGGAAATTTTGAGTAGTTCGGATAGCCGGCAAATGCCACCTCTGGCTGGCCCCAGAGTGGGGTGGGAATGGAGATTTTGCAATATCCTTCCCCCAGGAATGGGGAGGGAATGGGAATTTTGCAGTATCCTTCCCCTGCCATGCCCACCAAGCCACGCCCACCAAGCCACACCACGCCCACAGAACCGGTAGTAAAAACATTTGAATTTCACCCCTGGTTTTTCCCAAGACATCAGTAGTTTGTTGGTTGATAAGTTAACAATGTCCTGGAAACTTTTCGTGCCAAGGATATTGTGGAACATTAAACTGCTGCTCTTGCAGTGGTGGGTTGCCCCCAGTTTGCACCGGTTCTATAGAACCGGTAGTAAAACCGGCGGGAGGCTCCACCCACTGACCCTGACATCATCAAAACGCTTCTGTGCTTGCGCAGAAGACCGTGTGGCCCCGTTGCGAACCGGTAGAAAAGGTAAGTAGAACCCACCCCTGTGATCTTGGATCTTTGCCAGAAGAGAAGAATGAATAAAAAATCTCTCTCTCTCTCCCCCACCCTCTCTCCCTTCCTCCCTCTCTCTCTCTCTCTTCATATTTTGGAATGTGGTAGTGCTGTCTTTGTGCAACCACAAATACATCACCCTATAGGAAGAGAAAGGCATACTTGGAAAGTAAACAAACGGAACCATAAAAAATAGCAGGGTTCATACGGCAATTAGCACTTTTTGCATCTCGGCAGGTCTAACATCCCTACAAGGGAGTTTGTTTTCCCTTTGATTTCACTCAGGTCCTTAAGGTACGGAACATTTTTGATTTTGTAGGTCACTTCAATGTCATCACAATCTTTCTTTCAAGTAATTCGCACTTTGAACAATGCAAAGTCATTGCTGGCGTTCTTTCTTTCTTTCTTTTTTTTTCTTTTTCTTGGTTTCCTTTTAAACATATTCCCCAGTCAAGCGTTTGTGTTTTTCTCAATATTTAATTATTTGGGGATGCTGAGCAGGATGCTTTAAACAGGAAATATCTGGTTCATTTCTTTTGCCGTATCTTTTACAGTGAATGGAGAAATATAGGATGAGCAAACTCCAGATAGTGATCTCCTCAGGGTACCGTCGCTTAGACATTGTCGACTGGTGACCCCCAGGGGGAGAGCCTTCTCTGTGGGGGCACCCGCCCTCTGGAACGAGCTACCCCCAGAGATTCGTTGGATTCCCGACCTTCGTACCTTTCGCGCACCCCATAAAACACTATTATTCCATCAAGCAGGGCTGGCCTAAAATATTATTTTTTAATGGGTTATTTTATGTTATTTTAGATTGTGGGCCAAATTATTTAATAATTTTAAATTGTTTTTAACTTTTATATTGTTGGTTTTTTATCCTGGTTGTACACCGCCCTGAGTCCTTCGGGAGAAGGGCAGTATATAAATTTAATAAAACTAAACTAAACTAAACTAAACTAAAAATAAAACTAAACAATGGTTAAATTAGGTGGAGGAATATGGAAACAAATGGGAAGATATAAATTGTGGAAAGGTAATTAGGTACCTGTTTATGTTAAATGTAAATAAAATATATTAAGAGAATATATTATAATGGTATATATATGATATACTAGAAATATATGTATAAAAGATATATTAAGATAAGAAAGAGAAAATGTATAAATATGGATTACTGATGCGAAGATGTTGAAAAGAAGATGATGTAAATATCTGTTTTTGTTTGTTTGTTTGTTTTAAAAAAAATTGTTTAATAAAAATTATTTTTTTAAAAAAGAAAACCTTAGTAAGACCATATCTGGAATACTGCATCCAGTTTTGCTTACCATGTTACAAAAAAGATGTCGAGACTTTGGAAAAGTATCTGATGGGCTGTCACAGAGAAGAGGGGGTCAATTTATTTTCCAAAGCACCAGAAGGCAAGACAAGAAACAATGGATGGAAACTAATCAAGGAGAGAAGCAACCTAGAACTAAGGACAAACTTCGTAACAGTGAGAACTAACTAACCAGTGGAACAACTTGCCTTCAAAAGTGGGTGCTTCATCACTGGAGGTTTTTAAGAAGAAACTGGACAGTCACTTGCGGGGAATGATATAAGGTCTCCTGTTTGAGTAGGGTGTTGGACTGGAAGATTTCCAAGGTCTATTCCAGCTCGATTCTTACTGATTGACCACCAGAAACAAGGATAATCTTAGCAAATCACAATCTGGGGGCTTCTTTTCACTACCACTGTTCCAGAAGATGTTCGGTCTTTAGCTGAGATTTAGAAAGGATGCTTTTTTTCCCTTAGATGTTGCCTTCCTCTATGTTTGTGTGACCAGAAGTGCCCCTTTTCCATAAAATATGAAGCTCTGGAAATGCTCTTTAGCAAAGGTGATAGATATAAAATAAAGCCAAAGGTGAGTGCAGCTGTAAACAGTCTCGCTGTCTCTCTTTTCATATATATATATCTCTATATAAGAAACACCTACTACCAATTTTCTTTCTTTACCAGATTTACAAAGCACATCTTGGGAGCTATGAGTCACTGGCAGCTAAGCAACCTTCTTCCTTTTCTGTTGTCTATTCCAGCTTTGGGAATGGATTTCTTCTCTGAGGCATGTGGGTAATTGCTGAAATGGGACAGGCTGAGAAATCTTTGTGCTTATTTCACCTTTCTTTCATGATTTGGCTGATGAAAGAATGTGTCTTTCCTTTATTTTTTTTATTTTTCTGACAATATTTTTTTTTCTGGGGTCAAATTCTCATGCACGGCATTTTGGTACCATTTATTTGGAAATAAAACATTTATTTCATTCAGGTAGCATCATGGGTCCCCTCTGATTTGGGATATTTGTTTCATTACCCAGCTAAGTAACATCAGTGCTAATGAGTGTAGCTTTATCCTTCTTTATATACAGTAGCTTGCATGCCAGTGTTTGTGTGTGTGTGTGTGTGGGGGGGTAACTTCTTAGTAATTCCTTTATTTTGGGTATCGTTTTCTGCTTGACTGTTCATCTGGCTGTTGGTTTCTAGAAAGATAGTATTTTGGTCTTTTTGTTGCCTTCTTAGCTTTTTATTGCCTCTTTAAATGAGGGTGTAAATGTGATTTATCTCTATGTGCCTACAGAGAGACAAGATACTGTATATAAATAGGGAGCAAATTCAACCCTCACTAACACTGATGATGTTATCTTGTTGGGTAATGAAACATCTGCAAGCAAATAGCCAAGCTCAGAAAGCATCAAGGACTCCACAGTTCAACCCTGAGCTACAGATATTCTCTATTTTTAAAAGTTAAAATAGCGAGTGTACACCAAACACATTGATTTAGTCATAAATTAGACAAGGGGGGGTTCTGTCAAAGTTGACATTCATTGAGCATTCATCCCTCCATCAATCTGCAGCTTCTCGAGGGTCAAATCAACCTCAAAGGAAGAAAACAATTGAGGATTCTTCCAATGAAACTTTCATTGATGAAGAAGTTCGAGTCCCTGGATGACTGCATCCTATTGGAAAAAATTTCAGCGGAAGAAAAAAAAAAAGATGGATTCTTGGGGCTCTCTGAGTTTGCTTCTTTTGTTTCATTAACCAGGTAACATCCTTAGTGCTACTATATTCTCCTTTATTGGAGAAAGAAAAGCTGTATTAAGAATGACCTTGTAACCATAATAAAGAAGTGTAAAGAATCACTCAGAGAAATCATAAAGAAATACAAAAGTTTGTTCACAATGATACTGAATAAACAGCAGCCTCTTTTGTAGAATAACAATACTTTTAGTAAAGTGAGGACTAATTCTGGCAGTACATTAAAAAGAAAAAGGTGAAATAACTCCCAGTGAATGCCTTTCCAGACATTTCAGGAATCTCACTCCCCTTCCTTCCTTCCTTCCTTCCTTCCTTCCTTCCTTCCTTCCTTCCTTCCTTCCTTCCTTCCTTCCTTCCTTCCTTCCTTCCTTCCTTCCCTCCCTCCCCTTCCCTTCCCTTCCCTTCCCTTCCCTTCCCTTCCCTTCCCTTCCCTCCTAGTGTCAATACCAGTGGTGAGATTTAACCTGTGTAACAACTGGTTCCCCCAAACCGGTCTGAACTGGTAGAATCCCACCCCTGGTCAATACTCTTTACAGTTGTGTGTCTCCTGAGTTCACAGTGTGTGTCTCCTGAATTCACATTGTCTCTCATCTCAACAACTCATATTTGGATGACAAGTATGAATCATTGAGAAAATTCAACTTCCAGGTGTATTTTCCTGCAACAGCTTTATAGTTTTCCCCTGTATGTAACCTTGATGCAGAACATTTCAGATTTAATACCCAACAGAGACTTCTTTTAATTAATATTTTTCTTTCTTGGAATATCTTATTATTCCCTGTGCTTTTTTAACAATAAAATACGATCGAGCATTCCACAATGTCCTTATCATTTCAGTCATTTCAGGGTTTTTGAACCCATTTAAGAGCCGAGGTGGTGCAGTGGTTAGAGTGCAGTACTGCAGGCTACTTCAGTTGACTGCTAGCTGCAGTTCAGAAGTTCAAATCTCACCAGGCTCAACCAGGTTGACTCAGCCTTCCATCCTTCCGAGGTGGGTAAAATGAGGACCCAGATTGTTGGGGGCAATAGGCTGATTCTGTAAACCGCTTAGAGAGGGCTGTAAAATTACTATGAAGCAGTATATAAATCTAAATGCTATTGCTATTTGCCTTCAGTACCCAACAAATCTATTTATAAGGCAAGCATAAAGTCATTGTGTTTTGTACCATTTTTGATAAAGACGGCTCTGGAAAATGCTAGAGACTAACAGGGAAGTAAGGAAGGAATTGCTATTTCAAAGCTGATTACTGGGTCAGCGGGTAAGTACATTTCGATGCTTCAATTTGTATGTATCGGTTCAGTTTAATGCAAATTATACTGATATTGATATAAACTCACCAGCATACAGAAGTATATAAAGTAAGATTTTTTTCCCCACTGGAAGGAAAGTGATTAGCAATTATTCTCCTGGAACAGAAAGTTGGAAGAATGCAGCAGCTGGGAAATTGTCCAATGAGAGCTCATATTAGCCTGAATTTGGGTCTTTGCAAGCTCTTTGCAAGCCGTTGCCAAAGTGCCTTAGTCTAGTAGCACTCTCTTAAGCAGACTTAGGACCGATAAACATAAGCACAAGGAGCTTAAGGGTGCAGTGCAGGGATGCACAGAGAACAGAGTCGGAGAGATTGCCAAGACATGAAAGGAGCAGGTTAAGATTGATCTCAGCAACAGAAAACAATAGGAGAAAATTCAAAGGCAAAGAGGAGACTGACAAGAGGCACAAGCAGAAGACAGTTGCGGTGGAAACCTAAAAACTATTATTTCCATATATGCGGGCAATGAAGCAATAGCCATCTTGATGTCCCCTCTTTCCTTTCTTTCTGAATCTCTCCATTCAAATCTAGTAGATCTTTTAGTCCCATGCATTTTGAGCTATCTGCTGTTTCTGAGCTGTTTTGGGAAGACCTTTTTGTAGGGGGTGATGGAGAAGGGCATTGAAGGTCAGCATCAAAAAAAAAATGCTTGAAATAAACAAATGTAACTGGTTAGGGAGCCAATAATGCATATAGACTCATTTTTATTAGAAAAAGAAAAAAAGAAAGAGAGAGAGAGAGAAAGAAAAAAAAGAAGAAAAAAGAAAGAAAGGAAAGAGAAAGAGAAAGAGAAAGAGAAAGAGAAAGAGAAAGAAAGAAAGAAAGAAAGAAAGAAAGAAAGAAAGAAAGAAAGAAAGAAAGAAAGAAAGAAAGAAAGAAGTTGTTACACCGGTTGAATCCCACCACTAGGACAGAAGGGAAGGGAGGAAGGAAGGAAGGAAGGAAGGAAGGAAGGAAGGAAGGAAGGAAGGAAGGAAGATGTAAATGCAACACATTTTAGGTGTTTCTCCTAGTATATGCATTGTTCCTTAGCAGCCTAATACTTTGCATAGCCTCAATTGCATACTCAGTGGTTGATCTGGACACAGCGGGAGACTTGTGTCCCTGGCAATCTGTCAATGCATCACTCTTGGCCTGATTGCTCAATTAAAGTCGCTCTCATGTTTGTCCCCTGAGGGTCAGTGGGATAACGGCGGTGATCGACAAAGCAATCCACACTTTTAGCTTCTTATATTTCACTGGCTCAATCTCCAATAGGGGCAGGGTTTCCTTTTAGAGACATCTAAGTGATTCTTCTGTTGGGTGATACAGGCATAAAGGTAAAAAGGGGTGCATAACTGCCACTCCTTTGCTACCCATGGATTGATTCTTAACAAACCTACCATCTCTCTGATGAACAACCTTTTGCCCTAGGCAGAAAGTATACTCAATATATGGATTACTCCAGAAAGCTTCCCTTGCTGTGGTAGCTGACAAGCAAAGAGACTGTCAACACTTCACTCCCAGTTCTGAGAAGGTCTTGCAGGGGGGGGGGAAACTGCTGACATGGTTTATTTACATTTGGTTCTAGTCTCAAAAGGAGAAAGGAACCCTCTTAACCTTATTCCAAGTACAGTGAATTATTGATAAACTGTTTGAACAGGAAGGAAGGAAGGAAGGAAGGAAGGAAGGAAGGAAGGAAGGAAGGAAGGAAGGAAGGAGAAGAGAGAGGGGGGAACGATGGCTGAGAGGGAAGGAAGATGGGGAGAAAACAATAGCAATAGCACTAAGACTTATATACCGCTTCACAGTGCTTTACAGCCCTCTCTAAGCGGTTTACAGAGTCAGCTTTTTGCCCCTAACAATTTGGGTCCTCATTATACCCACTTCGAAAGGATGGAAGGCAGAGTCAACCTTGAACCTGGTGGGATTTGAACTGCCAAATTGCAGGCAGCCAGCAGGCAGCAGAAGTAGCCTGCAGTACTGCACTCTAACCACTGCACCACCAAGGCTCATAGAAAGGAAAGAATAAGAGATGGAGAATGAGAAAAGAATGAAGAGGACAGGAACATAATCAAATTTGTATTCTCCTTCCCTTTTCCAGAGTCAAGCAGACATTCAGCCTCATAATCCAAGCCATTGATTGATTTTATGTGGCCAATGACAATATTTAATATATTACAGCTACTGAAAGGAAAGTGGGATGCCAGCATAAAACAGACAAACCTTCTTGGAAGATCTAATTCATGGACCTTCATAGGACATTACATTGAAAAATCCTGTCTCCTATTTGAATCAACTTTGTGAACTGGACAATTTCCATGACCAAGAGCTTATTCATTTTTCTCAACTGAAGCAATTATTTGTCCCAAGTTGGTTTGACCAATATAATAATTCCACCAAATAGAACTGACTCAATTTTATGAATCAAACAGCTGATTCAAAATAGCCTGCTCAGATTCATATACCCCTGTTGATTGTTTCCTATGTATTACTATTTTTCTCCACTTTTTGTCAAGTGACATTTAAAAGTGACTTTTTGAGAAGTGTCTCTATCAAAGTCTCTGGGGCTAAATGAAGATTTACAACTTTAGGATTAGATCTTTTATAAAAGAACATCATGTTTTCTCCTCTTTTAATATATGTTTGATTTTGCAGCAAAGGCACAAGGCCTTCAGATGCTGCTGAATCACAATTCTACTATCTGAAGAAATTATGGGAACTATGTTGCAAAGAACACACTCCATCTTTCCCTTGGTGGAAAATACCATGTTTCTAAGGAGGAAGTGAAGAATCTGGCTCATTCAGTGTTGCAGATCTACATCTCCCACCCATATATTGGCACTGACCTTCCTGGCTGGAGGGCCATTGGCTCCTCAACCCAGATTCCATTTAAATAAAATGTTTAAA
Organism: Pituophis catenifer annectens; assembly: GCF_029215685.1. Lineage (NCBI taxonomy): Eukaryota > Metazoa > Chordata > Lepidosauria > Squamata > Colubridae > Pituophis > Pituophis catenifer. Next base: position 13,354,687 of record NW_027256893.1, on the reverse strand, counting down.
CAAAGGGACACAGTGGCTCAGTGGCTAAGACGCTGAGCTTGTCGGTTGAAAGGTCGGCAGTTCAGTGGTTCGAATCCCTAGTGCCACGTAACGGGGGTGAGCTCCCGTTACTTGTCCCAACTTCTGCCAACCTAACAGTTCGAAAGCACGCAAAAAATGCAAGTAGAAAAATAAGGACCACCTTTGGTGGGAAGGTCACAGCATTCCGTGTGCCTTTGGTGTTTAGTCATGCCAGCCACATGACCATGGAGAAGTCTTCGGACAGCACTGGCTCTTCGGCTTTGAAACGGAGATGAGCACCGCCCCCTAGAGTCAGGAACGACTAGCACAGTGATGGCTAACCTTTTTGCCATCGTGTGCCAAAAGCGGGGGGAGTGGGGAGGGGTGTCGCGCATTTGTGTGCCTACATCCATAATTCAATGCGCCCCGCACATACGCACACGACCTCCCACTTTTGGCACGTGATGGCACAGTGGGCCCGTAGGCCCATTTTTTTGCCCTCCCCAAGCTTCAGAGGCTTTCTTGGAGCCTGGGGAGGACGAAAACGGCCTTCCCCACCCCCCTGGAGGCCCTCCGGAGGCCGGAAATTGCCCATTTGCTGACTTTCGGTGGGACTGGAAGACCCGAAAATCAGCTGGTGGAGCTGAGCTCGTGTGCCCACTGATACAGCTTTGCGTGCCACCTGTGGTACACATGCCATAGGTTGCCATCATGGGACTAGCACTCATGCCCTCGTCACTTCACGCCTGGACTACTGTAATGCTCTCTACATGGGGCTCCCCTTGAGGAGCACCCGGAGGCTCCAGCTGGTCCAGAATGCGGCTGTGCGGGTAGTTATGGGAGCAGCATGGCGCTCCCATGTGGCTCCCCTCCTGCGCGAGCTGCACTGGCTCCCTGTGGTCTTCCGGGTGCGCTTCAAGGTCTTAGTTACCACCTTTAGAGCGCTCCATGGCTTAGGACCGGGGTACTTACGAGACCGCCTTCTGCCACCAATAGCCTCTCACCGCCCAGTACGCTCCCATAGAGAGGGCTTCTCAGGGTGCCGTCAGCCAAACAATGTCGACTGGCGGCCCCCAGGGGGAGAGCCTTTTCTGTGAGGGCACCCACCATCTGGAACGAGCTCCCCCCAGAGATACAGAAGATTCCGGATCTGCGCACTTTCCGCCGTGCCCTCAAAACATTCCTGTTTCAGCAGGCCGGCCTGGCCTAACTTTTCCCTTTATATTACTTTTTGATTTTATTTTAAACTGGGATGTCTTGAATTATCTAGGACCAGAGTGTTTAGTATATTTTAATTGGTTTTTTTTTTATTATTAACGTTTGTATTACATGTATTTTTATCGTTCGCTGTTTACCGCCCTGAGTCCCTTAGGAATAGGGCGGGATATAAATATAATAAATAAATAAATAAATAAATAAATAAATATGTGCAAGGGGAAACTTTACCTTAAACAAAGGGAGTTAATGGAGTAAAGTTGGAAGGGACCTTGGAGGTCTTCTAGTCCAACCCCCTGCTCAAGCAGGAAACCCTATACCATTCCAGGCAATTGGTTGTCCAATCCCTTCTTAAAAGCTTCCATGGATGAAGCACCCACAACTTCTGAAGGCCAGCTGCTCCACTGTTAATTCTTCTCACTGTTCTCAAAAGTTCTGATTCCTCCCCTTTATTATTATTTTTTTTAAATTGCTTTCAAAGATTTTGAATACAGATACAGTATTTTGATGAGCAATGAGGCTTCTATCTCATTCCATACAAAAACAGGTCCAATAGTGTAACCTTGTTATCGTTAATATTATTCTGACTCTAATGTTTAGCTTTTTTTAAAACTATTCTCATTAATCCTTACACATCATCAGCACTGTATTTATTTATTTATTTATTTATTTATTTATTTATTTATTTTTCATATTTGTATACCGCCCTACTCCCGAAGGACTCAGGGTGGTGAACAGCCATAATAAATACAAATACATATAGAAGTTAAAAACTATTAAGAAACAGATTAAGTAATTTAGGCTCAAAGATTAAAAAACATCCAAATTTATCTAAAGAGGTTTAAAACCCAATTTAAAAGCCAGTTTAAAAGCCAATTAAAAAGGGAGAGTTAGGCCAGACCAGCTTGTTGGAATAGAAATGTTTTCAGGGCTCGGCGGAAAATGCGTAAGTCTTGGATGTTTCGTAACTCCGGGGGAAGCCCGTTCCAGATGGTAGGTGCCCCCACAGAAAAGGCTCTCCCCCTGGGGGCTGTCAGTCGACATTGTTTGGCATTTGTATGACAAAGAAGTTGCAGTGTAGTTTCAGATCTGACTGTGTCATGAGAAATGTTTGCTTCTCACTGTTATTCTTGGTTCCCGATTATTTTAAAAGTTAGATCTGTGATGCTGTTTAAATGTAGCCCCAAATGTAGAAAACACGTCCATCACATGCTTAGAATTAAGCTCCCCTGTTATAATTATGTATTTAAAGAGGTTTTTATCCCACTGCTTAGCCACAAAACCTCCCAAGGCAGATTATAGCCAGAAAAACTCCAAGAAATCACAGTTGATAATCTGGAGATCTTTTTTCACGCTCAGATTTATAAATTAAAAACTATGGAAAAGAAAGGACTTGCCTTTGCGGATGAGGCAGATATACTCGTTTAAGATATAATCCTTACCCATTGGGTGAAAATGCTTCAGGTATAGGGTCTGATTTAAAATAAGTTGTTTAGTGCTCACCCTTCCTTGGTAGCTTGCAGGAAAACCATTTGGGAATAACATGGAAATGATAGTTCCTGTTTTTTACACTTTGCAACCAAGCATATGATTAAGTGCTTTTGAGCATCAGGACTTAAAAGGCAAGCTGTCAAAAAAAAAAGGGGGGGGGATCTAATAAGTAAGTGTCAATGAAACATTTCTATTGAAGAACAGAGTGAAGGTCTCATAAATGTAGCTTTGAGATTCCTTACCTTTTGGAATTGATTACCTGTTATCTCTCCAGTATGTTCCTTCTATTGTTCTCTGTTGCTTGCCTGCCAACTTTTCAAATCCCCCAAACAGCCTCTCAGGCAGCTGGAAATGTATTTTACTACAAGCAGCAGCTCTTGAAATGCATCCAGCTCTCCTCGACTCGTGGAAATCTTGCAAATTGAAAAACCATGGGACCTCAAGGGAAGGCTCTGCTTATGATCATGTTTAACCTTGTACTAATATCCTCTTAGTATCGGAGATCCTGAACTCACTGATTAATATCCGTGGAAACAAAGCGTTATCTTAGGAGTTCAAACAAGACAATGTGTAATTAATAAGTGTATGTGTTTGAAAATAGACGAGGAATGATTTAATTGACCTTTTGCAGGAAAATGTAAATCAGCTTCCTGTTTTATAATATTTTGATCCAAGAATTATACACCTATTTGAATAATATGCGCTCTTGGGCTGCAGTGTCCTTGAACCATTTTCATTGCCTTCAGCAGCCTTCCTAAAAATTCAGCCGTAGAGTTCCTGAAATTTTTTGGCAGAATTTCTCATCATATTGCATCAGGAAATACAAGAAGCCCCTAAAAAAGTATGGATACCATTAATGAAAAGCAAAATAAAAACAAGCAAAGCCCAAACCGGCTTTGGGTGAAGGCTGGAAGGGAGTGCCACTGGTGGCAAAGAGCTGGAGATCTCGTTCCAGTGGGACTGCATCATGGCCTGGAACTGGCTAACCATCTCAGCCTGCTGAACCTCCATGCGCCGGTACCTGGCCTTGCACTCCCGCAGGTCTTCCCTCTGCTTGGAAAGCCTATGCTCGTAGTCCTCAGTGGGGTGCTTCTGCTGAGCCTCTTCAGTCAGATCCAATTTGAACTGAGCTGTTTTGCCAACTCTTTCTCATGGTGGCTACTTAGCTCCAACAACTGCTTCCTGTAGGGGGCCTAAGAAGCCCAGGCGGGGAGGCGAGGATTGACTGGGAGGGGAAGGGCGAGTAGAGGCTGGCGAGGCACCCCTCAACATGAGTGACATCAAGTTGATCACACCCACCCAGTCACATGACCACCTACCCACGCCTACCCAGCCGGTCATTAGGCAGATCATATTAGTGGTCCGCAGGATTTAAAATTATGATTTTAAATTATGATTTTAGTGGTCCCTGAGGTCTGAAAGATTGGTGACCCCTGTTCTGGCCAGATACCTTAACCACTAGACCAAACTGGTTCTCTTATGGAAATAATCAACGTGGAGCAGAATTCTGGATGACTAGTCTATCTATAGCAAATCCAAAGGCTATCAAAGAGAAAGCTTAAATTGGATTTAAATTTGGAGAAGGTGTCCCTTGGCTTATTTAAAATTAGACCTACATGCAGGGATTTTTGAAATCTTGGCCATGTCGCTTTTACTGGGTCTCCATGAAAATATTATGTGCATTAAAAAGATTTTAGGTAGTTTATTAAGGCAAAGTGAAAACATTCAGTCATTGTATTCGGGTCTGAATTGCAATTTTGGGCTTCTCAGGAAATGTGATCAGGGAATATGACAGCAGCAGCTTCTAGAGTGAGTTTATGTCAACTATAAATTTTTCGCTCAGAAAAAAATCCTGACGTTATTTGATGTGTGAAACAGATCATATTTGCTCATTTCTGGAGGAGAATAATTAAAGAACAGAATGATATTTGTTTCAGCCATCAAATAATTAACTAAGTTTAGGAATGCTATTTTGTCTTCTGGGTTGTATTTGGTTCTCAAAAAGAGGTGTCAATCAAATAAAGCTGATCTCCAGCAACATGTCATTGCCACATTTATGAAAAACTTAGAATATCCTGACCAAGGTCAAATGCCATCTGTGTGAAAGCAGAACAGCTTTCTTATTTAATAAATCCAAAGTCGTCTCTCTCTCTCTCTCTCTCTCTCTCTCTCTCTCTCTCTCTCTCTCTCTCTCTCTCTCTCTCTCTCTCTCTCTGTGTGTGTGTGTGTGTGTGTGTGTGTGTAGAACACAGCAGCCCATTGAATCATCTCTCTGTTTTTACTGGGAAATCAGATGCCTACACAACAGTTGCTCCAATGCAGAGCCCTGAATGGAAACAACCTAAATCACAAATCCCAAAATAATTCATTTGCCAGGATTGGCACTGAGGCAGACATCCATGTTGGTCAATCCCATTAGTAGAGTATTAATCACAAATATGTCATCTCTTTTTAGCATCAGTGAGATCTGTGTCACAGCAGAAAGAGGCCTCCTTGCTCCTTGGGAGCAAGGAAATAATCACCTTAATGTATGCAATCCAGGTGTTTGATTACAAGTATATAAGCTTCACTTATGACCTAAGGGTTGTGCCCCCCCCAACACACACACACACTCCACGGATATTCCATTAGTGGAGTAAAGCTGTGAAGATTAAATAGGGTGTGCTTTTTCTGATTAGTTATGGTGCTTACGCTTCATATGTATGAGATTTATACTTGTAAAGCTGTACTTGCATTTTCTGGTATTATCATTCCACTTTTTACTATATCTGTCTATCTACTGTATAGTATAGTATCTATAGAGTATCAATCTTGTTAACTCTGAAGACTTTTTTTCTCCTATGTATTCTAAATGGTCTCTGATTTTATATGTGTGTGTGTCTGTGTGTGTGTGTGTGTATGTATTTATATGTATACATATATATAGCATATGTATATCTCTGCCTGCCTGCCTGCCTGCCTGCCTACCTACCTACCTACTTATCTATCTGTCTGTCTATCTATCTATCTATCTATCTATCTATCTATCTATCTATCTATCTATCTATCCATCTATCCATCTATCCATCTATCCATCTATCCATCTATCCATCTATCTATCTATCTATCTATCTATCTATCTATCTATCTATCTATCTATCTATCTATCACCTTTAGAAGGCCAGATCCTGAAGATGAAACTCAAATACTTTGGCCACCTAATGAGAGGGAAGGACTCACTGGAGAAGAGCCAAATGCTGAGAACGATTGAGGGCAAAAGAAGAACGGGACGACAGAGAACGAGGTGGCTGGATGGAGTCACTGAAGCAGTAGGTGTGAGCTTAAATGGACTTCAGAGGATGGTAGAGGACAGTAAGGCCTGGAATATTGTCCATGAGGTCGTGCTGGGTCGGACATGACTTCGCAACTAACAACAACAATCATCTATCATCTATCCATCATCTATCTATCTATCTATCTATCTATCTATCTATCTATCTATCTATCTATCTATCTATTAATTTAGTTTATTTTAATATAATTTAATTTATGTCCAGTGATTCTAGGTGGTGAACAACAATATGAAAGCATAATATGATAAGAAGATTAAAAAGACTAAACACATTCAACATTAAAAATCAAAACATTAAAATTAACCAAGAACTAGCTAAAAATAAAGGATAAAACATAGACCTTTGTAGGTTTGCTTGGACCAATATCATTGCTCAATTTTAGCTGTGCCACCCTATGACACCTGGATTCAGTCCACAAGATCTCCTAATAGATTTGGGGAAACAACCCCTATCTGAAATTGTGGGGAGGCAACATACTGAATCAGAAGTATGTCTTACTGAATGATATTTATATCTAAAGAAACATATAAAAGCTTCCATGAGCCTCCAGGAGGGCAAAAATGGCCTCCCCTGGGCTCTGGACACCTTCCGGAGGCTGGAAACACACCCATTTCCAGACTTTAGGAACTTCCAGGAGGCCCATTTTTCACCCTCCCCAGGCTCTGGAGGATTTGTTTGAGCCTCTGGGAGGGCGAAAACGGCCTCCCCGGGCTCCAGAGGCTGGAAACGGGCCCATTTCCAGACTTCCAGAACTTCTGGGAGGCCCATTTTTCACCCTCCCAGAGCCTCCATGCAGGGCCTGCACTTATCTGGCATCCAAAATGGGCCATGTGGAGACTCCTGGGAGGAGAGGGGCAGGGTGGGCGGGGCCCTGCAACTACCGGTTCAATGAACCATATGTAAAAGTAGCATCTGATTTGCCCAAACCGGTCTGAACCAGCTGAATCCCACTCCTGCACCTATCCCTATTGAGAGTAAATGCAGGTCTTGAATGATGATGATCATGGTGACCATGATGGTAACTTATTATTACATGGAATTTAAATAATTGATAAAGCATTGGTGTAATATATCTTCTGCATGGATGCTATTTTCAGCTGCAAACAGGGTAGGCTCCATTTGTAATTGTTCCCAGGTAGACCTGACTCCTCAGACTAATGCAAAACTGCTAGTCAGACAGCAGGAATAACAGTGTCTCGGATAAAGATCTTGGATAGGTAGCTAAGTAGCTATTGAATTGGAGAGGCAACAAATGCATAGTGGTAACAAATCACACACACACACAATGTCAACACACACACAAATTGCCAATGATAATAAAAACCAAACCTGAGATACATGCTGGGCATGATTGACTATCTCAAGCTGTGGGCTTTAAATGAAGAAAGATCTTTGTGCCTGATAAGTGTTACTGCCTGTAGTTCCTCAGCACAAAAGGGTTAGGCACGGTGTCCTCTCGTAAATCTATTTTGCACACATCCGGGGCTCTTTGCAACCCCGAAATCAGATGTAGCCCAAAGCGAGCACAAAATAAGCTGAAATGCACTTCTTGGGAGGAGAAGAAAAACGGGTCTTTAAAAGGCCGCAGAAATTGGAGCAAAGGGGAAAGGGGAAAGTTGTAAAGTACTTCTTTTGATATGAGCTTGAACAAGCCAAGCCACTGATTAATAATGCAGTCCCTCTATGTGTACCAGAAGCAGCAATCAGATCTGAGTGATTTTAGAACCAGGGTTTCCATAACTGGGGAATTGTACAGACAACACCTTTGTCTGTTTAAAAAAAAAGGTAGACTGCAGAAATAGTCAGGAAATGTATAATTCTTTGTCAGCTAACATATTGTAAACTGCCTAGAGTCACCTTGGGTGGCATACAAGTTTACAGAATAACAGAATGAAGGTATGTGTCCTAGGCTACAGAGAAGCAGGGTTGAAATGCTCCCGGTTCGGTCCGGTTCACCCGAATGGGTAGTAAAAAGGGCTACTGGTTCGCGGAACCGGTAGTGAAAAGTGTAAAAAAAAATGTTCCCACGATCAGCTGAGTGACGTGCTATCAGAACTTTTTTAAAAAAACTTTTTTAGCATTTTTTTACTACCAGTTCTCCAGAAACAGTAGTAAAAATGCTTTAAAAAAGTTAAAAAAAAAAAGACTCTGACGATCATAGCTGTACCACACTATCGTCAGAGCTTTTTTTACTACCTTTTAAAAGCATTTTTTTTACAACCTATTCACCCAATCCCGTTGCGAACCGGTAGTAAAGATAAGTAGAACCCACCTCTGCCCCTATCATAGTAGAACATAGTAGAATATCAAGTAGGCTGCTCATGCAGTTTTAACACATCAGCTACTATAGATGTCCTAACAGTTTGACCTTACTTTAAAACTTGACCCTAAAAATTCATTCTCATTCTCTCTCTCTCTCTCTCCCTCCCTCTCTCCTCCCCTGTCTATCTAATTCTATCTATCTATCTATCTATCTATCTATCTATCTATCTATCTATCTATCCATCCATCCATCCATCCATCTGTCAATCTATCACCTATCACATTTATTTAGGTTTCCTGTTTGAACATTTGACTTCTAAGATTTTCTTGTTACTCAAGTTTATGAAGTCAGAAACACTACAGACATTCAAAGAAAATTGCCTGGACATTAAGTCCACCCAGCATTTTGTAATTAGGCCTGATTATAACAGAAAGACATCGTTGAATTCTATTCGGTTCCTTCCTCCTTCTCCTCTTCTTCTTCCTCTTCCCTATCCTGTGCTGTCCTCACATTAAGGCGAACAGAGTAGAAGATGAGCACCGCCCCCTAGAGTCGGGAATGACTAGCACATATGTGCAAGGGGAACCTTTTACCTTTACCTTTCATCTAGTGAAAAGAACGACCAGGAGTGACATGATAGCAGTGTTCCAGTATTTGAGGAGCTGCCAAAAGAAGAGGGGGGAGGTCAACTTATTTTCCAAAGCACCAGAAGGCAAATCAAGAAACAATGGATGGAAACTAACCAAGGAGAGAAGCAACCTAGAACTAAGGAGACAGACAGACCTCCAAGATCTCTTCCAACTGCAATGTCCCTTCTGTTGCTCTGGATTAGAAAAAGAGGTAAATTGGAATACAGGTACGGAGATGTCTGTTTTCTAACCCTAATGATCAGTTGTGGGTTTCAAAAAAATTTACTACCGGTTCTGTGGGTGTGGCTTGGTGGGCGTGGCAGGGGAAGGATACTGTATAATCTCCATTCCCACCCCACTCCAGGGAAAGGTTACTGCAACATCCCCATTTCCTCCCAATCAGCTGGGACTTGGGAGGCAGAGAATAGATGGGGGCGGGGCCAGTCAGAATTTTTACTACCGGTTCTCTGAACTACTCAAAATTTCCACTACCGGTTTTCCAGAACTGGTCAGAACCTGCTGAAACCCACCTCTGCTAATGATACCAAAATGATAAAATGTGCCTAGTGGGATCACAATGCAAGCTGCGCCTTCTTTTTTATTTATTTATTTGTGTGATAACATGCAGTGCCAGTTTGATGTAGTGGTTAAATTGCTGGCCTAGAAATCAGGGGTCAGTGAGTTCTAGTTTCATCTTAGATGTGAAAGCCACCTGGGTGGACTATGGACCCGTCTCTCTCTCTCTCTCTCGGCCCATCTCATTTCAGAAGGTTATTGTTGTGGGGCAAACAGGAGGAGGAAAGATGTTTGCCACTTCAGTTATTTATAAAGTAACGAAGGCAGAATAAAAAAAAAACCCTAATAAATAAATAAGTACAAAAGGGGTGAAGCCTGTATTATGACATTTCAACCAAGGCTTCATCGTGCGTGCGTGTGTGTGTGTGTGTGTGCGTGTGTGTGTGTGTGCAGCCAAGTTATAAAGTATAGCAGTTTTAGAATCACAGCACACAGGAATGTTTAAGTTTTCCTTCCTATACGGTGGACTCAACACAAACGTGACCTTGGAAAGCAGTAGTGGGTTTCAATTTAGTTTACTACTGGTTCGCTTGTGCGTGCCCACGTGCTCGCATCAGGGATGGGTTCTAAATTTTTTTATTACCGGTTCTGTGGGCATGGCTTATTTTGTGGGTGTGGCTTATTTTGTGGGTGTGGCTTGATGGTCATGTGACAATTATTTAGGATTTAGCACAGGTACTGGTCTACCAGGCTGTACCAATCTACCCATTTATTTTTGCAGGCACTGATCTACTCATGTACTTTTGCAGGCACTGATCTACTCATGTATTTTTGCAGGCACCAGTCTACTCATTTGTTTTCTTTTAACACTGATCAGCTGTAGAGCAGCCCTTTGAAGCCCAGCAGCAAAAGTTTAAACATTTTTTTCCCCTCTAGCCATCAGCTGGGACTCGGGAGGCAGCAATAGATTGGGGGTGGGGCCAAATAAAAGGTAAGAATAATGTGGGGGGTGGGGAGAAGGAGGGGCAGAACCAGTTCAGTGACATCATATCGTCACCGCTACTGGCTCGACGGAACCGGGAGGAACCCACCACTGGCTCGCATGCATGTGCACCAGTTCTGTGCATGCGCAGAGACTTTTGCACATGCGCAGAAGCATCCGGGAGGGTGGGTGGAGCCTCCTATCACCACCGCTCCTGTTTCACCCGATTCGGGGCGAACTGGTAGCAACCCACCACTGTTCAAAAGCCTATGGATTTTTCTCGGGAAAGGGAGCTGTGTTGGTTCCTATAGAAGACTTTTCCCTCTACAATGTACAAAGCAGGTCAGATGGACAGTTTTATTTCCCAATGATAGCTAGGGTGTGGATGTCGAAATATCCCCACCAGCATTTGGCATAATGACTTCTGTCTCCTATGAAGCTGCTACTTAGAATTTTTAATCAGGCAATTTACGTCACATCTCTTTGGGGCCTGTAGGAATTGCAAATAGTCTGCAAGAGGAAGGGAAGAGAAGGGAGAAAGGGAAGAGAAAAGGGGAACGGTAAATAGTCTTTTGTGTTTTTGCTAATTCATTTGGACAGAAAGGGTGTGCTTTTAACTGCATTCCTAAAACACATCGTTGTTTAAGTGGCTTTTGCTGAGTGTCATTCTCTTCTTCTTTTTTAATAAACAAATCTAAATGCATTGTTAAGTCAAGACAAATGTAGGCTGTGTTAGCATGAACATGAAATATGTACTGTCTTGCTGTAGCAGAAGGAAACAAGGTGTTTATACTTTACTCAAGTGTGGGGAACAGTCAAAATCATAGATTAATCCTAAACAGGTTCCGCCTCTCCTAAAGAAATAATTTGGCAATTATTCAAAGTTATTTTCTTCCTGAGTCCTGGGTCAAGCGAGCCGCAGATCCAAAGCTTTCCGAGTTTAAAAAAATCAGAAAAAGGAAGTCACGGGAATTACAAGACTGCATTTGTTCTTCTGCAAAAAAACTCTGTGTTATTTTCTTCTCCTCCTGTCTCACATTCCTAAAAACGCATTTCTGTGAATGTGTGAGGATTTTCCTTCTGTCTCTTTCTCTTCCCCAGCACTGCCAGATTGTTCTCTGTAACCCAAGTCACGTGTTGCAGCTTTTTATGGCCAAAAAGGAAACCGTATCCTTCCAAATAGGTTTTTCTAAAAAATGTCATTATTTCCTTGCATGTGCATGGAGATGCCTGGGTGTGATTGTAACAATTGGGACTCCAAAGGCACTTTCTATAGTGAAATATTTGGGGGAAGAGAAGCAAAGAGCTGGCTGCGCAAAAATTAGAAGCATCAGAGACACTTAAGAAATCTTTGTTGAAAAAGGAAGAAGAGTAACAATGGGGAGCCGATGGTGGAACATAACTCTTTCCCATGTTCCAGGTTTACCTGTAGATACTTTGCTTTTGTTCTTCCTTTGTTTTCGCTGTAAAAATTATGTGGAATTCCAAAATTCCTGGGATATACAAACCTTTCAAATCTGCTTACTTTTTAAAAAAATTTGCAACCAAGATTATTTGGCATCGCTTGGACAACAGTATATATATATTTTCCTAATGTATACATTTTCTCCATTGTACTTAAATTTGGGGGCATAATTTTCCCATTAACATCTGCATGTTTTGCAAGAAATTTCCCTTAATGGAAGCAATTACATTTTTACTTTTTAGTGCATTTTTTAAAATCCCTACATCATTTGAGCCATGAGGGGTTAGAAGATAGATGTATTAAAACAGAAAGTACACACATTTATATTTGTATATTCCTTGTGTGTCCAATCACACTTGGCCAATAAAGAATTCTATTCTATTCTATTCTATTCTATTCTATTCTATTCTATTCTATTCTATTCTATTCTATTCTATTCTATTTTATTCCTATTCCTATTCCTATTCCTATTCCTATTCCTATTCCCATTCCATTCCATTCCATTCCATTCTATTCATATGCAGGTAGTCCTCGATTTACAATAGTTAATTTAGTGACCATTCAAAGTTACAACAGCAGTGAACAAAAGTAATTTGTGACCAGTTTTCACACTTATGGCCATTGTATCCCAATGGTCATGGGATCAAAATTCAGATGCATGGCAACTGACTCATATTTATGACAGTTACAGTGTTCCAGGATACTGTGATTTTCCAACAAGCAAAGTCAAGGGGGAATCAAGGGATTCACTTAACAACAGTTTGACTATCCCAAAGGTGCTTTTTCAAGAGGCAACTGGACTTTCTGGTTTTTCTTTGAAGACGTTTCACTTCTCATCCAAGAAGTTTCTTCAGCTCTGAGCTGAAGAAGCTTCTTGGATGAGAAGCGAAATGTCTTCAAGTGTGCATATGTATTTTCAAATTGGGACTTTATTGGCTGGAATATGGCCAACTCTGGTTATTTTCGGTTCATCTTTCTTTTTAATGATAAAATTAGCTAAAGTAGGAAGCTGGCTTCAAAGCTTTAAAACAGCATCTGTATTATTTCAACGGTAAGATCTCAAAGCAAACAAATCACCTTTCTCTTTAAGATTTGCAAACGTGTTATCACAGATGTTGCTAACTGAAACATATTGATGTGTGTAAGTGTGTGTATGTCTGAAAGTATGTATAAACTTCCTATGTTTATGTCTGAAACTTATGTCACTTTAACAACATATGAGATAATGGAATGTCTGAGCCAATCCTAGCATTCATTTGAGATTAATGTAGCCTCCCGGATCCTGTATATCTGCTAGAGAAACATTAAAGCAGTGTAGACTTCGGGAATTCTTACCAACATATTCTTCTTCACTTTATATATGTATAAAGGCATAAATGCAGCAATATCATGGTTTTTTTTTTTTAGAATAGTGGTCCCACCAAAAAGGTTAGATCCATCACGAAGCTCTGAAAGAATGAGCACTCAAGATGGAAAATTGATTGCGCTATTAACATTTGGCAGTTTTTGCTGCTGTTGAATGTTTTCTTTGGATTTGTTTGATGGATTTGAATTTCCTGCTTCGGATGCTGCATCTTTCTCTCTTTAACTATTTGCGGAGGAAAAGGTTATAATTCAGCTGTAGCGCACGTCTTCATCTGTGTTTAAAGTTGCTTAGAGAAATCCTGCATTCCCCCCCCCCTTTCAGTTCTCTTTTAATTTGTTGAAAGATAATGCACTTTCAAAAGGGAAGGGAGTTTTGATGCAATTGTTACAAGGGAACTGGGTTTTTTTTTGTTAAAACAATCTTGCTTTAATTAAAATAAAAAGAGGGACGGATGGGGCGGGAGTTGTCAGCCTATTTTCCAAAGCACCAGAAGGCAGGACAAGAAGGAATGGATGGAAACTGAGCAAAGGGAGAAGCAACCTAGAACTAAGGAGAAATTCCCTGACAGTGAGAACAATTAACCAGTGGAAAAAAAAAACTTGCCTTCAGAAGTTGCAGGTTTTCCAACACTGGACGCTTTTAAGAAGAGACTGGACAACCACTTGTCTAAAATGGTATAGGGTCTCTTGCTCGAGCAGGGGTTTGGATTAGAAGACTCCAAGATCCCTTCCATCTCTGTTATTCAGTTATTCTGTAGCATTCTTGTATTTAAGGTAAAAGGTAAAGGTTCCCCTCGCACATATGTGCTAGTCGTTCCCGACTCTAGGGGGCGGTGCTCATCTCTGTTTCAAAGCCGAAGAGCCAGCGCTGTCCGAAGACTTCTCCGTGGTCATGTGGCTGGCATGACTAAACACCAAAGGCACACACTGTTACCTTCCCATCAAAGGTGGCCCCTATTTTTCTACTTGCATTTTTCACATGCTTTCGAACTGCTAGGTTGACAGAAGCTGGGACAAGTAACGGGAGCTCACCCCATTACGCGGCACTAGGGATTTGAACCACTGAGCTGCCGACCTTTCAATCGACAAGCTCAGTGTCTTAGCCACTGAGCCACCGCATATTTCTTAATTAATTAATTAAGTAAGTAAGTAAGTACATTCTTGTATTTACTTAAAGCCAAATGGCCAAGAAAGATATAGCCTCCTGTCTTTCTTTGTATGATTTTGCCTTTAGTGGTTTCCATCTTCCCAACGGGAAATATTTTGGGATATTTTTTTTTCCAGATGAGCAAGTTTGAACAGCTGGAAAGGAATAGTGAAAAGATGGGTAAGGAGAAACGGCGAGATCATCCCTAATACCCACTGACCCCTCCAGTTATAAGCAAATCCATAAATATCAACAAGAGACTTCCCAAAAGAAATGAAAAGAGGTGGAGAAAGAGAAGCGTCTTTTTTTTTGGCATGAAACATTGAGATAAAACAAGGTATATTTTAACAGGTTTTAAAAAGTGACCTATTATGGTTTTAGGAGCATGCAAAATTTCTGCATGGTTGATGCTTCTTGGTTGATAACCAAGATAATTTGCATTTTAGTTCTATAAATATTATTGATATAGCTGGACATAGATTAAATAAATCCCCAGCTGGGTCTATTGATTTTGAAATGAACTATTTGCTGGAATGTCATCTCCTGCGTTGTAGCTTCAAACTTATAACTTCTTTAGGAAGTGAAGCTGACAATACAAATGTTACCAGGGATGAGACTTGATCAGTTTCCATCTTTGAGCTTTTGTCTCAGAAACCTAAATCAAATACCAATCTATTATTAACACCAGGTCAGATAACCTTACATTCATTTGTTACCAGTGCTACTAAAAGGTATGAAGGAAACTTTTCCTCTATAGATCAATAACTCGTCATTGGATTCACAGCAGCATTTTTCCTGTAAAGTCACAATCAACTTTAGTCGTGTGAGTTTACAAGTAACCGATTGTGTCAAAATCTGAGTTGGCATGTGCATTCAGGCACATGCTTGGGTGTGCTTGCAATTCTCTGTGTGTATTAGTGGTGGGTTGCTCCCGGTTCGGACCGGTTCACAAGAACCAGTAGTAAAACCGGTGGGAGGCTCCACCCACTGACCCGGACATCATCATAGGTGATCTGTTCATGCGCAGAAGAGCGCAAGGGCGCAGACATGATGCAAACCGGTAGTAAAGGTAAGTAGAACCCACCCCTGGTGTGTATATATGCCCCTTGGAATCAGTGTTGATTTCTGGCCACTGCCTAGACAAGTCTTTGTAATTTTCTTGGCAAGATTTCAAAAGTGGTTTGTCATTGTCTGCTTCCTAGGGCTGAGAAAAAGAGACCGGCCCAAGGTCACCCAGCTGGCTTTGTAAGTAAGGGGGACTAGAACTTATGCTCTCCCAGGTTTTAGGTTGGTACCTTAACCACTAGACCAAACTGATCAACTGGCTTGTAATCAGAAAAGTCATAATGGAGAGGAGCCAATTGATGTGTGAGAGACATTGCCTCCCAAAATGGTCTGGAGTTATGCAGATGAAGCAGGGGTGAAATTTGACCAGCTCAGACCGGCTCAGACGAACCGGTAGGGATGATTTGAATCGGTTTCTCAAACTGGTAAAAACCACCCCTGGTTGGCCCTGCCCACTCGCCCCTTCCGGTGGCTCGACCCGCCTACCCACCCCCGCCCTATAGGGTGAGACTCTTCTCCCTCCATTCACAGCGTAGCTGCTGCTCCCTTCATGGTCCCCCCTGGTCCCCTCCCTCCCGGGGAATACCTTAAAGGGACAGGCTGCAGCAGCTCCGTTGTAAATGGAGGGAGAGAAGTTCGGCTTCTCTCTGCCACAGAATTCAATGTTAAATGCTGCAGCAGAGAGAATTTGAAGTTTTCTCCCTCCATTCACAGCGGAACTGCTGCAGACTGTCCCTTTAACGTACTTACGACCCCCAGGAGGTAGGAGGCCATGGGGAGGACCATAAAGGGAGCAGCAGTTCTGCTGTGAATGGAGAGAGAGAAGTTTGGATTCTCTCTGCCACAACATTCACTATGAGCCCTTCTGGTGCTCATACATACATTTTTTCCTACCGGGTTCTCTGGGCATGGCTTGGGGGGGGTCTGTGATTGAGTGGGCATGGCTGTGAGTGACATCACATTGGCCATGCCCACTCATTCACAGGACAGGTAGAGGAAAAAAATTGAATGTCACCACTGAGATGAAGGATAGTTCCAGTGGTGAAATCCAAATTTTTTACTACCGGTTCTGTGGGCGTGGCAGGGGAAAGGTATTGCAAAATCCCCAGTCCCTCTCCACTCCTGGGGGAAGGATATTGCAAAATCTCCATTCCCACCCCATTCTGGGGCCAGCCAGTGGTGGTATTTGCCGGTTCTCCAAACTACCCCAAATTTCCACTACCGGTTCTCCAGAACCAGTCAGAACCTGCTGGATTACACCCCTGGATAGTTCTATGATCAATCTTTTAGAAACAATTCCCTGTTTCTGGAGGCTGAAGCTGATAGGACCAGAAGCAAACAGTACAAGAAGGTCCAGCATTAAAATACTCTATTGATATCCTCTACACATAAAAGTCAAGAAGGTAAAAAAAAAAAAAATCCCACGCCATTTAAGGGTGAGCGAAAGAGACCTAGGATTTAAATATGCCTTTATTCCTTTAGATGAACTTCTTTGGCATCTGCAATAAACGCAACTTATCTTTTTCCAAGACTTGTCCTTGACTCTTTACTGATAGCCCCTGAGTGAATGTTTGAATTTCTAGAGAAAACGATTTATTTCCATCCCCTGGGTAAAGCTCTGACACAAGGGATAAAATGAATGGGCATGTCATAGATCAATTTGATTTAAAGAATGAGATGAGGTAGAAGAGGCAGTTCAAGAAACAATACCCTCTCCAAGAGGAAATGATAATAGGTTTTAAAGCTTTTTTTAAAAAAAGAAAGAAAGAAAGAAAGGAAGGAAGGACGGAAGGAAGGAAGGAGAAGAAGAAGAAGAAGAAGAAGAAGAAGAAGAAGAAGAAGAAGAAGAAGAAGAAGAAGAAGAAGAAGAAGAAGGAAAGAAAGAAAGAAAGAAAGAAAGAAAGAAAGAAAGAAAGAAAGAAAGAAAGAAAGAAAGAAAGAAAGAAAGAAAGAAAACCTGAAAATATCATACTTGAATATGTCAATGTGGCCTCTGGAGGTCTTGGAAAAAGGAGAATAGGACATATTATTTTTCCTAGAATTCTTCACTTACAACTGTTTTTTTTGGAGGCATGCTGTCCCCAACCTCAAAATAACTTCTAGTCTTCAATACCAACACTTTGACAGACATGTCCTCCAATTCCTTTTGAAGCCATCCAAGTTAGAACATAGAATAACAGAGCTGGAAGAGACTTTGGAAGTCTTCTAGTCCAACCCTGCTCGAGCAGGAGACTCTATACCATTTCAGATAAATGGTTATCCAGTCTCTTTTTGAAAACCTCCAATGATGGAGCATCCACAATTTCTGAAGGCAATCTGTTCCATTGGTTGATTGCTCTCATTTTACCTTAGTTTTAGGTTGCTTCTCTCCTTGGTTAGTTTCTGTTCTGACCTAGGCTTCCTGATACAGTAAAAAGCACACAATTAGTCCCCAAACCACCCCCTTTTTTTATTTTAATGGCTGTGAATTCCTTTCATTCAAAGCACGTGCTGAATCACCAAGAGTTTATAAATAGTCCAACAGAAGTCTGCCACAGTCCTTCGGATAAGGCTGGTAAACACCCACCTTTATCTTCTTTGACACGCTGCCCAAGACCAAATTGGCAATTATCTTGGCAAGGCCACATGGAAACACAGAGTCAAAAATGAAGCTTCAAAGTACAAACCAACATCATCCACAACGTTGCACTCTGCAAAGGCCCATGTGCCTTTGCTCTTCCTTTATGTCTTATGGGGCGGACCAATCATCTCCAAGCCTTACTCCCTTTTGTTTAACCGTTCTTGCCTTCTAGCAGCTCTGCACATACGTGCACTAGGAACAGGCTTCCCCTGTTCCTCTGCTTCTCTGATGTCCAACTCTGGAGGCTCCGGAGTCCGCACATAACTCCCAGATGGCCCTGGCCCCATCTCTGCCTCTGACGCACAGCCCTCATCCGAGCTTTCTCCAGACTCCAAGACTGGCCCATGTTCCTCCCCAGCCTCCTCACTGTCTGACTCTGCTGCCAGCTCCACAGGCTGCTGGAGGACCACAACAGTTTCCATCCATTGGTTTTTTTATGATTGAAAGAAAAAAAAAACAATGACAGAATAACTGAAAAATGGTTAGAAACCAGAGCAGCTGTTGGTGCCAGCAGAAAAGCACCCCCGATTCTCTTTTCGGCAACGTTGAAACTAAAGCTGTCTCAAAAACGGCTTGAAAATTGGCTTGCCAAATGGAAAAGGACTTCCATTTTCTTCCCTTTACTTTTCAGGACGCTTTAGAATCTCTTACATTTCTCTTGGTGGCATTTTTGAGTTTACTGCTGGAGTAGCAGATGATACTACTGGTGGCATTGTTGTTTTGTGTTATGTGTCTTTCCATCTGTCTCAAAAGCTTCCTGGCTACATATATTTTCCATTCTGGGAAAAAAAAAAATCACACCAAGATGTTCTTCAGGATGAACTGCACTAAAATAAACTAGAGTAAGTAACAGTAACAGAGTTGGAAGGTCATCTAGTAAAGTGGTCACCAACCGTGATCTGTGGACCACTGGTGATCTGTGAGAAAATTGTGGTGGTCTACAGAAAAATTATTTGCATTTTTTATATTGCACTAAATATGATTTATCTTTTTTTAAAAAAATCATAATCTTTTCCCCAAAATAATACATCCCCTGATAATAAGCCCAATCAGGCTTTTGAGTACATGGCAATAAGGCCAAGCACTTATTTCAGGGTTCAAAAAAAAAAAACCAACAACATAAGACAGGGTCTTATTTTCAGGGAAACATGGTATTAGTGGTCAGTGGGATTTATAATTATGAATTTAGTAGTCCCTGAGGTCCAAAAGGTTGGTGACCACTGATCTAATCCAACCTTCTGCTCACACAGGAGACCTGTACTAGGGATTCAAACCGTTGAACTGCCAACCTTTCTGATCAACAAGCTCAGTGTTTTAGCCACTCAGCCATCTAGTTAGGCTAGTGGTACTGCAACATACTAGGGATACTTGAGGTGCTGGAGAAGACTGCTGTGAGTCCCTTGGACTGGAAGGCGATCAAACCGGTCAGTCCTAGAGGAGATCAACCCTGACTGCTCTTTAGAAGGCCAGATCCTGAAGAGGAAACTCAAATACTTTGGCCACCTAACGAGAAGGAAGGACTCACTGGAGAAGAGCCTAATGCTGGGAAAGATTGAGGGCAAAAGGAGAAGGGGATGACAGAGAATGAGGTGGCTGGATGGAGTCACTGAAGCAGTCAGCGTGAGCTTAAATGGACTCCAGACTATGGTAGAGGACAGGAAGGCCTGGAGGAACGTTGTCCATGGGGTTGCAATGGGTCGGACACGACTTCACAACTAACAACAACAAAAGGATTTGATGGTACAATGAAAGACAGGACATTCGGGCAGATATTTTGCCCATCCTATTATTAAAACACTCCTCTTGGAAGAATTCTCCACAAATTCTTTTCTCCTTTGAGAGCAATGCTGAGAGCAAATCTTCTTTCATCCATCTAAGCAGTGAATTCAAAAATTCATTTTTTCCCCCCTTCGGGATGCTACTTCCTAGGACAGTGATGGACCAAGTTCCCAAAGCGTGTACGTGGTGAACCCACAAAATGCAATGCACGCATGGCCCTGTGCATGCATCCCACCCCCCGCACATGCGTGCATGGCCCCCTGCATGTGCCCTGCCCCTGCACATGCACAGCAGAGACCTGAAGACCAGCTGGCTGGTGGAAGGCATGTGCGCATGTGCGGCAGAGCTGAACTGGGACGAGGGTTCATGTGCCATTAGAGAGGGCGCTGTGTGCCACTTCTGGCACTTCATGCCATAGGTTTGCCATCACGGTCCCAGGAGAACAGACACATCTCCTGTGCTCAATACTTAGTCCATCTCTTGCAGATCCCCCTCCAAGTATTTCTAGAAGTCCTCGAGATTCTCAATTGAGATGCTTCACATATGCTTGGCAGAAGTCGTTCTTCTCCAACAAGAGGGAGGATGAGAACACATTGTCGTTTTTTTAATTTGTTTGATGCCAATTGTGCTGCAGCTGCCAAAAAAAAAAAAAAAACCCAATCCGGTTCTAGGCTGCATCAACAGAGGGATTGTATCAAGGTCATGTGAAGTGTTAGTACCACTTTATACTGCTTTGGTAGGACCACACTTGGAATAATGTGTTGAGTTCTGGTCACCATGTTATAAAAAAAAAAGATGTTGAGACTCTGGAAAAAGTGCAGAGAAGAGTAATAAAGATGATTAGAAGACTGGAGACTAAACTTTACGATGAACAATTGCTGAAACTCAGAATGTCTAAGGACTAATGACATGATAGCAGTGTTCCAATATTTGGGGGACTGCCACAGTGGTGAAATCTAAAATTTGTTACTATCGGTTCTGTGGGCGTGGCTTGGTGGGGGGTGGATAATGTGACTGAGTGGGTGTGGCCAATTTTTTTTTACTTTTAAAACCATTTTTTACATGTAAAACCATGTAAAAAAATGCTTTCAAAAGGCTCTGATGATCCCAGCTGAGTTGCCTGATCATCAGAGGGTTTTTAAAAAACTCTCTGCCGATCAGGCAACTCAGCTGGGATCGTCAGAGCTTGGATCATCAGAACCATTTAAAAGAAAAAAGCTTTTTCTCTTTTAAATGGCTCTGAGGATCCAAGCTGAGTTGCCTGATCGGCAGGTAACTCAGCTGGGATCGTCAGAGCTGGGATCATCAGAGGCATTTAAAAGAAAAAAAAGCCTCTGATGATCGCGCGGCTCAGCTGGGCATGGGGGGCGGGGGCAGGGATTTTTGCTACCAGTTCTCCGAACTGCCCGCCGCCATCACTACCTACTTGTCCGAACCGGTCCGAACCGGGAGCATTTCAACCCTGGACTGCCACAAAGAAGAGGGGAGCCCACCTATTCTCCAAAGCTTCAGAAAGCAGGACAAGAAGCAATGGATGGAAAATAATCATGGAAAAAACCAACTTAAAACTAAGGAGAAATTTTCTTGACACTGAGAACAATTAATCAGTGGTACAACTTGGTACCAGAAGGTGTGGGTGCTCCATCCCTGGAGACTTTTAAGGAACACCCTATTTCTGGAATGGTATAGGGTCTCCTGCTCGAGTAGTGGATTGGATTAGAAGATCTCCAAGGCAGGGGTGAAATCTTCCTGGTTCGGTCCACTTTGGCCGAACCGGTAGCAATGATGGCCGATGGTTCAGAGAACCGGTAGCAATGGCAGCTTGAGGCTCCGCCCACCCGCCCGGTCATAATTACTTCCTGGTTTTAACCAGGAAGTATCCTGTTTTTTACCCTCTGCGCATGCACAGAAGGGTTCGCACATGCACAGAGGGTCGACACGCGCATGTGATGTACGTGTGCGCATGAGCAAAGGGAGCGCGCGGGGGGGGGGCACAGGCACTTCCGAACTGGTAGGGAAGGTAAGTAGATTTTACCCCTGCTCCAACATCCTTTCCAATTCTATTATTCTGCACTCTATTCTGATTCTTAACCATCCCTCATATAAGCCTCTTATTCTGCTTTTTATTCTTTCGTTTTCTTCATTCATTTTCATGACCAAAGCACAGCAAGACGTCAGATCTGTAATGCTAACATGACTGTCATGGAGCTGCATAATTTATTCTAGCCCCTTGATTTTAGGATATATATTTTATCTTATTTTGGGCTTAGGGGATATATGGGGAAGAATGCAGCTTTGTCTGATTTTGGCCCTGGTTAGGGTGAGAAGAAATCTTTCTGATTTCTCCAACAAAACAACCACACACATACAGTATGCACAGATGCCACCTCTGCTTTCAATCAAAGCCAAATATTTAAAGAGCTTTCTTAAGTGGATAGTTTGGTTTAGAACCATTACAGAACCACCAAGGAGTAATCTGAAGTTCTAGCTGACCAAATCCTTTTCAAACAAAATTCCCCTTTCTTTTTCCTGGAAGATAAGTACATTCATTTAAAAAAAAAAACTGCTTCTTAGACACATTCCTTCCTTTCCCAGAAAGCTCCCTCGGGCATTTTCCTCTCACTTAAAGATTAACCATCTGGACCTCCCATATCTGTTTATCTGTCTATATTCAAGAATATGCAGTTTTCCTCCTCCTCCTTCATTATAGCTTATTAATAACTTCAGAATCAAAGGGAGCTTCATCCAGGGCACTTAAAGGACTGGCATACACTGAATATGAAAGCTCATTTGTAATAATCTCTATTTTCCTTTAAAAAGAATAAAAGTTGTTAGTCCTCAGATTAACAGAACAGAAAGGGTGTAACCCTGACTGTGATTTCTGGTTGAAATCCAAAAAGCCATATTTGTTTGTTTGTTTATGTCACCCTTCTCATGCCAATCTGGGTGGTTTACACAATATAAGAACACTATATAAAAAGTTACTAGTCCTCAGATTAACAGAATGGGTGTTACCGTAAATATAATTTCTGGCTAAATTCCAAAAAAGGTTGGGTTGTTTTGTTTTGTTTTGTTTTGTTTTGTTTTGTTTTGTTTTGTTTTGTTTTGTTTTGTTGTTTTTACTTTACTTTACTTTACTTTACTTTACTTTACTTTACTTTACTTTACTTTACTTTACTTTACTTTACTTTACTTTACTTTACTTTACTTTACTTTACTTTACTTTACTTTACTTGTTGTTTTGTTTTGTTCCTTCCACGTGAATCTGGATGGCTTACACAATGTAAAAACACAATATAAAAAGTTGCTAGTCCTCAGATTATTAGAACAGAAAGAATGTTACCCTAAGCATAATTTCAGGCTAAACTCCAAAGAGGCTGGCTTGCTTGCTTATCTATTTATTTAATTAATTTATGTGATTAAATGTATATGCTTCTCATCTCACTATCAAGAGATTCTGGGCAGTTTATTCAGCAGGATCTGATCAGTTCTGGAGAACTAGTAGTGGAAATTTTGAGTAGTTCAGATATAGTTCGGTAAATACCACCTCTGACTGGCCCTGCCATCTATTCTCTGCTTCCTGAGTCCCAGCTGATCAGGAGGAAATGGGGATTTTGCAGTATCCTTCCCCTAGAGTGGAGAGGGAATGGAGATTTTACAGTATTCTTCCCCTGGAGTGGAGAGGGAATGGAGATTTTACAGTATCCTTCCCCTGGAGTGGAGAGGGAATGGAGATTTTACAGTATCCTTCCCCTGCCATGCCCACCAAGCCATGCCACGCCCACCAAGCCACGCCCACAGAACCGGTAGTAAAAAAAAATTGAATCCCACCACTGTTTCAAACCCTTTTGGAAGGCCAAGAAGGCAGGGGAAGATCTCACCTCAAGAGGGTCATTGTTCCAAAGACTCTTTTCCAGGATAATGCCAGGCAAAATTCTTTGGCCAAGGGGATCTGCAGCATAATCTGCCAGAGTGAGTGGCTAATGCTTGGAAAATTTGATTTCCTTTATTCTCCTGAGGATTCCAGCCTTCCAGATTTCTCTTCGGAGTGGTTGTCTATAAAGTCCAGATCTAAACTAAGGATGTCTGCTTGCAATTAGCTTTCCCATTTTTAAGCAAATTCGCATCTGTTCCAGCCTCTACGCATGCATGCATCTTGACGAAATACACTAGATTTTGCTTCGTGTGCAACACCCTTGAAAACCGCTGCACGAAGCAACATAACGGCTGCTTCTAATAAGACAGCGAAGGCCCTGATTGCTTCCTTGAGTGGGTCCCCTTCACCATGTGAGTCCTAGCGAGACCCTTTTGTGAGTGCCTTGTGCAGGCGAAATCCTTTCTTTTTTTTTTTTTTGGAGCGTCCCATGAGTGCCCAAGAGGTTGTGAAAGAGACACAAAACGGGGCTCAATGAGGCAAGCAGCATTGGTGAGAGGAACGGGATTACGTCCACAGCACAAAATGCTTTCCTGAACAAAATTGTGGCTGTCTTGTGCCGGCCCAATAACAGCGAGGATGCTTTGGGCACCCATGTTCCTTGGCCTCAGGAAAAGATGGGATAGAGAGTTCACTGTGTTTTAGTGATTTGGGACTAGAGGAGAAGTTAGATGAGGAGACATGTGTTCCTAGAAGCTGGAACCGGTCCTATCATTAATCAGATAGATAATTAGAACTGCAGAAAAAAGAACAATTGCTATCAACCTGCCTTCCATTGAGGACCTGTATACTGCACAAGTCAAAAAGAGGGCTGTTAAAATATTTACAGACCCCTCGCATCCTGGACATAAATTATTTCAACTTCTACCCTCAAAACGATGCTATAGGGCACTGCACACCAGAGCAACTAGACAAAAGAACAGTTTTTTCTCAAACGCCATCACTCCACTAAACAATTAATTCCTTCAACACTGTCAAATAATTTTCTAACACTGTATTACCAATATTCTTCTCTTCCTTACTAGTATCTATCTCTTCCCATTTATGACTATAACCATGTTGGTTGTATCTTTCAATTTATATTGTTTTTATTTGTTTCCTAGTACGATTTGATAGCTTGTTAGTAACGTTGACTATCACTAAGTGTTGTACCTTTTTATTCCTGATGAATGTATTTTATTCTCCTTGAGAGAATAAATATATACTGAGAGCATATACACCAAAGACAAATTCCTTGTGTGTCCAATCACACTTGGGCAATAAAGAATTCAGTTCAGTTCAGTTCAGTTCAGTTCAGTTCAGTTCAGTTCAGTTCAGTTCAGTTCAGTTCAATTCCCCTCCCCTCCCCTCCCCTCCCCTCCCCTCCCCTCCCCTCCCCTCCCCTCCCCTCTCCACTCCACTCCACTCCACTCCACTCCACTCCACTCCACTCCCTACTCCCTACTCCCTACTCCCTACTCCCTACTCCCTACTCTACTCTACTCTACTCTACTCTACTCTACTCTACTCTACTCTACTCTACTTTATTCTATTTATTCTATTCTATTCTGGAAAGTGGGGCATCCAATTTAAGTGGCATGTTCAGGTAGTCCTACTCATTTCGCAACCATTCGAAGTTATAACGTCACTGAAAAAATTGACATGCAACTGGCCCTTAACAACCACTGCAGCATTCCCCATTTTGGTCACATGATCAAAATTCAGCCACTTGACAACTAGCGTATATTTATGACGGCTGCAGCGTCCTGGGGTCATGTGATTGCCATTTGCAAACTTTCTAGCCAGCTTCCGACCGGGGAAGTCAGATCTGCTATAATGACGGAGTGATTTGCTTCAACTGCAGTGATGTGCTTAGTAACCGTGGCAAAAGAGGCTGTAAAAGTGGGTGCGGCTCACTTAACAACCATTTTGTTTAGCCACAGAAATTCTCGTCCCAACCGTGATTGTACATTGAGGATTACCTCTGTATTGGGGAGGTGAGGGAACAGCAACAGTGTGTAAAACGATGGAAGACACGGGTGGATGGACCTGGATTGTCCTGTACCCCTGAGTTAGCCCGTTGTAACTTGTTTATAGCTTATTCCATGCATACAATGGGTGTAGGAGGTGTTTCTTGTGTTGCTATGCTGGATGCACATTGTTTGAGGGTCCCTGTAGTTGAGAGGAGACATTTATTGTGCAAAGCTACATCTCTATTCTTCTGCTACCCTTTGATCCAGAGCATTGCCCTGCAGTATTCCAGATTTTGTCTTTTTTTCCTCTCCTACTCCTCTTCAATTCAGGAAAGTAGTTGTGAAATGCTAAGACAATGAATCAATGTATGCCCTGTAGCTCTGCAAAAGAAGAAGTGTAAACCTGCTTATTTTTCATGCTTATCAGGTCATCATC
The DNA here is from genome assembly GCF_029215685.1 of Pituophis catenifer annectens. Classification (NCBI taxonomy): domain Eukaryota; kingdom Metazoa; phylum Chordata; class Lepidosauria; order Squamata; family Colubridae; genus Pituophis; species Pituophis catenifer. The sequence goes on along the minus strand of NW_027256893.1, from coordinate 13,328,496 downwards.
TCTTAGATTCGTAGCACGATGGTCAAAAGGAACCTTACTCCATGCAGAGTCTGCAGGGTAGGATGAAATTCATCAGAGATGCTCACCTGATGCTTCCATATCTTAAGCGGCATGCCTTGTAGTACTCTATTCGTCTATAAATAGAATGGCATGGTATTAGGGATTTTTTTTTTTCTTAAGAGTTGACTCAACTCTCTAATTTTCATTTTCTGCACTTTCTGCTTGGTCTGTACAGGCATTGATTATTCAAATACCACTGATATAATCTTTGGTGTTTGGTATCAGGGCCGCTGGAACCATTATTTTGGATTAAGGGATGATTTGAGGGCCAGTTTGATCTCATGGTTAAGCATGATGTCAGAAACTGGGAGATCATGTCTCCTAATTCCACTTTAGGCACTAAATCAGCTGGGTGACCTTGAGCCATTCACTCTGTCTCAGCCCTAGGAAGAAGACAATGGCAAGCCACTTCTGAAATCTTATTAAGAAAATGGGACTTATTCAAGCAGTTGTCCAGAGTCAACATGGACTCCAGGACAGACGGACACACACACACACACACACACACACACACACACACACAGAGAGAGAGAGAGAGAGAGAGAGAGAGAGAGAGAGAGAGAGAGAGAGAGAGACTAACGAACTAATGAACTAACGAACTAACGAACTAACGAACTTGGGGGGACTTTAATATCGGGGATACTTGTATCACCATTTTTTCAATGTGTCACTCTGCATGGCTGAATGGGAAATGCTATTGTTAGATAGGGATAATTGATCACACATCAAATGGTCAGATTTGGGCATTAGGCAAGGTGAGGCAGAATGGCTTATTGTAGACATATCACATCTCTGAAAGCATGCACAATATTTTGAGTTCTGAACATTCCAAGTTTGCTTTCCAATGGGGTCCTTTGGAGGGTATTGGAAATGGTCTAATCTCAAAGTGGGCCAGGCCTGCCTCAGAGCAAAGGCCAAAATGGTTCAGTTTGAGGGCAGGTAACTTCTGACCCACCCAGAATAACTCATTCCAAGATTGGATTATTTCAGTCTCAATGGACTCTGCTTTTCAGACCCCGTCCTCGTAAATATATATCAAAAGTGACAGACACAATGAATCAGGATCATATGTTAAATTGCAATTAAGAAGATGTATTGCTCAAGCCTCTGCACAAGAATCTAGTCAACTAATGTTCAGTGATTAATTGGTGGTAGATAAGGGTCAATGGAATTCAAGAAGGGTTAGACAAAGACCATTTGTGGAAACATAACGACTCTAGACTGATGACTAGCTTAACTCCGCTCCCGGGCTCTGCCTGTTCTTCTTCTATAAAATAATCTAAAAACTAAGAACTAAGGAATGTCTCATGACATGGGCAGTTACATTAATTAGATAGATAGACAGACAGACAGACATATAGATAGAAGATAGATAGAAGACTGATAGATGATAGATAGATAGATAGATAGATAGATAGATAGATAGATAGATGATAGATGATAGATGATAGATGATAGATAGATGATAAGTAAAGATAGATATAAATAAATAGATGATAGAGATAGATAGATGATAAATAAAAAGAGATGATAAATAAATAGATAGATGATAGATAGATAGATGATAGGTAGATAGATAGAAGAGAGGTAAATAGATAGATGATAAATAAAGATAGATGATAAATAAATAAATAGATGATAGATAGATGATAGATAGATAGATGATAAATAAAAAGATAGATGATAGATAGATAGATAGATAGATAGGTAGATAGATAGAAGAGAGGTAAATAGATAGATAGATGATAAATAAAGATAGATGATAAATAAATAAATAAATAGATGATAGATGATAGATAGATAGATGATAAATAAAAAGATAGATGATAGATAGATAGATAGATAGATAGATAGATAGATAGATAGATAGATAGAGACCAGTTGTCCTCTTATTGTTCTTGGTACCATTCTCCCAGTCGCTCTTTCCCTTGAGATTTTTATGTAACGGGACCATGTGTTCATTATATTAAAAACAAAGCAACAAGCCTCTCAACAATACAGATCTACCACTGAGAAAAGCCTAACTTTATTTTATACCCAATGCACTGGTTTAATAGCAATAGCAATAGCACTTATATACTGCTTCACGGTGCTTTACAGCCCTCTCTAAGCGGTTTACAGAGTCAGCATTGCCGCCAGCAATCTGGCTCCTCATTTTACTGACCTCGGAAGGATGGAAGGCCGAGACAACCTTGATCCAGTGGGACTCGAACTGTCCGAACTGCAGGCAGGCAGCAGGCAGCAGAATTAGCCTGCAATACTGCATTCTAACCACTGTGCCATCATGGTTCTTAATGATCTTAAAATGCATAGACACCATTCAAATGTAATTCTGTTATCGGCAATTGTAAAGAATACAGATCAGGAACAGATTGGATCATCAGCTGATGGTCATACGGTTAGTCTCTTTAATCCTTCACACTTTAAAAGGTCGAATCCCTATGTCAAGTAGTGCAAAATAGGAAGATGTGGAGAGACCAAAGAATTTCCAAGAGCCTGACTGAAAAGTCAAGACTGAATTGATATTGATATCATCATCATCATCATCATCATCATCATCACTATGTCATAAAAACTCCTTCTGAATAAATAATGTTTTATAAAGGGAAGAAAGATTGCCTTGGATGGTTGGTTGGTTGGTTGGTTGGATGGTTGGTTGGTTGGTTGGTTGGTTGGTTGGTTGGTTGGTTGGTTGGTTGGTTGGTTGGTTGGTTGGTTGGATGGATGGATGGATGGTTGGTTGGTTGGTTGGTTGGTTGGTTGGTTGGTTGGTTGGATGGATGGATGGATGGATGGATGGATGGATGGATGGTTGGTTGGTTGGTTGGTTGGTTGGTTGGTAGGTAGGTAGGTAGGTAGGTAGGTAGGTAGGTTGGTTGGTTTATTTATTTATTTATTTATTTATTTATTTATTTATTTATTTATTTATTATTTGTTTGTTTGTTTGTTTGTAACTCCAGGTGGTTAACATCTCCAACACACACATCTTCCTCCTTCTAGTACGCTGTGCCTTTCGTAGCTAAGACTGAATTAGAACTCACAGTTTCACAATGTAGTCACAGAGTTCAAAGTCAGTATTCACAAGAGGAATTCACCAGAAAATGGCCAGACAGAGCAGTGGCTCTGCAGTTTGGTTCAGGGATAAAGTCCTATATGCCAGAATTCCAGTAGGAAAGGTAGAACATTTAGATTTGACAGCTTCAGGCAACAGTCAGGATTTAAGGGTAGTTAGGCAGGTCTCGGAAGGAAGGCACAGATGGTGGCACAAGCTGTCTCAAAAGTTGTTCTAACCCTTGAGTGCCAACAGGTAGACTTTAGACAGTCCTCATAGCTGCATGGTGTTGGCTATAGCCAGTTGCAGAATGTGAGTTATCTGGGAGTCTGCCTAGAGCCTCGAATGGTCCATTTTTCTCATAAGAGCGTAAGGTCTTAGGGCTCTTCCAAGTAACCCAGATACTTTCCTACCTTTCTGCTTTTTGCATGTTTGTTGTTGTTAGTTGCGAAGTTGTGTCCAACCCATTGTGACCCCATGGACAACGTTCCTCCAGGCCTTCCTGTCCTCTACCATCCCCTGGAGTCCATTTAAGCTCATGCCGACTGCTTCAGTGACTCCATCCAGCCACCTCATTCTCTGTTGTCCCCTTCTTCTTTTGCCCTCAATCTTTCCCAGCATTAGGCTCTTCTCCAGTGAGTCCTTCCTTCTCGTTAGGTGGGCAAAGTATTTGAGTTTCATGTGCATGTTTATGTTGTAACAAAGATGCTCTCATGGCTTTTTTTTTTTGAATTTTTTTTTGAATTTTTATTTCTCATAAACATACTTAAATGTAAAGTTTCTTATCCATTATTAATCATACATACAGTATTATCTTTTAACTTCCATATTGGTTCATTCTTCATCCTATAAAAATTTGGGTATACTCGGGGTTGCTCTTCTACCATTCCATCTCCCTTATTTCACAACAACCCTTCCTCTCCTTCTCTCTTTCCCTTCCCTCCCTTCTTCTATCCTTTTCTACTTTCTTCTTTCCTCCTCTCCTTTCCCTTCCTTTCCCCCACTTCTCCCCTCTTCCTCCCTTTCTAACCCTCTCTCCTACTCTTATTTCCCCTCCCTTTCTTCCTCTCCTTTTCCCTTTCTTCCATCCCTCTACCACCTGGTTGAGGTGACTGAATCTTCAAATCAGGCTAAGAATCTGGGTGTGAAAAGTCAGGAATTACAGATATTTTATTTTTTGCTATGATTCCAGGGCTAGAAACTGCCCAAAATCAGCCGGCCTTTTCTGGCTGTGCTTCTCATCCTCTTCCTCAGATGAAGATTGGTTCTGAGAAGGCCGAGCGACCACTTTCCTATTTTGAAATGTTGCATCCAACAAGATCATAACCTTCTCTCTCAATGATGGGTGGGAGGCACAGGATGAATTTTAGCAGCCGTCTTTTACAAAGAAGGGGGTTTAGAGTTTGGAAAGAAAGGGGGAAAAAAGAAGGAAAGAAAGATGTCTGAATTGGAAGAGGGTACCCACCAGAAATGGAAAGGACTAAGCCTTGAGAGTGTGTTAGAGACCCCAAAATGCCTGGGACAAGGGCTGTGATCTGCTCCTTCCTTATTGCTTCTTCTCCAGTCAAATCTGCCTTGCAAAAAAAGGCAAACGAGGGGGAAAGAGAGGCAGGCACCCCACGAAAAAGGAAAGGAGAGGGGGAAGCGTTGAGGTTACCCCAGCTCTACCCGGCAGAAGCAGCCCAAGCCGAGCCTCCAGCCTTCTCCTTTTTCCTCTCCCCCTCTTTCCCCCTCCCCCTGTGCCTCCCTCCTCTCCCCCCCCCCCCCGAAGCGCTCTCTCTCTCTCTCTCTCCTTCCACTAGCTCCAAGCCTCATTCAGCCGCGTTGCCAGCGGAGTGGAATAGGCTGGAGAGCGAGCGAACCAGCAGACACTGCGCCTCTACTTGTGAATGGGACTCGTCTGCTCGCCTTTCTCCAGAGGTGATCCGGAGAGGATCTGGGGGCCGCCAGATTTCCAGGTAACGGCTGCCTTCCCGCCGGCCCTCGGGGGCCCCCCTAAATTTCTGGGGAAGGGGGGGTGTTGTTTCTTAAATTCTAGGTTCCTTTGAGACGGGTTTGGAAAGGAGGAGGAGGAGGAGAGAGACAGAGAGAGAGCGAAAGACTGGGGATGAAGAGGGGGGGAGTCTGCTGCTCTGCCAGCCGACGGGGCAGAAGGATGCTGCGGAAGGAGTTGGACCAGAGCTTTGGGGTTCGCCCCGGCCATCAAGGACGTCGGGAGGAGCAGGGAGAGAAGCGGGGTGGGGGGGGGAAGCTTGGGGGGCTGGAAAGTGCCTTGTAGCCCGACACGGAGCTTAAAGGATGGGGGTTCACCAAGCGAAAAGGGCTGGAGAGGAATTAAATAGGCGCAGGGCAGACTCGGAGGCTGAAAGTGAAGCCTCCTGGGGAGGGGGCGTTGGGGGCTCGCAGTCCCCCTTTCCTCTGTTCGTGTATCTCTCTCTCTCTCTCTCTCTCTCTCTCTTTGTGTGTGTTTGTGTTAGAGTGAGATTTCTTTATTTCGTTCCTTGATTTTGGCACCCGCGCGAGCATAATTGGCCGAACGGGGCTAGCGGAGCTTAAGAGGTTGAAGACCCATCTAAATCGGCGCAACAATCCAGGGATGGATTGAAAAGGGATGTGCGTGCGTGGCACCGAAGGCATCTCGAGCTCTCTCTCTCTCTCTCTCGCTCGGGTTGCTCCAATCCCCGCCCTTCCCCGTTTGGGGACTACAAAGCCCATCATTTTTTAAGTTCTCGATTCCGCCGGGTTGTTTTTTTTGTTTTTTTTTTGCCGGGCGCGCGCGCTGTGTGTCTGTGCGCGCGTGTGAGCGCGCGGCTCCTCGCGCGCGCAGCTCTTGAATCTCCGGCGGCGCCTTTGCGAAGCCCAGTCGAGACCGACTGCGCGTTCCGATGAAGAGCAAGCCCGTAGGAAAGAAAGTGGTTCCACTCCGCGGTCTCTTCTTATGTGTGTGTGTGTGTGTGTTGGGGGGTGGGGGGCAGAATCTCAATAGGAAATGCTTCTATTCCAAATATTCTCCGTGTAGATGCGTGTGCAGGGAGACGGGAAAGCGGCCAGATGTTTTCCAAACCGGGATTCGGGAGATTCCCCCTCCCGCCCCCCATCCATCAGAGAGACTTTTATTCTGGTTTGGCCAACGGCTCCATCCTTGCTCCCAACCGCCTCCTCCCCCCCCCCCCTCTCTCTCTGTGGCTTTGGTCGGAAAATCGTTATACCCTTTGGCTGATCTTTAGGAAATCTGAGCCACGGGCGAAGGTGGAAAGAAAGCTGGCTTAGAAAGCCGTTTGGTTCCCTTCTGCATAACGGTCCTTTTCCTGGGAGGCCCTCAAGAGCCCCCCCCTCCCCCCATCTTGCAATCTGACATCATCAGGAGAACAACTTTACCTTTTGGAGCGATGCCCATGGATCATCGGTGCCTTTAAATATTTATTTCACTGAGCGGAAAGGAGAAGCTAGTTGGCGGGGTGGGGGGGGGGGGAAGAGAGAGAGATTGGATGATGGAAGAAGAAGATGGGAGTTGGGGAGGAGGAGAATTCCCCTTTTTATACTTTTATTTGGCGGGCGGGGGGGTGTTGAAAAGAGAATGCTGCAACTAAGTGGTAGGGGCATTTGCCCATCGAACACACAAAGGCATGCCTTTTTTAAGAAAATCAGGTCACTCTTTTCAAAAAGCTACTTTTAACTTCCAAATAGAAGAAAGCAAACAGTTTTCTCCACTCTGCTTTTACCTTCTCAGGAACTTTTGTGTTCATTTTTGGAAATGGCACAATGAGCATTTCGTGGACCACTAAGTAAGGGTTAAGAAATTAATATATATTTTTTTATCACTTAGGGTCATAAAAGAGAGATACTCAATTCAGAGGGTTTTTGCAGATGTAGACAGAGTCATGAAGCTTGAAAGCATTAACTGTCCTCGTTTTGTTTTGTTGTCGTCTCCTCCTCCTCCTCCTCCTCCTCCTCCTCCTCCTCCTCCTCCTCCTCCTCCTCCTCCTCCTCCTCTTCTTCTCCTCTTCCTCTTCCTCCTCCTCCACCACCTCTTCCTTCTCTCTTTCCAACTCCTCCTCCCCTCCACACACTTTATCCCCCTAGCACTACCATTACTGTTCGAAAAATATACCATCCTTCTTAGATAATGTATGATGCTCTTCAGTTAATATTTGCCAAAGAGTTCAGCTTTTGTGTGACAATTAAACCTAAAGAGTTGTTCTGATGAGAACTATATCTGCAGTTCTTATTTACTTTTTCTATCTGTGGAAGAAGGGACTGGGAAAATGTCACGAAGGGATGGATGTGGAACTATTTTGTTACGTGCTGCATTGGGTAGCCGGGCTTCAGCACAATCCAGGGCTAGCAAAAGAGGTAATAAAATAGAGGTGAAATTTGAATGCAGGCAAAACCTGCAGATTGTGACCCTCGTTAGGGCTGCTTCAGCACATTTTAAAATGGCATGTCTCAGCCCCCAGAAAATATTTGTGGGAGTGCAGTTGCAAAGCAGCTGACCTCACTGCAGCCTGAAAGAAGAGGAGAAGATGGGTCTGCAAACTTAAAAACAAAAACAAGACGCTCCTCGCCAATGCCAACGAAGCTCCCCTTGCCGTCTTTGATTAATGTGCGGCGGTTCCAATTCTGCATTATAGAATTTCTATTTAAAACTCCCCATTCCGATAGTGCAACCAGAGGAATAGGATGACGTGGAAACACTATTTATACATTCCTCATTCAGGCCTGACTTTGCAGAAATGCTCAAAGTTTGCACATTTGGCTAAATTCATTAGCGCAACGAACTGCTACAATCAGCATCAATACTGCAGGAAACGATAAGAATTTAATCAAAATTATGATGGGTAATTTCTTATTGAGGGCAGGGCAAGAACCACTGCAGATAGAGGTGACCTGACAAAATGTATGTTTACCATCAAGTAATTGCGTATGGATCCAAGGAGGGTAAACAAAGAAATTCAACCATACATAATTCTTTCTTGTTATACTCAAGCAAATGCATACATGTATTAATCTGGCCAAGTATAATTAGTACTGTATCTATCTACACACACGTAGATAGATAGATAGATAGATAGATAGATAGATAGATAGATAGATAGATAGATATAGATATAGATATAGATATAGATATATATAGATATATATATAGATATAGATAGATATAGATAGATATAGATATATATAGTCCTTCCTGCTAATTAAAGATTTGTATTTAGATTAAAGTAATAAAAAACAGGAGAAGTGATTCAGAGAAAGGTTTTCCTTTTTTATGCATAGCTAGCTATCAAGTAGAACGTCTTGCCCTTTTGTCTATTTGGGATCTTTTAGAAAGAACATGGATTGGAACAATATGTTTTTGGAGAAATGCAAAGGGTTTCTGGAATGCGTGTGCCCGTTATTGCTTCTAATAAATTTGGGGGGAAAAAATCATTTTCTGATATGTAGCTTGTTTCTGGGAGACTGGCTCAACAACTTTGGGCCTTCTTAATTGGTCATGGAACTGAGGAAAACAACCAATGGAGTGATTGATGATTGGTTGATTGGTCAATTCTCAATGACAGCTATGTATGTATGTATGTATGTATGTATGTGTGTGTGTATCCGTGAGCTGGTGCTGTTTAGCTTCTCTGCTTTTCAACCTTTCTATCTCACAGCTTCTATGAACACTTCTTGTGGGCATCCATGGAATTCTAAGTGAGCCTCGGGATGTTTAATTAGGAGTGATGCTTCTAGTTTGTTGACTGATAATAAGATGCTATATTGAAGTTAGAAATATTCGTTGGAAAGGAACACGTTGAATACGCCGCATTAATTTATATCCCCAGCACTCTGTAATCTTCTCATTTTTAGTTGACTTTTTAAGCCCCTGTCTCCTGTGCGCGGTTATATGGCATCAGTCAATAAATAACCCAGCCTAAAAGTATTTTGTGTTGGCTTCAAGTTGACAAAGTCATTATTATTGTCTTTTAAGTTAGAATCTTTTAAGTAACAGTAAACTTGGAAAGGGCCACAGTTTTATAATACCAGATGATTGCATCAGCTCTTGTTATTGTACCGTTCCTGTGTTTGTTTTATAAAGGCTCTCATTTCTTGGTAAAACATTCTTTATGCTTTCATGCCTTTAAGCTGTGTTAGCAAGAAATCTATACTTCGGTCTACCTTCAGTCATAATTTTTTTTTTTTTAAACAGCCGGAGTTTGCGATCGCCAGAGGGCGCTGGCATTCTTTTCTAGCTCAACTCTCAGCCTGTCAGCATTTTAGGCCAGTGTGAAAAACTGTTTTGTTACCACTGGTATTGTTTGCCCTCTCAGGGGAGACCGAATAGAATCGTGTTGTGGTTGAGACTAATGCTCAGGCAGTTTGTCAGGACGAACATCTTACTCCTCCGTCTTTCTAGCATTACTTTTGGACTTGCTTTACTCCACCCTCAAGAGTTTTCAACGAACTTGTGAGATTTTGATAGCCTGGTGTGGCTGAGGAATGGAGGACAGGTCGTCTTCGACCTACCACAGCTCGTTTAGTGACCATTTGAAGTTGGAACAGCTCTGGAAAAAAAAAAAAGACTTATGAACATTTTTCACGCTTATGGCCCTTGCAACATCTCCATGGTCATGTGATCAAAATTCAGATGTTTGGCAACTGGCTCATATTTATGACGGTTGCAATGTCCCGGGGTTATGGGGATCCCCTTTTGGGACCTTCTGAGAAGCAAAGTCAATGGGGAAGCCAGGTTCACTTAACAACTGTGTTACTAGGTTAACAAAGACAGTGATTCAGTTAACAAGTGGCAAGAAAGGTCGGACAATGGAGCAAAATTCACATAACAACTGTCTCATTTAAAAACAAAAATGTTGTGCTCAATCGGTGTTGGAAATCAGGAACTGATCTTTGACTAGCTCCAGTTCTAATCGAGAACATCTGCTCGAGAATAAATGATCCTCAGCGTCCATGCTGCCTTAGCACAACGTGCTAAGATAAGAGTAAAATGGTAATTTCTCATTGAGCCCTTTTTCAAATTAAGCTCTCGTCTCTACATGCCGCATAATCCAAGCCATCATGTTCAATCCTGATGTGATTGATTTGTTTGGCTCTTCCATGGTAAGTGAAGCCAGTCATTGTGATTAACTTGATTTTTGAGCTTGTTTTTTGATGATTTCATGGACACATATCTATATAAGCTTTTCTAGGTGGAAGTCCAATAATGGAGAATAAATAAAGCTCAAGTTGAATGGTTAGGCCCCAAAGCTTCTTCTCTTGTTGCAAATATTTCACTACGTAGCCTGAAAGGTCTACAAGAAGAACAGAAAGTTAAGAGAATATGAAGGGGAAAATGGTTTGCTACTGCCATTTTTCTGGGCCGTCTTGCTGTAATTTTAATAAGAGTTTCTATCAGAGTACCAAATAATAAACCACAGTTTAATGATAGCATTACATACTTGACTGAGAACTTTCTGTTGAGAATTTATCATGCCAAGACACTTGAACATAGAGAGTATTTTCTTTCTCTTTCTTAATTTTGTGAGAAGCCTTTGGCCATATCTTCACATGTTGGAAAATAGAATAATGGAAGATTTAGAAGAATGAGCTTATTCCTAGTATTTTGACTACTAATGGATAAATTTCAGAAATGTTCATCCTCCGCGATGACTTGAATAGTTCTAACCAAATATAATATTCCCCTGGCATTTTTTTGTTTTAATATGAATTTCTGTAACAAAACCCGCCAGGGGTTCTGAGGATGCTGATTTATTCATAATAATAATGTGTATCAAATGCCTTTCCTGAGACCTTCTTGGCATCAGATTAAAGACTCTCTCTCTCTCTCTCTCTCTCTCTCTCTCTCTCTCTCTCTCTCTCTCTCTCTCTCTCTCTCTGGGTCTCTCTATCTCTATCCCTCTATCTATCTATCTATGGGTCTGGGTCTGGGTCTGGGTCTGGGTCTGGGTCTCTCTCTCTCTCTCTCTCTCTCTCTCTCTCTCTCTCTCTCTCTCTCTTTCTCTCTCTCTTATCTATCTATCTATCTATCTATCTATCTATCTATCTATCTATCTATCATCTATCCAGGCATTTGAAAATTTCATTTTCTTTCTTTCTTTAGTTCATTGAAATAGTTGTAGGAATTGCATTAATGATTAGTTTATTACTTTTTCCTCTTATACTTAATAGCTTTTATGTGGATCATCTATTTGGGGGATGAATACAAGGCTTTGTAAGTTTTAAAGCAAACCTTTAAACTAATATTTATAGGATGTGTTTCCAGGTCATGCTTCTTCTACACAGAAGAATGACGTATAGACATTTTTGGTGGGTTTTGTGGGGTTTTTTTTAGTTGAAAAGTTCTATTTATTGGAATCCTAGACTGAACTGCTAGAAGTTTTTATTGGAATACTTCTAGCATTATTTGGAGTGGTTCCTGAGATTTTTCAATAGTTAGGACAATTGAGCCCAAAACTTCTGTTGCTAAGTGAGACATTTTGTGAAGTGAGTTCCCCCCCCCATTTTATGATATTTCTTGCCACAGTTGTTAAGTGGATTGCTGAAGTTGTTAAGTTAGTAACACAATTAAGTGAAGTCATTTTCCCCATTGATGTTGCTTGTCAGACAATCGCAAAAGGGGATCACATGACCCCAAAACATTGCAACCATCATATAACTTTCACACACAGTTATATTTCTTTGGAATTTACTCCTTGAATAATGTTGAGTTAAAGAATTCCTTGGAAGGAAAAAGCTAATGAGAAATCACACAATCTGTCCATGCCTAATCCAGGATCGTAGATCAGACTGTTGGACTGTGTTGAATGTTAAGAATTTTTTTTATATATAGAAGTAGCAGCAGGTTGAGGGGGAATTTATTGTATTCCCCACCCCCACCCCGCTCCAGGATAAATACTTTCAGAATATGAAAGAGGGTTAATTGAGTTCTTTAATTATATTGGAAGGGATATTCCATTTCTGTAGTAGCAATCAATCTTTATGGATTATAGGAGCATGGTTCAGAAAAGGTTTCAATGAAATTATACGGTGCTGCTTTTGGGGGGAGGCTCATAGTCATTATGGGATGAAAACAGCTTCGCACAGAATAGAATAGAGTAGAATTCTTTATTGGCCAAGTGTGATTGGACACACAAGGAATTTGTCTTGGTGCATACGCTCTCAACGTACATAAAAGAAAAGATATATTCATCAAGAATCATAAGGTAGAACACTTAATGATAGTCATACGGATACAGTCAATATAAATCTTAAGGATACCAGCAATAATAAGAGCCTGTAGTACAGTGGACTAAAGCACACTGTTATTAACATCTGCTGCTTGCAATTACTGCAAGTTCAAATCTCACCAGGCTCAAGGTTGACTCAGCCTTCTATCCTTTCAAAGGTAGGTGAAATGAGGACTCAGATTGTGGGGGCAATAAGCTGACTTTGTATAAATATACAATAGTATGAAGGCTATTGCTTAACACATTGTAAGCCGCCCTGAGTCTCCGGAGAAGGGAGGCATATAAATTAAAGCAAAAAAAAAAAAAAAGTTACAGTCATACAGTCATAAGTGGGAGGAGATGGGTGATAGGAACGATGAGAAGATGTGCTTGGTTGAGAATGTGGTTCAGTGTCAGATTCTTCTACTGAAAAGCAGAATAAGATAGATTTTTATGCATTTTCTTCTGGGGCAGGGAGGTGAAGTCATGTCAGGAAAAGTACACCTTCCCACCGAATACTATGCAGTGGTGTTCTTGTATGTGCATGATGTCCAAATAGAAATTAAAAAAACTACACCTGCTTTTATAAAGTATTAATCTTCATTGATATTAACTGTTAAATTGTTAAGAGCCTTGGTGTCACAGCAGACTAAAGCACTATTAAGTAACACCAGCTGCCTGCAATTACTGCAAGTTCAAATCTCACCAGGCTCAAGGTTGACTCAGCCTTCCATCCTTTCGAGGTAGGTAAAATGAGGACCCGGTTTGTGGGGGCAATAAGCTGACTTTGTATAAAAAAGAACACCCCTTGGGGGGGGGCGAAAGCCTTACTAAGCAGGTATATACAAAAGTATGAAGGCTATTGCTTAACGCTATGTAAGCCGCCCTGAGTCTCCGGAAAAGGGCGGCATATAAATCGAACCAATAAATAAATAAATAAATAAATAAATAAATAAATAAGCTTATATCTAATTTAGAAGATCTAATTATTGGATGAAAAAAAAGGAAAGTTTTTCTATTGCAGGTAGTCCTCGACTTACGAGCGCAATTGAGCCCAACATTTCTGGTGCTAAGCGAAAACAGTTGTTAAGGGAGTTTTTGCCCCATTTTACGACCTTTCTTTCTTGCCACAGTTGTTAAGTGAATCACTGCCGTTCCCGACTATAGGGGACGGTGCTCATCTCCATTTCAAAGCCGAAGAGCCAGCGCTGTCCGAAGACGTCTCCGTAGTTAGTTATGTGGTCGGCATGACTAAACGCCAAAGGCGCACGGAACGCTGTTACCTTCTCACCAAAGATGGTCACTTTTTTTCTACTTGCATTTTTTATGTGCTTTTGAACTGCTAGGTTGGCAGAAGCTGGGACAAGTAACGGGAGCTCACCCCATTACACAGCACTAGGGATTCGAACCGCTGAACTGCTGACCTTTCGATTGACAAGCTCAGTGTCTTAGCTACTGAGCCACCGTGTCCCACTAGATATTAATACTAGATATTAACACTAGATATCAATATGAGATATTAATACGATGCTGCTATTTCCTAGGTTCAAGTGAGAAGACATCAGCAATAATGTGACAAGTTTAAATATGGAGGTGTGTTTTCCTCCATGGAAATGTAATTAGAAACCTAATCTCTAAATTGCACATAATAATATTCAGCATACAAATAATAACATGGTTTTTGAACTAACATTTCCATTTGTTCCTCCGTGTGCAAGCCAAATATTCAGATTAACTTCCCACACTTGTGAATTTTCTCATTCAGTTCAATGGAGCAAATGCAAATGCAAGATTGCTGAATGAGGGTAAGTGTAAGAATATGAAAAGAAGTCAGAATAAGGACAGAAAGCTTCTGTTTAGCTGCACGTGGACATATCGGGTAGCTGGTAACATCTGCACATCATGTTAAATCATAAGAAGTTATTTAACCATGATTTATGGCTTAGAGTAAAGCAGACCTAACCAACAAACCATGATTAAATCAATCCAGAGCTTCTGGATTGTGCCAATCAGCTAGATTCTGGTTTGGTCCTATTTCAAGCAGACCCATCGAAAGCCATTAGATGTGCAGAAATCATAGCTAATTTGTTCCTTTTTTAAAAAATTGATTTATATGCCGCCCTTCTCCGGAGACTCAGGGCAGCTTACAATGCGTTAAGCAATAGCCTTCATACTTTTGTATATTTATACAAAGTCAGCTTATTGCCCCCACAATCCGGGTCCTCCTTTTGTTTTAAAAAGTCTGGTTTTAGCATAAGATTGGGTCCAACCTTGTGATTATTAGCAGACACAATTTTATTATATGTTAATGACATCTCAGAAAGATGTCTCTTGAAAAATAAATGCATCATTGAGTTGTATTTCAGGAACCAATGTTTTATAAACTACTTAAGCATGGGGATAATTTAAAATGTAATCAGATCTTTGGTATTTAAATTATCTGAAATATCAATGTTCTCCCTATTTCTCAGGTGGATAAAAATGTGTGTGTACATGTAGACACACACAAATATGTCAGAGGTGAGTTTCAGCAGGTTCTGACCAGTTCTGGAGAACCGGTAGCAGAAATTTTGAGTAGTTCGGAGAACCGGTAGTAAAAATTCTGACTGGGCCCGCCCCCATCTATTCTCTGCCTCCCAACTCCTAGCTGATCAGGAGGAAAGGGGATTTTGCAGTATCCTTCCCCTGGAGTGGGGTGGGAATGGAGATTTTACAGTAACCTTCCCCTGCCACGGCCACCAAGCCACACCCCCAGAACCGGTAGTAAATTTTTTTTGAAACTCTCTCCTTGTGTCACTCACACACAAAGACACCTACACACACACATACACTTTCACCCCAGTAAAAAATTAAGAATCAAAGCAGTTTATGTTGGAGAAGTTATATTGTTCAAAGTAATTTCTGATATCATCTTTGCAACAATACTTCTAAGAGATTTGTTACCCCTGGAAAAAAAGCAAAAAGTAACAGAATCTTAGAAAACAGCATATTCATTACCTAAGAAACTTTTGTTGGCCACGGAGCCAACTGACAATCAGATGCTCGCAGCAAAATGAAATAGAAAACAAAACGAGAAATTCAAAACACAGATAAACAATTGATAAAGTGGGTCGCCTGAAACTTAAGGCAGCAACTGTAAAGTTCCAGATTTTTTAAAAAAAATCCAGAAAGCCCCAGGGATGACAAGATAGAAGGTAGCAAGCAACATCTGGAACACAGCTGCTTTCCCATTTAATGCTATGCTCCAAGATTCTCTCTTGTGCATTTCTTACTTTGTATACTATCAGATCTACCATGCTCTTAAAATCATCAACCTGGATATCTGTATAAGATATTTCAGGCCAGCGGCAACAATATTTTAACCTGGTTTAAACCCGGATAGGTGATTTGTCTTCAACATAAGTATCTTGGAGATTAATTGTCAGAAGTGGGTGCCATTGCTTTGCATATAAGCTATAACTGTGATGCAAATTCATATTAGGGTAAACCAAAATGGTATTAGTTAATTTCAAAATTACCTAAATGAATTACAATAGGCTCAAGGTTGACTCAGCCTTCAATCCTTCCGAGGTCTGTAAAATGAGGACCCAGATTGTTGGGGGCAATAAGCTGACTCTGTAAATTTAAAGGTAAAGGTTCCCCTCGCACATATGTGTTAGTCGTTCCCAACTTTAGGGGGCGGTGCTCATCTCCGTTTCAAAGCCGAAGAGCCAGCACTGTCCGAAGACATCTCCGTGGTCATGTGGCCAGCATGACTCAATGCCAAAGGCACACTGAACGCTGTGACCTTCCCATCAAAAGTGGTCCCTATTTTTCTACTTGCATTTTACATGCTTTCGAACTGCTAGGTTGGCAGAAGCTAGGACAAGTAACAGGAGCTCAGCCCGTTACTTGGCACTAAGGATTTGAACCGCTGAACTGCCAACTTTTTGATCAACAAGCTCAGTGTCTTAGCCACTGACCCACTGTAAACTTAGAGAGGGCTATATAAAGCACTGTGAAGCAGTATACAAGTCTAAGTGCTATTGCTATTAAAAATGCTATTTGGTAATTAGGTAATGGGGATGAGTACCACCTTCTAGAGTTGGACACAACTGGACAAGGAAAATCTTTATCTTTACTTTTATTAGGTAATTTATAATTTTCTTGTCTTCACATGTTACATAAAGCAAACTATTATGTTAAATCATGATCTAGTTTGTTAAACGTAGTTTGCTCTGTGACTGGAACCATTTGTTAGCTGGTCTGGGTTTGATAGGTTGTATGAATGACTTAATTTAGTAGACTGAGATTTAACAGTATTTAACTAATAACAGAGTTGGAAGGGACCTTGGAGGATCTCCTGCTCAAGCAGGAGATCCTATACCATTTGAGACAAGTGACTTTCCAACCTCTTCTTAAAAGCCTCCAGTGATGAAGCACCCACAACTTCGAAAGTCAAGCTGTTCCATTGATTAATTGTTCTCCCTGTCAGGAAATGTCATCGTAGTTCTAGGTTGCTTCTCTCTTTGATTAGTTTTCATCCATTGCTTCTTGTCTTGCCTTCTGGTCCTTTGGAGAATAGGTTGACCCCCTCTTCTTTGTGGCAGCTGCTCAAATATTGAAACACTGCTAATGTATCATATCACCCCAGTCCTTCTTTTCATACCCAATTCCTGCAACCGTTCTTTATTTTATGTTTTAGTCTCCAGCCCCTTAATCATCTTTGTTGCTAATACTAATCTGAGTTTGGAGTGTTATGTGCATTTAGCCATTTTAGGATGGAAGGTCATCCTTGAGAAAATTTATCTATGTACTTGCTAAGAATTGATACTGACTTGGTGACACAAAATCAGTCAGTAATGGAAGAGGGCTCTGAAATTTGCTAGCTCTCTAGTTAGGTCTTAGCCCATGCAATTTCATTATTCAAGATCCTGTTTTCCTGATTATCTCCAGCAAAGCAATTATTTTTGCATGTTGGTTTGCAGCCAGATGTGCCATAAATTATGGCAGTAATCCATCCTCGTTTCCCATCCCCCTGTTCCTCTTTAGATAATGAAAATCAAATTTGGGCCATGCATGCAGATATTTAAATGCTTAAAGAACCACGTCGGTTTTAAAAAAATCCTCTTTTGCAAACTTCCGTTAACTTCAAAAGTAGTAGAATTTTCATTGACAGGATAGCTTTGAAGCTTTTTACCTGGGAGTAGAGTTGGGATTTGGGAGAACAATATTTATTTTGGTGCTTCCCAAATGAGTGGCTTGAAGAACGGTTGCAGGAATTGGTTATGTCTAGTGTAGTGAAAAGAAGGACTAGGGAGACATGATAATCAGTGTTCCGATATTTGAGGGGCTGCCACAAAGAAGAGGGGGTCAACCTATTCTCCAAAGGACCAAAAGGGAAGACAAGAAACAATAGATGAAAAATAATCAAGGAGAGAAGCAACCTAGAACAGAGAAATTTCCTAACAGTGAGAACAATTAACCAGTGGAACAGCTTGCATTCAGAAATGGTGGGTGCTCCATCATGGGAGGCTTTTAAGAAGAGGCTGAACCAGGGGTGGGTTCTACTTACCTTTACTACTGGTTCACAATGGGGGCATGGGCAGAAGCGTTCTTGTTTTGTGCCCCTTCCCCACACAGGCAAACACATCACCAGGCACGCCTGCCAAGATTTTATTAAGCAAGCAGACTAGAAACTCTTGCAGATAAAGAGTTTTGGCAGTAAACTGCGAAATGCCTGCCAAGCCAGTTTCCACTCACAGTTCGCAAGAGAGAGTTTATCCTCAGTCTGGTTCAGTAGCAAAAAGTAATCCACGAAGCAAGAGTCCAATCCAAATATGCACAAGCCAGATTTCAGGTAATGCAATGTTACTTTCAGGTTTTTAACTTTGACCGTCACAAAGCCTGAAGAGCAATCACACCTACTTTTATTCCTTGTGGGGTGTGGCTCAGGGACTCAACTCAATCTCTGGCCCTCCCACGCCTCTTTTGTTGCTGCGTACGCTTCTCCCTCCGACACTGCCTGGGATCAAGCCAGGATTCATCATCCTCACTCCCTATCTGTTGTTGTTCCGATATGCTTTCCTCCTGACATATCCCAGGCTGTTCCTCTTGGCCTTCAGATGGAACCTGAGGCATTGCCAGAGAGGAGGGTCCTGGAGAGGGAGGCCTTATCAGTTCCTCCCCATCACCTTCTGAGTCCTCTTCCTCTGTTAGGACAGGCTCAGGAGTCGGGCAGAGCCTCTTGCCGGTTTTACTACTGGTTCTATAGAACCGGTCCGAACTGGGGGCAACCCACCACTGGACTGGACAGCCACTTGTCTGGAGTGGTACAGAGTCTCGTGCTTGAGCATGGAGTTGTACTAAAAGACTTCCAAGGTCCTTCCAATTCTGCTATTCTGTTATTGTGTCACAGTAAGAACCCCATTTTCATGGAGAGAAGCAACTAGAACTAAGGAAAAGTTTCCTAACAGGGAGAACTATTAACCAGTGGAACAACTTGACTTCAGAAGTTGTGGGCACTTCATCACTGAAGGCTTTTACGAAGAGACTGGACAGCCATTTGTCTGAAATGGTATAAGATCTCCTCCCACTTGAGGGTTGGACTAGAAGACCTACAAGGTCCCTTCAAACTCTGTTATTCTGAACAACAAATTTATTTTTTGTGTGGTAGAATTTAACTGAAGTGTATAAGTTCCTGGTTATTAGTAAAGCACTGGAGTGGAAATAGACTTGGAACTCCAATTTCTTGGATGTTTCAGTCTACAGTTCCTGGCATCCTTGAGCTGTTGGAATTAGAGTTGCATTCCAATACATCATAAAAAATTGAAGATATGGAAGCCCGGGAGACATCCTTTAATCCTTGAAGTTAACAGCATTTTAATATCTGACTATCTGTCACCCTTCTGGCTTTACCTAACTCCTTCTATTTCTTTCAGCTACTGTGTGATCTGGTCCTCAGCCCCGATAATATTCCCCCCATCGAGTGTTCCTCCTTCTCTTGCAAGATTTCTTATGCAAGGTGTCAATCAAACTTTTTCCTTGAATTCTCATCATCAAAATAATATAAAATCTGTCACTCTCTCTATCCTTGCTCGGGAGATTTACTGAGAGATGGCAAGACTGCCTGCTTCAAAAGAGGAAGGTGGGAAGGCAAGAAATATTTCAAGGAATGAAGCCAGAAGGTTGAAAAGTATCATTATAAAAGAAGTGTGAGTGCATCAGTTTCCATATAGTTCCTTTGCAGAAGCAAGTTTAAAACACATGAAAGTGTTAGCTCGGCCTCAAATAACGAACTTCATACACTTTTGCAAGCCCACTGACTCTGGTGGTTTAATATACATACAGTATATATATTTACCCACACAGTAATTGCAATTATGAGGTTAATACGGTTGTCCCTTGTGATTAACCACCCAAAAAGGTCTTAAAAGGACACCGTATTTCATGATCAAAACATTATTTTTTAAATCACATATGATCCTGGAGCCCGTGTATTCCAGTCATAAGCATAATTATTCCAGTCGATTTCAGCAGAATTATTCTCTTGTATAACAGCATTCCCTCGCTATAAATTTCGAGTTAATTTAAAATCTGCACGAAGGTAAAAAACCAAATCTGATTTGGCATTGAGAATGGTGCTGAACTCAAATAACATTTCTGTTCTATTTCCTCAACTCCCACCTCCTATGATTCATTTAGCCCTACATTTAATGCCAAGTACAGTACATTTTAAATTTAACACCCTCCCCCTTCCTATATGCATAATGTAGATGTGCCTGTGTGAGAAATTGCACTAATGTTAGTTTAATGTTTCTGTGAAACCGGGCCAGAGATAAGCTTGGTTGAAATAATCCATGTAATAGCAAAAATGCCAAGTATATTTTTTTGCAGAGATGTGATGAGTAGGGTAAAGGAGTTTTTGAGGATTTTACTCAGCTAGTTGTTACTGACTACAGAGGCTGGTGTTCATTTGTGTTTCAAGGCCTTTGAGTCAGCGGGACCCAAAGACATTATGACCACATGCTGTTCATGTGGCAGTATGATGTCACGGAACACGGTTACCTTCCCACCAACATGGTACCTATTTATCTACTTGCCTTTGTATGTTTTAGAATTCTTAGGTTTGTAGGAGCTGGGGAGAGGATAGGAACTCACCCTGTCGCATGGCACTCGGGTCTTGAACCTAGCTTACCTGCTTTCCAGCTGACAAGCCCATCGTCTTACCCGCTGAGCCACCGTGCCTCCCCAATGTGATCAATGCTTATTCTCAAATCAATGCGCTTAGAACGGGTGAAATTCACTTACTTTTGCTACCGGTTCGCAAATGTGAGTGTGTGTTCTCTCTACGCTCGCGTGCGTCTCCTCCATGCATGCTCAGAGCCTTCTGCGCATGCACAGAGGGTCAAAAACGGGACGTGATGACCTCTGGGCAGGTGGGCGGAGTCTAACCACCGATGGCGCTTCTGGTTCGTCTGAGCCGGATAGAACCGGCTGAATTTCACTACTGGTTTAGAGTCAGAGTAGCAGAGGCCAATTCCATGGGATACCTATAATCACACTGAGGCCACGTTTCAAGTAAATTTAAAATGTTAGATTATTGGAGCCAGTTTAGGCTAGAAACCAGAAGACAGTGAGTTCTAGTCCCACTACAGGCATTAAAACCAGCTGGCACACTTTGGACTAGTTACTGTCTCTAATCCACCATACAGTGTTTTTTTCATGTGAAGGAAATAGGAAGAGGAATTAGTATTAGGTAAATTTGCCACCTTGAGTTATTTATAAACATTAACAAAAGGTGGGTAAAAACCAATCAATCAAATAAATAAAACCTCAGATGCTCAGGGTTTTTTTTTAAAAAAAATCATCAATGTTAGCAAGCAGATATTTAATTTGAATTGAGTTGCTCCATCATAAAAAAAACTGTCGTAGTTAATGTTTCCTCCTTTTTTATTAGGCTTGCTGGGGGGCAGGGGGAGAATATATTTTTGCCTTTTTTATTAATTTCTTTTCGGGGATCTTTGTGACCATCTGCTTATTTTCCTCTATCTGTGCGTTTCCCATTAACAAACGAAGGAATAAAAGGTTGTGTTCCTTTCCTTGGGAACTTCTATCTCCTTATTTTAGCAGGGTAGAGTCAGAAAAAAATGTTGGTCACAGGTATGACACAGTAGTGAAATTCAAATTTTTTTACTACTGGTTCTGTGGACGTGGCATGGTGGGCGTGGTGTGGCTTGGTGGGCGTGGCAGGGGAAGGATACTGCAAAATTTCCATTCCCACTCCACTCCAGGGGAAGGATACTACAAAATCCCCATTCCCACTCCACTCCTGGGGAAGAATACTGCAAAATCCCCATTCCCACTCCACTCCTGGGGAAGAATACTGCAAAATCCCCATTCCCACCCAACTCCAGGGGAAGGAGCTCTGGTGGCTCAGCAGACTAATTAACATCCACTTACATCTTCTGCCTGCAATTACTGCAAGTTCAAATCTCACCAGGCTCAAGGTTGACTCAGCCTTCCATCCTTTCTAAGGTAGGTAAAATGAGGACCCAGATTATGGGGGCAATAAAATGACTTTGTATAAATATACAAAAGTATGAAGGCTATTGCTTAATGCATTGTAAGCCGCCCTGAGTCTCCAGAGAAGGGCGGCATATAAATCAAATTAAAAAAAAAAAAAAGAATACTGCAAAGTCCCCATCCCCACCCCACTCCAGGGGAAGGATACTGCAAAATCCCCATTCCCACCCCACTCCAGGGGAAGGATGCTGCAAAATCCCCATTCCCACCCAACTCCGGGGGAAGGATACTGCAAAAACCCCATTCCCACCCCACTCCAGGGGAAGGATACTGCAAAATCCCCATTCCCACCCCATTCTGGGGCCAGCCAGAGGTGGTATTTGCCGGTTCTCCGAACTACTCAAAATTTCCATTACCGGTTCTCCAGAACCTGTCAGAACCAGCCGAATTTCACCCCCGGTATGACATTTGCTGTGTGCAGAGTAGATAAGATGCTTCAGAGATGAAGGCAAAGATCGAACATGCACACTGTAAATTTAATAATTAGGCACTTCTCACCTGCTCTCATTTATCCCTGAACTGATACTATTGGGCCAACTTTTTGACATTTTAAAAGCAAGCAGATGGTGATATTGTAGTATCTGTGCATGAGAACGAGAGAGAGGGAGGGAGGGAGGGAGGAAGAGAGATTGCAGAATCATTGTAGTTTATAAATACAGCGCAGGAGTTTATACTAGGGAGAAATTGCACAGGGCTGGGTTAGAGGAATTCTTTTTAAAGGATGGAAAGCATTGTTGGAGATGAGGTGGGACTTCTGAAAAACTGTACAAGAAGGCATTTTGAAAAAGCTTCATACGGATTTTTATAGGCTTAGAGAGAGCTATGGATGGCAGCTGTACAGGCAGATGAATTTGTTTAGTGACCATTCAAAGATATAACAGCACTGAAAAAAAGTGATCATTATAAATGTTTTTCACACTTACGACCATGGTGGCTGTCCCATGGCCACCTGTTAAAATTCAGACACTTGGCAATTGACTCATATTTATGACCATTGCAGCATCCCGGGGTCATGTGATCACTTTTCGCACCCTTCTGACAAGCAAAGTCAATGGGCAGGGGTGGGTTCTACTTACCTTCACTACCAGTTTGCAATGGGATCGCGCGCATGTGTGCCTTGGTTCTGTGCATGTGCAGATCGGTTCCCGCCAGTTTTACTACTGGTTCTTGCGAACCGGTCTGAACCGGGGGCAACCCACCACTGTCAATGGGGAAGGCCGAGTCCTATAACAACCGTGGCAAGAAAGGTCATAAAATGGGGCAAACTCACTTAACAAATGTCTCATTTAGCAACAGAAAATTTGGGCTAAATTATGGTCATAAGTCAAGGTCTACCTGTAAAGGCCTGTAGATATACAGTAGAAAGCCCTTTATTGCTTAAAACCTGGATACCAAAGGACAATCTCCAACTGGGATCAACATTACTAGATAACCAAGTGAGAAACATATAAAACATATGAACGACGGTTACAGGAACTGGGCATGGCTAGTCTAGTGAAGAGAAGGACCAGGGGAGACATGATAGCAGTCTTCCAATATTTGAGGGGCTGCCACAGAGAGGAGTGGGTCAAGCCATTTTCCAAAGCATCCGAAGGCCAGACAAAGAACAATGGATGGAAACTGAACAAGGAGAGATTCAACCTGGAAATAAGAAGAATTTTTTTGACAGTGAGAGCAATCAACCAATGGAACAGAAGTTGCCTTCGGAAGTTGTGGGAGCTTGAGACTTCAAGAAGAGATTGGAGTACCATTTGTCAGAAATAGTGTAGGATCTCCTGCTTGGGCGAGGGGTTGGACTAGATTACCTATAAGGTGCCTTCCAACTCTGCTAAACTGTAATCTGTAAAACCACATTCTCCTACATTTTGGAAAATTGAAAGTAGCTGAAGCGAGGTCTCTGGAATTGTCTCTCAATGGAGATCAGGCTATCTTCTCTCCCATATCCTAAATAGCTCTCTAGAATGAGCCTCATTAAAAGGATGGCAGTCCCTAAACTATCTCTCAAACATACCTAAGCTGTGAAGAATCATTGCCAACAGTGCCCTCTTCCAGCTCTTCAAGACTAAGCTCTTATTATTGTGCTTGTTTTTTCCCGGGATGTCTCCTCTTAGCAAGACACTCAAGCGTAGCTGTTGAGTTGCTCTTACATTTGCTACCTCTGATCACTGGGTTTTGTGTGGCATGCCAGCAGGCTTGGTGCAGTTAGTTGACAAATTTGGGCCCTCCTGGGAAGGATCTTCTCATCGCACACTTCGGGGAAGGTGCCAAGTTGCGCAGGATAATTGGCAAATTTTGACTTCTCCTCAGCAGGACTAAAAGAGCAGTTATTTACTTCACCATTATGTATGTTGCAGCTTTACTGCCTCTGATCGCTTGAGTTTCTGAAGGGAGAGTAATATAAAAGTTGGCAAGCAAGGGCTCTCCTGGGAAAACCCCCTTCATCAGGTAGAGGATTTGTTTGTGTGGGATTATGGTTTATTGGCAATACTTTAAATTAGTTAGTTAATTAGCAGAACCATCAGGAACAGGCTGGCACAGTGGAATAGAAGACCATCGAAGAAAGAGCTGGCAATTGACAAATGGTGATTATCTTTCCCTGTTATTGACAATATCAAGAAAATAATAATGAAGTAGTAGGTGCCAATAGCAATAGGCACCTAGAGTGCAATCCCAGACCTGGGGCACCACTTTGAAATCCCTCGGCATTGACAAAGTCACCATCAGTCAATTGCGAAAGGCAGCTTTCTTCAGAATAGCTTACATCCTCAGAAGATACCTCTAACGTCATCAAGCATCTGCCTATCCCAAGCCTTTGGGAGGGACTTGAAGGATGGACAAAAGTGCCAAATCCAGCCTAAACATCTGACTGACTGTGCAATGGCCCATAATTATAAAATCAGTAAAGACCCAAGACTCCTGCTCGAGCAGGAGAACCTATACTATTTCAGACAAATGGTTGTCCAATCACTTTTTGAAAGCCTCCAGTGATGGAGCACCCATGACTTCTGAAGCCAAGCTATTCCATTCATTGATTGTTCTAACCATTAGGAAATTTCTCCTTAGTTCTAGGTTGCTTCTCTCCTTGGTTAGTTTCCATCCATTGTTTCTAATCTTGCCTTTCGGTGCTTTGGAAAATAGTTTGATCCCCATCATCTTTGTAGGAGCCTCTCAAATATTGGGACACTGCTATCATATCTCCCCTAGTCCTTCTTTTCATTAAACTAGAACTACCCAATTCCTGTAACTGTTTCTTCATAAGTTTTAGCCTCCAGGCCCCTAACCATTCTTGTTGCTCTTCTCTACACTTTTTCCAGAGTCTCAACATTGTGTAAGGTTTGCTTATTCTCAGAATTGTTCTAGGGGGTCATAAATAACATATGAATAACACATTCTGGCCTCTTTTTGAATTCATGAACAAAGTTAATACATACGGTTCACCATATTGAAGTAGTTGAGAGTAACAGAGAGAAACTCAAAGTATCATTTTTGACCCTCTGAAAGGACTCTGATTGGCAAAATTTAAATGAAGTAATATAACCCATTGGATTGTTACTGTCAACGTGAGAGACCCCATCCTATCACCCAACCCTCTCCTCTTTCAAGTTCTCCATCTATGGACTTGTAGCATTTATTGCCTTTAACAACCATAAAAGTAGGAGATCATAAACAGTAGGAGATCCATTAAAACTCTATGAAGTGCTTCAAAGGCACCTAACTGGATTCACTTCTTTGAAGTATATCCTCACTCTGATTTACAAATCTGCTTCAATCGAGTCGTTCAATTGAAGCTTTATTGAACTGAAACACCCCTTCAAACCTCTGCACGGCCCTGGGATTAGCACTTCCAAATCAGTTTAGAGACCCTACCTCTGATCAAATGGCAGTTCTATCTAATTAACTAAAATAAACATCTATCTTTGAGGTCAATTGGGTTTCCATTTGATGAGTGTAGTCCATTGAAGCAGACAGAGGAAAGAACAGTTAGTAAAGTGTGTTATCAAAAGCAGGGTAAGAGTGGTGAGTTAGGAGTATGATTGATAGAGAACGGAGAAGAACTTCACTAGCAATAGTTTCTTGTCATTAACACCCCAATTTTTTCATCTTTGTAATTAATTATTACAAATAATTAATATTATTTGTATAATAATAAATATTATACAATAATATTATATAATAATAAATATTATACAAGAAATAATTAATATTATAATAATAAATTATTATTTCTTAAAAATAATAAATAAATCCAGTTCAAAACAAACAGACTTTATTAGGACAGCTGAGAATTAACTCATTCTCAGCGTAGTCCAAACTAATTCAAAACCAATTCTTCAGCCTTATCACCAGGGCCAGTCCTGGAGGCTGGGGAAGGCCCGGATGAGGGCTCTGCATCGGAGACAGAGATGGGGCCAGGGCCATCGGGGAGTGATGTGCGGATTCCGGAGCCTCCAGAGGCTGACAGCCGAGAGGCAGAGGAACAGGATGAGCCTGTTCTTAGTGCACGCATGAGAAGAGCTGCCAAAAGGCAAGAGCAGCTAAAGCAAAAAGGACGACTCGGGAGTAGGGCCAAGACATGATTGGCCCCTCCCATAAGGCTTAAAAGACCAGCAATGGCTCTTGGGCTCTTTGTCAGAAAACAACATTGATAGATTTGTTTCTTGTCTTGCTGCATTTATTTCTTGTTGGCGTCTTCTCCTTGTGAACTTTTGCCAAGAAAAGTCTTTGGCAGGTTGCCTAATTAGACCAAGGTTGGTGATAAGGCTGAAGAATTGTGTTATGAAGAATTTGTTTTGATTTAGTTTGGACTACGCTGAGAATGAGTTAATTCTCAGCTGTTCTAATAAAGTCTGTTTGTTTCGAACTGTTTGCATCTGATAATGCCTACTTGGGCTTGGGTCACAACAGACACATGTGCCAGAGGTGGCACACAGAGCTCTCTCTGTGGCCTGCACACCATCGCCCCAGCTCAGCCAGCTGGTCGTCGGCCTTCTGACGTGCGCATGCGTGCCGGACAGCTGGTCATCAGTTTTCTGGCGCTCTGGATTGTGCACACCTTTCGGTTTTAGGCCACTCTTTGCCTAAAAGGTTTGCCATCACTGGTCTAGTTTGAACTCTACCCCTGTGCTTCTGCTTTTCTGCTCTTGACATTATCTCACTTTACACTTTTATTTGCACCTTCCACAAATAAAAATAATTTGTGTTCTTTTTTCCTATAGTCTTTAAAAAGACTTCCAGTTTTTCCCCTGCCTTCTTTCATTGGTCCCGCTTCTTTTGAATGTCAAATTCTGATAAGCATTGGACCTTTTTCTGATGGTGCAGCATGAAATTCCACAGAAGGAAGAATGAAAAGGAAGAACCTTGGAAGCAGGCAGACAATAACTAGCAGCTTTGAAATGGGGGCAGCTGATTGAGCTTGGAGAACCTGCCCTTTGAATCGCGGCTGAAAGACCCATCCTTTCCAAATCCTCCCAAGAATAGACTTGATGAACTAACCCTTAAGGTGAAACTAGTTCTATCGAATTGAGCTTTCCAAGAGAATTAGGTTGCTAGGATTCTGTCTTCCGCAATTGCATCTCATAAATAGATGATGGTGAACTAGAGATGTTTTCCCCTTTCCCATGGGTTGACAATAGCTCTGTAATTGTCGATAGTAAATGCCAAAGCAGAAGAGCAGACAAAGGTTGAGTAGTTTTTAATTAAAACAAACAAACAGTAGTCTGAGTAAAATAGTATCTAATGTATTCTGCAGGATGTCAACATGTAGGAAATTCAATCCTCCACCACCTTTACAAAGATATTTCTAAAAGTATTATTCCTCTTACATTATTCATCGATTTTGCTTCATGCTTTTATTTGGAAAACCTTTGCCATATGGATGCCAAGGAGTGATTGGCTGAGTTTCTCTGTTGTTAGAATACGAGTGCTACTACAAAAATGTCATGGCTTCTATGTCTGGGCAAGCAAATTGATCAGTTACTCTAAGGATACGGCAGAAAACTGGACTGCTTCCTTGAAGGCATGGAAGGGTTTAGAACGGGTGGCCATGTAAATTTTACACCGGCTGATGGTTTTGGAATGCACAATGCTTACTTTTAAGCAGGCATTATTGACCTAAAGGGAGGCTGTCATCTTGAAAATGATTATATCTGAAAATGGTGTGCTTACAGTTGCTATTGATTAATACAACTGAAGAACGTTCGGGGGGAAAAAAAATCCATTTTCCACAGGCTGTTTATTTTGCAACGTAGTCAGGCTTTATGCTGTTATACAGAAGCTCTTTATTTGTCGTTACTGCACTATGAATGTTTCCAAACAGAGACCAATGTGGCAGTTTCTTAGATTTCAGAGAAGGACTGGAATACTTTGTAGGATGCGGTGTTTTATAGCTTCTTGCCGTGGGGTGAAACCAGACATTCCGTTGCACGAAAACAGATTCAACATAATGGTCTCTTGACAATAATAGAATAACGGGGTTGAAAGGAACCTTAGAGGTTTTCTAGTCCAACCCCCTACTCAAGCAGGAGAGTCTATACCAGTGATGGCGAACCATTTAGACACTGAGTGCCCAAACTGCATGTGCGCACGCCCAAAGTGAAAGACATGCACTCTTGCAGGGACATACATGTGTGTGCTGACGGCATATGAAGAACGGTTGCAAGAATTGAGTATGTCTAGTTTAGTGAAAAGAAGGACTGGGGTGACATGATATCAATGTTCCAATATTTGTGGGGCTGCCATAAAGAAGAGCAGGCCAATTTATTTTCCAAAGCACTAGAAGGCAAAACAAGAAACAATGGATGGAAACTAACCAAGGAGAGAAGCAAACTAGAACTAGGAGAAATTTCCAGACAGTGAGAACAATTAACCACTGGAACAATGGTTTGCCTTCAGAAGTTGTGGGTGCTCCATCACTGGAGGCTTAAAAGAAGAGATTGGGCATCCATTTGTCTGATATAGTTATAGGGTCTCTTGCTTGAACAACAGATTAGACTCCAAGGTCCCTTCTAACTCTGATGATGGAGATGGTGATGATGATGACAGCTCTTTTTCCCTCTTTCTCTGTGCTGAGGCTATCTATTTAGTTGCTGCTTCACTAAACAGGTGATATTATCTATCTATCTATCTATCTATCTATCTATCTATCTATCTATCTATCATCTATCTATCTATGTATCTATCTACCTACCTACCTACCTACCTACCTACCTATCTACCTACTTACCTACCTTTCCATCCAATCTATCATCCATCTATCTCTATCCATCCATCCATCCACCCACATCTATCTATCTATCTATCTATCTATCTATCTATCTATCTATCTATCTATCATCTATCTATCCAATCTATCACCCATCTATCTCCATCCACCCACCCACCCCCATCCATCCATCGTCTATCTATCTATCTATCTATCTATCTATCTATCTATCTATCTATCTATCTATCTATCTATCTATCTCACAATAGATTTTTCCAGTCTTGGATATCCAGTAACCTTCCAACATTTCAAGCCAATATAAGATGGGTGCAATGACTCTGTTTTATCTTCTACCGTAATACTGCTGCAACATTGACTGAATTTACAGCAAAGAAAAGAGATTTATTATAAATGTCTTGAAGTGGGATAGATAGATATTTTTCTCTGGTTCTTCCCTCCCTCATGGAGACAACATTGAGAAAAAAAAATATGATTCTCTATAAAATTATACAGTAGGAAGATACGCCGTGACAAGTGATGGATTCAATGTGCATCCAAATCAAGGGCCTTAAGCTATACTGACCAAATGGGATTGTTCAGCAGTTCTGTGCTTTTCTGCTCAACAGAAGTAAAAATGTCACAAGAAGCGAGAGAAGAGGAGAGATTCATAAACAGCAGATATGGTACTGGTCATTGGTTGAGATGGTTTATAAAGGGGCATAATAAATTGGTTGCCCAGACCTTCTAAATCAGATGGAGTAAGTTGTTAAGTTCCAATACCTAAAAATTCAGAGGCTATGGCTTTCATGTCCTATTAGAAGTTATGGAGTTATCCGTGTGAGTTGAATCTTTTATGGGTATGGATTATTTGTGGGAGGAGTATCCCATTCTCTATATTATAAAAATGAGGCCTATCATAACAAGTTCTATTGACCCTACGCATACTGCCATTTCTTAAAAACTACAAATGTTATCCAATAGGAGAGAATATTTGTAGCTCAGGGTTAAACTCTAGGATCCCTTGGTGTTGTCTGAGCTTGGTTATTTTCTTCCGGGTGTTTCATTACCAAACTAGATAATAACATCAGTGCTAGTAAGGAAGTAGGGTTTGCTTTCATTTTATATACTAGTGACCCTGTACCCAAAATGGTGAACCTTTGGCACGCATGCCAGAGGTGGCACGCAACGCCCTCTCTGTTGGCACATGAGTTGCCGCCCCAGTTCAGCTCTTCCGCGCATGCACGCATGCCTCCCACCGGACAGCTGGTCTTTGGGTTTCTGCCATGCATGCATGAGGGCCGGGCATGCGCGGGAGGCCCGGCGGGGAATTCACAGGGGTGGGTTGCACATGTGCGGGGGGTTGCGGGGTGGTGCACGGGGGCGGGGCCCGTACAGGCATTGCATTTTGGGGGTTCGTGCCCACGCACATGCATCCATTCGCACACAGGCACACGTGCTTTGGGCCCTGGGTCCAGAAAAGGTTAGCCATCACTGCCTATACTATCAAGTCCACTCCTATAAACAATGATAAGGCAAGGCACTAGTAAATAAAAGGGAACAGACCCTACTCCTCTTACTGTATTAGCACTGATGATGTTACCTAGTTTAGTAATGAAAGGTCTGCAAGAAAAAAAACCAAGCTCAGACACCTACATGAGATTTTTGTATAAATCTGATGTATAGGCAGCAATGATTGAAACAGATTTTTACATCTTAGCAGCTTCTTTTAAGGTTAGGATTCAGTTTTAAAAGAATACTTCTTTTAGAAGAAAATATGCAGGTTGGAAGTCGCAAGCCAGCCTGTGTTGAAATCATTCATTTTACATTATCCTGCTTCACATCAGGAATTATATCTATCTTCAACCTGTTATAAGATATTACGGAGTGTCTCAGTGGTGAAATCCAATTTTTTTTTTACTACCGGTTCTGTGGGCGTGGCTTGGTGGGTGGGGTGTGGCTTGGTGGGCATGGCAGGGGAAGGATACTGCAAAATCCTCATTCCCACCCCGCTCCAGGGGGAAGGATATTGCAAAATATCTGGCCAGCCAGAGGTGGTATTTGCCATTTCTCTGAACTGCTCAAAATTTCCGCAACCGGTTCTCCAAACTGCTCAAAATTTCCGCTACCAGTTCTCCAGAACCTGTCAGAACCTGTCAGAACCTGCTGGATTTCACCCCTGGAGCACCTGGCTTTTAATCAAAGGAAAATCAGGGACACCATTGCTTGCATTGGAAGAATCTCCCCAACCCAGAAAGAAATATTATCGTGTAACTAAATGAAGTTCTGCAGGTCTTCATTAAGGCAGTTCACAGACAGTTTCCCCAACACAATTAGATTTCATTCAGACGGGAAAGTGTGAACAAGGAACATTCTGTACTCTCGTAATACAGTTAGAAGAGCTGCTCTGGTTCTTATAATGTCTGACAGTGGCAGGAGTTAATAGGAAATTTGGCATTGGAGGCATTTTTTTTTTCACCCCCTAAATTGTACCATGGTATTTTGAGGCTCAGTAGATAATGATTACTTGGATTTGACCTGCACTGGTGATTCTGGTCATGCAACAATGTAAAATTTGCACCCCATCCATCTGTGACAGTTAAATTTTAGAATAAATGAGGAGAGAGAAAAAGAGACTAAATACATCCAGCTTAGTCAATAATGCTTGGTTTGAGCAAAAGCTATAAGTTAACCATTTTCAGTGGCTAGGATTTGTTTTCAGGAAGGTAGCAAGGACTGAAACAGGGGGAAGCTAAAGAAAAAAGGTAAAATCATAAGTTATTGTTAATATTAGTGTTCCATTTGAGAAAACAGCATCATTTTCCTGAACAAACTAGGCAGCCCTGAAAACATTGTTCAGAGGGAGAAGGAAACACAAATATCGTGATTACTAGAGCTGAATTTTTCATTACTTTCCATTTTCCTTCCTTCCTTCCTTCCTTCCTTCCTTCCTTCCTTCCTTCCCCTATTTCAAAGCTTAACTGGCTTCACAATGATCCTGGCTACAATATGGGCTTAATTAAGAATGAATTAATCTTGGAAGGGGCCCGAAAAGAACAATTAAGAAATCTGATAGACAATGAGTGGCTATTGAGACAGGAAATTTATCCTACTGAAAATGTGAGCTGCTACAAGCAAAAATGGAAACCTGGGAGATATTTAGAGTAGCTCAAACCAAAAGACTTCAATGCAGGAAGCATTTCCTTGTGCAACTTATGC
This sequence comes from Pituophis catenifer annectens, assembly GCF_029215685.1. Lineage (NCBI taxonomy): Eukaryota > Metazoa > Chordata > Lepidosauria > Squamata > Colubridae > Pituophis > Pituophis catenifer. The sequence goes on along the minus strand of NW_027256893.1, from coordinate 13,296,203 downwards.
CATGCTCACATGTACAGCTAAAGCAGGGGTGCTATTCAGCAGGTTCTGACAGGTTCTGGAGAACTGGTAGCGGAAATTTTGAGTAGTTCGGAGAATCAGCAAATGTCACCTCTGGCTGGCCCCAGAGTGGGGTGGGAATGGAGATTTTGAAATATCCTTCCCCCAGGAAGAGGTAGAATGGGGATTTTGTAGTATCCTTCCCCTGTCATGCCCACCAAGCCCCACCCACCAAGCCACACCATACCCGCCAAGCCACACCCACACGCCCGCTATTGAGACAGGAAATCTATCCTACTGAAAATGTGAGTTGCTACAAGCAAAAATGGAAACCTGGGAGATATTTAGAGTAGCTCAAACCAAAACTTCAATCCAGGAAGCCCACAGAACAGGTAGTAAAAAAAAAATTGAATTCCACCACTGAGCTAACGCATATGAAGAATGGTTGCAGGAATTGGGTATGTCTAGTTTAATGAAAAGAAAGACTAGGGAAGACATGATAGCAGTGTTCCAATATATGAGCGGCTGCCACAAAGAAGAGGGAGTCAAGCTATTCTCCAAAGCGCCTGAAGACAGGAACAAGAAGAAATGGATAGAAATTAATCAAGGAGGGAACCAACCTAAAACTAAGGAGAAATTTCCCAACGATGAAGGCAATCAACCAATGGCATAGCTTGCCTTTAGAAGCTGTGGGTGCTCCATCACTGGAGGCTTTTAAGAAGGGACTGAACAGCCACTTGTCTGAAATGGTATAGGGTCTCCCTGTTTGTGCAGGGAGTTGGACTAAAAGATCTCTGAGGCCCCTTCCAACTCTGTTATTCTGTTGTTCAATAATTCTCCATAAGCAGGTTTTTTCTTGAAGAACTAACATATTAACGCAGTTGGAAAGACCTTGATGGTCTTCTTGTCCAACCCCCTTCTTAACGAGGGGAGTCAGAGAAACGGCTGTGCAATCTCTTAAAAATATCCAGTGATGGAGCACCTTATCCTTAATACAGCCTTAATATGGCTGGTCTTCCGGGTGCGCTTCAAGGTTCTGGTTACCACCTTTAGAGCGCTCTATGGCATCGGACTGGGGTATTTACGAGATCGCCTTCTGCTACCAATAGCCTCTCACTGACCAGTACGCTCCCATAGAGAGGGGCTTCTGAGGGTGCCGTCGGCCAAACAGTGTTGGCTGGCGGCCCCCATGGGGAGAGCCTTCTCTGTGGGGGCATCCACCATCTGGAACAAGCTCCCCTTGGAGATACGGAGGATCCCGGATCTGCGCACGTTTCGTCGTGCTCTCAAAACTTTTTTTTATTTCAGCAGGCTGGCCTGGCCTAACTCTCCCTTTTAAATTTTTATATAGTTTGATTTGTTTTATAAATCGGGTGTTTTAATTTGTGTTTCGGCCAAAATATTTAATAATTTTAAGGGACTTTTAATGTTTGTATTATCTCTATTTTATCTTGGCTGTTCACCGCCCTGAGTCCTCCGGGAGTAGGGCGGTAAAGAAAGTTGATATATAGATAGATGATAGATAGATAGATAGATAGATAGATAGATAGATAGATAGATAGATACAAGCTCACTACTATATAATGATTACAGACATTACGTTGCTATGAATATCAACTGTGTATTCCAGAATGAGATGGCTAGCTTCTGTGTGCAGTTTCACTAAATTTGATAGGAGAAACATTGTTCTCAAAAATAAACTGCCCATGGTTTCAATCAGCAGTTTTAATATTTACCACTATCTAGCAGTTTACCACCTTCCTAGCTTCCCAAACTTCAATGAAAGCCTAAAGAAAAACAGAATAAAAAAAAGCTGTTCCAGTTAAGACCATTCACAAATTAAACATTTCTGCAGGGAAGATCCTGTAGTCCTTCCTGATCTATGATACTGTTATGCCCATCATCATCTCCTCTTTTTTTAATCATTGTTTTCAGGTTGGGTCTGATAATTGTGGACAAATGTGATTAATGAAGTGTGCTAATTGCAGATGAGTGCAGATGATTGATGCAGGTCTGGAACTTTTTGCTGAATTGTCTGTATTGTCACTTTGTGCAATCTGAATTTTGGCAAGCTTTCCCTTACAGCCAGGCTTTAAATTTATTGGAGCAGAAATTTCCAAGAGCATTTTCTTCCTTCCATTTCTTCCTGATATACAACAGAAGGGTTTTTTTTTTGAATACCTTTTGTATCTTCTATGCTTTTTAATTTTTAATTGACGGTACCCCACCCCAGTTTCCTTCTTGAGTGCCTGCAGATTTTACTCAGCTAGTCGTTGCTGAATTTAGGGGTAAGTACTCACCTCTGTTTCAAGGCCATTTAGCCAGTGCTTTTCTGAAGACATTTCTGGGGTCATGTGGCCAGCAGATGTCATGGAGCTCTATTACGTTCCCCACTGAAGTGGTACCTATTTATCTACTTGCATTTGCGTGCTTTGAAACTGCAAGGTTAGCAGGAGCTGGAGTAAAGACAGGACCACACATGGCACTTGGGTCTTGAACCCAGGCTGCCAGCTTTCTACCTTTCCAGCTCTTCTTCTTTGACCTAATAAATATTTGATTTGGTACTTTTCTACAAATAGCTTAGACAAATACTTTTTTACAAATAGCTTAGACAAAGCCAACACAGTTCTAGGCTGCATAAACAGAGGGATAGTATCAAGATCACCTGAAGTGCTAATGCCACTTTATAATGCCTTGGTAAGGCCACACTTGGAATACTGCATTCAGTTTTGGTCGCCATGATGTAAAAAAGATGTTGAGACTCTAGAAAGAGTGCAGAGAAAAGCAACAAAGATAATTAGGGGACTGGAGGCTAAAACACATAAAGAATGGCTGCAGGAACTGGGTATGTCTAGTTTAATGAAAAGAAGGACTAGAGGAGACATGATAGCAGTGTTCCAATATCTCAGGGGCTGCCACAAAGAAGAGGGAGTCAAGCTATTCTCCAAACCACCTGAGGGTAGGACAAGAAGCAATGGGTAGAAACTAATCCAGAAGAGAAACAACTTAGAACTAAGGAGAAATTTCTTGACAGTTAGAACAATTATCCAGAAGTTGTGAATGCTCCAGCACTGGAAGTTTTTAAGAAGATGTTGGATAACCATTTGTCTGAAGTGGTGTAGGGTTTTCTGCCTAAGCAGAAGACCTCCAAGGTCCCTTCCAACTTTATGATTTATTCTATTCTATTCTATTCTATTCTATTCTATTCTATTCTATTCTATTCTATTCTATTCTATTCTATTCTATTCTATTCTATTCTATTCTATTCTAAATTGCGATATGCCATATATGCCATGTATGCCAAAAATCAATTCAGAACATTGGTATTGTTGGTCAATTGACGCTGCCTGTGAAGCCTTTGCAAATTGTTCCTTAAAGTCTGTGTTGAGTCATGGCCATGCAATTCCATCATCTGCACTCAGAAGTAATTCTCATCTTCTGCTTGGTTCTTGGTCCAAATAATGCGAACAGCTTGCTTACCCTTGCTATACCTTTAGGTATTCCTGAAAAAAAAAAAAATCCTTCTTGCTAAAGAGGTGCACCTCAGCACTTCCATTTGCAAACAATTACAAAATTGAGAGAGAAAAAAAAATTGCAACAATCTCAGATCAGATGCTTTCATCTTTTGAGGAAGAGAAGCTCTTGCGGCCTCTGGAGGATCTCGACTGTGGCAGCTGCCAGGAAGGTTAATGAAGAAGATTTGAATTATTTATGCGGGAATATTAAAAAGGTATTAAGCCCAAGGAGATGTCAGAGGAATGCCTAGCACTGAGTGATCAAGATAAAGCTTTCCTAACATATTCCATTATATGCTGTGTAATTACAAAAACTAAGCTGGTCCTTAGGCACAATTTTTTCCCTAATATGCTTGTACACTGAAAAATAGGGGAAGCCTGGGTTTCTGAGTCACCACATCCTTGTGCCTTATCTTCAGTAATTGTGTTAAATAACCAAAAAAAGACTATCTGAAGAGTTGTGACCCAGAAGAGTAAATGAACCTAATCCTTATTGCCCCAGAGGGCAGGACTAAAATAGCGGGTAAAATAAAGAAGGAAGAAAATTCACCATAGACATTGGGAGAAATTTCTTGACTGTAGAAACTATGAAGCTCTCTCTTTTACTAGAGGTCTCCAATGACAGACTGGGTGGTTGCATAATGGACCCTGCAATTGAAGGGGTTGGGCTGGATGACATTTAAGATAAATTATGAGTTCACAAGAACCTATGGAGTGGAACAGGATGAGGGAACCTCCAAGTGACTGTTACTTATCATTGGAATCTTAAAATCTAGTCCCAGATATAAATATTTAACACCAGAAGAATCTGAAAGGAAGGTTCTGTGAGGACTTCAAGACTTTCTACTCTGGTAGCTTGAGTCTGGAATTATTGGCAAAATCAATTCATTTTCTGGTGTTATTCTTACTTCTCGTTAACCTGGAGGAGTTCTCTTCCAAAGAATATCTAGATTACTAGACCATCACTTGCCAAGCCCTGACTTCACCAGGGAGCATCTACTTACTTCCTAGGAAATATTCTTAGTTGAATCCCTATAGAAGGCAGATAAGTGTCTCCTTCTCTGATACTAAAGCACCAGACAATACTTGGAAGCATATTCAGAAAAGGATGTAACTTCAATATCATGGATACCTTGCATTTAAGAATAGAAGTCCTTGTGAATAAAATGTAGTTATGAGTACGGACTTGAGCATAATATAATTTCTGCCAGGCTTATTTTTTTTTTAATTTGATTTATATGCCGCCCTTCTCCGGAGACTCAGGGCAGCTTACAATGAGCTAAGCAATAGCCTTCATCCTTTTGTATATTTATACAAAGTCAGTTTATTGCCCCCACAACTGGGTCCTCAATTTACCTACCTTAGAAAGGATGGAAGGCTGAGTCAATTTTCTCCTTCTCCTTCTCCTCCTCCTACTCTCCTCCTCCTCCTCCTCCTCCCCCTCCTCCTCCTCTCCTTCTCCTTCTCCTTCTCTTTCTCCTTCTTCCTCCCCTTCCCCTTCCCCTTCTTTTTCTTCTTTCCTCCTCCTCCTGCTCCTCCTCCTCCTCCTCTCACCCTCCTTCTCTTCCTCCTTCCAAGCCTTTGTTGAGCCTAGCTTGTGGTTGTTAGAACTTGTTTATTGCCCTTCTTTTGGCCATGTTAACAAATTGCCTTGAACACTCTGTGCTTGGATTTTGTTCCTCTTGATGAGTTACCCATGCCTAATTCTATAATCAAGAACAGCAAACAAAATCATCATGCTGCTTTGCCCTCCTGCATGTACATATTGTGTTTCAGTGTTTTTGCTCAATTACATGTTTACGGTGTTCATTCTAGTTCCGACGTAACCTATTGTTTTCACTCAAAAAAAGAGAGTTTATTTTGGATTGGGTGGAGGGAGAAAGAAGAAATTGATGCAAAACAACAAATTGGGATGGGGGAGGTAGGAGAGGTGAACCAGAAGGAAATAGTCTGGAGAAAATTAATTGGAATAAGGCATGTCTTGCCTTATTCCAAAAATAGCTGTTTTCACACTCAAGTGGGACATTCCAATTAAACAAAAATGACTTGTAACCTTGATAGTATAAATGAAGTTGTACAATGCACTCTTTCTACCATAAAGGGATTCAAGCAATGAATCCAACAAAGGAGTCAAACAACAGAGCTACGGTTGGTCCATGTGAAGCGCATTCAACCAGATATTTCAATCCAGCTAAACTTTTTGGTAATCCTTGGATTGTGTGAGAAGCAGGGAAATACCCAACTTTCATTAAACTTAATCTTCTAGCTCTGACAGCTCTGAATGGACTGAAATGAGAGGCTTCCTATTTCATTTCAAGAGATTAAAGAAAGTTAAATGACTTTATCCAGTTAGAGAATCCAGACTCAGGAAGAAATCTAGCTTTTTGAAATTAAGTCCTAGAGAAGGGGGCTGGCTGATGGTTCAGTAAGATTCAAAGGCCATAAGTGAACATAATTCCTTTATACGATGGGATATGTTGTTATTTAGTAGGCGTGTAGGACTATACTTGTGCTGTATGATCCTTTTGTCAATGAAAAAAGTGTCAAGAGTTTGTTGCAGAAAGCACACGCAGATACCTTATTCAGCAGGATTCATTAACTTCTCTTTATATACATAATAACACATACAATACCAAGAGCAGGTTCTTCCAACGTGGTAGAGAGTTACAAGCTAAAAACAAGGGCAGAGGAGAGATGAGTTTCAGCTTCAATTCAGCAGAGCAGACTAGACTAGTTTGCAGCTTCAGAGCTCAGAGCTTAATACAGAGCCACGCCCAGGCTCCTTCCAGTTTCAGTTTCCAAACAGTCCTCATTGGCTGACTTAGTTGCTATGCCTATTCATTGGTTGACCTTGTTACCATGTCTCTGCCAGAATTCTCTGACAGAAAGCTTAGTAGCCAAATTATCAGACCTATAATTCTCAAGCAGCATAGACAACAACAACATATAATAATTCATGTTCTATAATGTACAGGTAATCCTCCATTTACAACTCTTCATTTACTGACCCTTCAAAGTTACAACGGCACTGAAAAAAGTGACTTAACGTCCATTTTTCAAACAACCATTACAACATTCTCATGTCAAGGAAGAAAGATCGTAAAATGGGGGAAAATCCACTTAACAAATGTCTCACTTAGCAGCAGAAATGTTGGGTTCCATTGTGGTTGCAGGTCGAGGACTGCTGTATGATACAACTGAAGTTTTACTAACGACAGGCAACTAACCACTGCTTCAATGACTCTAAGGAAGAAAAGATCACCACCACTCTGCAATTTCTCCTAATAATTAGCTGGACTCTGGACTTTTAAAAAAATATTTGCAGGTCTCTCCAGGAATTCCTATCCTGCCTTTCAGAGCAAGAGAGAACAAATGGTATCATGTCTTCATTGAGGTTTATTTTCTCTAGATTCAGTTATGGGGACTTGTATTTTAGGCCTTTTACCCATTGCCTAAAGGGAAAGGTTCCCCCGTGCATGCGTGCTAGTCATTTCCGGCTCTCGTTTCTAAGCCGAAGAGCCAGCGCTGTCTGAAGACGTCTCCGTGGTCATGTGGCCGGCATGACTAAGTGCCAAAGGCACATGGAACGCTGTTACCTTCCCACCAAAGATGGTCCCTATTTTTCTACTTGCATTTTTTACATGCTTTCAAACTGCTAGGTTGGCAGAAGCTGGGACAAGTAATGGGAGCTCACCCCGTTACGCGGCACTAGGGATTTGAGTTGCTGAACTGCCGACCTTCTGATCAACAAGCTCAGTGTCTTAGCCAGTGAGCCACCGCCTCTTACCCATAGCCTAATTCCTGCTAAAAATGAATTGAGGAACCGATGTGTGAAGTTTCTCTCTTTACCTGATGTGGGAATTTGCTAGGTGGCAAAATGTCAGCCTGTAGTATCGTCTTTAATTACAAGAATATATCTGGTGATTTGTGACTGGGCTCTGATGCCATTCAGATGGTTGGGGTTTTTTTTTCAAGCCAGTCCCCATCATGGGTGTCTGTGTCAGCCACAACACAAGATCCACTATTTGCTTTTTATATATATATATATATATATATAAAATGTTGAAACGCAAGTACAAAAGGCACAGTTTGCATTCGCAGGGCATTGTTTACCCATCAGAAATCATCCCCACCAAATGCTCATGGTCTCTGCTGGATGCAAAAAATAGCTTTAAAAATTATTGCAAAAAGTAGAAGATGAAATATAAAGATCCTGATCTTACTTACTGGACAAATAATAAGGTTACTGTGTCAGCCTAATTAAGAAACCTGACCCTTATTCTTGCAGTTACCATCTATTCAATTTCACAATCTTTCCGACTGGTTTATATATAACATTGCAGATGAGTTGGGGAAGCTGCTGAGAAAATTCCAGCCAGAAAAATCTGCTATCATGGCATCACCCTAGCCATCGCTAGCTTAGCATTTCAGCGAAGGAAAAATGATGGCTAGGAAGCTGCCCTCTTATATTAATAGCTCAGATGGTTTTGGAAAACAGCCAACCACACCTATTATGTCTTCAGAACACAGGAGATTAGTAATTTATTTTGTCCTCTATGTAGTACAATGACACAGAGATTTTTTGTTACTGTAGCCTGGGGAAAAGAACAGTGACCAGTAACTATTTTGCAGTCCTATATTGATCTGGCGGGAGCACTGAGCAGTTTATGGTGTTCCCTGACTATACTTGGTATTCAGGATGGACAGGAATGAAAAAAAAAAAGTTTGCAAAATTGACTTCAAGAACTTTGGGGTGATTAGATTTCTGGACAATGCTTTGTATGTACTATAGTTCATGATATAATCATATAGCAGTAGCATTTACACTTATATGCCACTTTCCAGTGCTTTCCAGTGGTGGGATTCAAAATTTTTTACTACTGGTTCTGTGGGCATGGCTTGGTGGGCATGGCATGGCATGGCTTGGTGGGCTTGGCTTGGCTTGGTGGGCATGGCAGGGGAAGGATACTGTAAAATCTCCACTGTCTCCCCACTCCAGGGAAAGGTTACTGCAAAATCCTCATTTCCTCCCGATCAGCTAGGACTTGGGAGGCAGAGAATTGATGGGGGTGAGGCCAGTCATAGGTGGTATTTACCGTTTCTCCAAACTACTCAAAATTTCCGCTATCAGTTCTCCAGAACTGGTCAGAACCTGCTGAATACCACCTCCGTTTACAACCCTCTCTAAGATGTTTTAAAGAGTCAGCCTCTTGCCCCCAATAATTTGGGTCCTCATTTTACCCACCTCGGAAGAATGGAAGGCTGAGTCAACCTTGAGCCTGGTGAGATTTGAACTGCCAAACGGCAGTCAGCAGAAGTAGCCTGCGGTACTGCACTCTAACCACTGCACCACTGCGGCTCATATCCATCAATCTGCAGCTTCTCTGGCTTCTTCTTCTATTCGATCCAAGAGAAGACATAATGAAGCAGCTCTTTTCACAGGTTTGTTTATTAATAGCAATGCTGCCAACGGAAGGAGCTTTGTCCTTAGAAATTATGTGGAAAAGAGTTTGAAAAATTTGCCGTTCTATTGGAAACATCATCTTATCTAATTGCCTGGTCCACAGGTTGGCTGGAGACTTTTAAAAAAAAATGATTTCTGACAAGGCTACTGGCCACCCTTATCCCGTAGATCTTTTTGAGCAGAAAAGTTTTCCCACTGCAACTATTTTGATAACAGCGCTTAAAATTCTAAAAATAAGAATAATAAAAATGATTGGTTAAGTTGAGAAAAGTACTAGAAAAGAAAAGTTTGTCCTTTCGTGGTTTTCCAAACAGTTAAGTGATGTCTGAGACTTTAATCATCCCTTGAACTGGACCCCAACTTTGGAGAAGAGAACCTGAGAGCTTTATCTGAACAAGGTGCTTTGTGTAAAACAGGTAGGACGACAGCTTGAAAGCCAATTATCCCAATGCTTCATGGTCAAGATGCTTTATTCAGCCTATTTTATTATTTTATTTTGTCCCAAGGAAACACAGAATGTTTTACGGCTACTGGGGAAGTGAGCAAGAACCTTGCTGAGAGTGTGAGCTTGAGTTTTTAGTTTTTGAACCCGTTGTGGTTATCATGAAATAATGGTATTAAAAGAACTTTTAAGGCGAGGAAATGGAATACCTGCAGTTCTGCACTGCTTCATTATCTTGTTGGCGATCAAAGTGTTTCTTTTAGAAGCTGGATGAGAAAAGGAGGAACAAGAGAAACTAATATATGGGTTAAAAGGAAATGTTTGTATATGAGCTGCTCCTTTGGTTTAAAAAAAAAATCTGACGGATATTGAACAGTTGATATGAATTAATCATTAAATTCAGCAGATTTAAATCCTTGAATTAAGCATGTGCACAATTTAAATTAAAGAGATAAAAGTTCCTTATCACAGTATATATGTAATACTTTTCTACTGATTCTATTCAAACTATTTCCTTTCAAATACATTTGTAAGAGAGCGCCATTATAGGACTTGAGTAAAATAAGCTTTGTATAGAGTTTGTGTGTTCTTTGGGGTTCGTAGCTGGGGCAGAATACTTATCAACGATGTTACTAATTTAACAACTGCGGTGATTTACTTAATAATTGTGGCAAAAAAGGTCGTAAAATGGGGCAACACTTACTCAACAAATGTCTCATTTAGCAACATAAATTTGGGGCTTTAATTGTGATCGTAAGTCGAGGACTACCTGTAACAACTAGAGGAACACAATTTATCCCCTCCCCAAGATCATAATTTCTTTTCTTCTTGGGGAGTTAAGAATTGAAATCACATCTTATTCCAAACAGCATTTACCATTTCATTGTAGCTAAACACTTTGAGTTATACCATTATAACCCAGGATTTATGAATTCTCAAATGCAGTAGTATCTGCCTGGCAAGGCTCTAATGCTAAATGTATCACCTAAAGTGTATTTCCAAATCATTTGACGGAAATTGTATTGTAGTAGAATATAACTGAGGCCACTTGATCAGAATGAAGAAAAAAAAAAGATGGATTTTAAGAGGTGCTTTTCTGACAAAGTTTATGAAATAAGGGATGCATATTATATTCAAATAATAACAATTTGTTAAATTTGTATCCTGCCTGATTCTAATAATAATAAAGCCATTATTCTGGAGGATAAAAGTAGGGGAACACTGTACATCACGCATAGATAAACACTGACAATCTGGCTGGAAATCAGATTTTCTTTTTTTTTTATGTATACGAAATGAGTAGAATAATATGGAAAATTAGGGGAGGTCAGTTTGAGAATAAGCAACAAGCTCATTTTTTTTTCTTCTATTCTTTTTGGGTGGAGTTTCAAGATTGCAGGTAGTCCTCAACTTACAATCACAATTGCGACCAGAAATTCCATTGTTAAGCAAGATAATTGTTAAGTGAGTCACACCCAATTTGGCATGATTGTTAAGTGAATCGCAGCAATACATATCCAAGCTGTCCCATTAAGTTTGCTCCTCAGAATCTGGCTGGGAAGGTTGCAAATAATGATCACATGACCCTGGGATACTGCAACCAATGTCAACTCTGGTTGCGAAGTGCCCAAATTTTGATCCCATGACTATGAGTGATGCTGCAACTTTTAGTGTGAGCACTGTTGTAAATCACTTTTTAGAGCCATTGTAACTTCAAAGGGGCACGGTGGCTCAGTGGCTAAGACACTGAGCTTGTCAATCAGAAGGTCGGCAGTTCAGCAGTTCGAATCCCTAGCGCCATGTAACAGAGTGAGCTCCCGTTACTTGTCCCAGCTTCTGCCAACCCAGCAGTTTGAAAGCATGTAAAAAATGCAAGTAGAAAAATACGGACCACCTTTGGTGGGAAGGTAGCAGCATTCTGTGCTCCTTTGGCATTTAGTCATGCCGGCCACATGACCACGGAGACATCTTTGGATAGTGTTGGCTCTTCCGCTTTGTAATGGAGATGAGCATCACCCCCTATAGAGCCGAAAATGACTAGCACGCATATGCAGGGGAACCTTTACCTTTACCTTAACTTCAATTGCTAAACAAATAGTTGATAAGTTGAGGACTATCTATATACCTTTGTTTCAACACTTTGTTAAACTTTTTATGGGTTGCACTACAATGTTGGGAGTGTTTCCTTTCTGCTTCAAAATATTATTGTTAGTTATTGCCACTCATTTTTCACAGTCATGTTCCAAGAGAACTCCAGACACAGACAAAGCAAGCAAGGGGATGGGTGTTTGGCATCTTGTGTAGGGGATATGGTTTCTCTACCCTGACATAAATCTTTGCCATCAAAACTAGTTCCATTGAATTCAATGGGATTTCATCCGGAACAGGTACTCATTGGAAACGCAATTAGAATAGCACAAGATAAATTTACTGAGAATTGGCTGATGTTCATTTGACAGCAGGCAACTTTTCTCTTTGCTCTATTTGATTATTACTGTAATTACCCTTTTACTTCTGAAGAAAAGTACTTTTTTAAAAAATCATCCAGTAGCAAAGATGAAATGAACATTGAGTCACTGCAGTTATTAGCCTTGATCATGAGCTATATATTGGTTTCTTTCTCCCCTTTCTCTTTTTCCTCATCTTTGCTACTTTGCCTTGCCCCTAAGTCATCGTTAAAAAGGAGCAGGCTGGGCATGTGATTTAGAAACCATGACTTAATAAACTGCCAATTGTTTGTTTTAAAAAGGTTCACTGGAGATGCAGCTTTACTGAACTTCTCAGGAACTTAAATTAAAATCAATGAGAAGTGTGTGACTAACATCCCCGATGGAATTCTTGGAGAACTTAAGGGTTATTTTTAATTTGCTAATAACTGGACTGCTTTATCCACTTTAAGGAGAAGCTGTAGCATCTGCTGATTTCAGTAACTTAAAGTTTAGCTGTTGCTGTTGTTATTATTATTATTATTTACTTTATTCATTAAACATGAAACTCAGTCAACTGAACATTCAAAAATGCATCACAAATACCATTGACTAGTGCTAATGGTTGATACGGGTTGCTGCCAGAATCCTAGGTATCAATCAAGTACCTTCTTAAGATGTACGATGTTCCAAGTAGCACAGTTTTTTGCAGTTCCGCTGGTGTTATTGCAGGAAGCTGCAATTTGTTGATGTATCTTATAAAATTCTTGGACATGGTACCAAGTGCCCCGATGACAATGGGTATCACTGTTACAAGTTTCATCCATAGCCGTGTAGTTTCGATGGCCAGGTCGCAATATTTCATGATTTTTTCCAGTTCTTTTTCTTCGACTCTGGCATCTCCTGGTACTGCGATTTCAATAAATTGTACATTTTGGTTTTCGACAACTGTAATATCTGGTGTGTTGTGTTCCAAGTGATAATCTGTCTGTATTCGAAAGTCCCACAAGATCTTCACCTTCTCATTTTCTATAACTTTTCCCACTTTATGTTCGCATGACTGTTTGGATACAGGAAAGTCGTATTTTTTACATAATGACCAGTGGACTAACTTAGCAACTCGGTCGTGTCTAGGTTTGTAATCAGTTTGTGCGATTTTGCTGCATTCACATATTAAATGTGAAACAGTTTCGACTTTGTTGTTGCAAAGTCAGCAGTTTGGATTGTGGGTGGATTTTTGTATCTTTGCTTTCATGGCATTAGTTTGTAGTACTTGTTCTTGAGCAGCGAGGATTAAACCTTCCGTTTCTTTCTTGATGGTTCCCATCTTAAGCCATGACCATGTAAAGTTGTCATCATATTTTCCTTCAATGTTTTTCAAGTGCTGTCCATGCAAAACTTTGGTTTTATTTAATCTATCATCCAGCTGTTTGTCCTTATATTCTGCCTTTGTATTATTATTATTATTATTATTATTATTATTATTATTATTATTATTATTTACTTTATTCATTAAACATGAAACTCAGTCAACTGAACATTCAAAATGCGTCAGAAATACCATTGACTAATGCTAATGGTTGATACGGGTTGCTGCCAGCGTCCTAGGTATCAACCAAGTACCTTCTTAAGATGTACGATGTTCCAAGTAGCACAGTTTTTTGCAGTTCCACTGGTTTTATTGCAGGAAGCTGCAATTTGTTGTTGTTGTTGTTGTTGTTGATGATGATGATGATGATGATGATTCAGGGTATCTCTCTGCTGCTCTTAAGACATCATTTATTAATTAATGATGCTATAGCTCCCTGTCCCCATGTATGGAATCTTTCAATTCATGAACGAAGGCAAATATACATGTCCCAGTATAATGTTGCAGGATTCAATTTGGGTCAGTCACTAGGACCAGAGATGTAGTCTTCTAAGCTTTCGGACTCATGCTGAAGCCCATCCTCAGGGAACGTCTCTCTAGCAGAGAGTAGTTAGAGGCGAGGGCTTGGCAGCACAAGGAAACCATAGCCGATGACTTATTATCGGCCACCAACACCCCAATCAACAATGAAAAAGCCACATCCAACCATATAAATATCGCACACAGAATAGCCCCAAGCACATACTCTGCTAGAGAGAAGTTCCCTGAGGATGGGCTCCAGGGTGAGTCCGAAAGCTCAAAAAGACTAAACTTCTGGTTCCAGTGACCAATCCAGATTGGATCCTGCAATCTTTCAGCTTTATATTTTAAAAGATTCTCACATTTTCCCCCCAAACCCCCCCCTTTTTTTTTGGCCGAAGAGCTTGTAGAAAAAATTCCCAGCTGAATTGCCTGATCATAGGAGGCTTTTGTTTTTCTTTTAAAAGCATTTTTTTTTGCTTTTAAAAGAAAAAAAAAAGCCTCTGATGATCGTGCAACTCAGCTGGGCATGTGGGGGGGGGAGGGATTTTTGCTACCGGTTCTCTGAACCACCCGCCGCCATCGCTACCAGATCGGGTGATCTGGTCCAAACCGGGAGCATTTCACCCCTGTGTGTAACCATCAAAGAGAAGAGGTTTTCTTAGATAATGCTTCAAACAAAACATTGAATCATCTCTGGGAATCAATTGTTTTCTCCCCCAGATCTCCATGTCTTAAAAGCAAAATAGAAACACTGCCTGTTTCAGGACAATCTATGACAAGCAGTTGTACAGAAGACGCTTCTGTATTATACTGGATATGCATAGATGCTTGTAAGTCCTGGATGCCTTAGAGGAAACAGTGTAGAGAAAACACCAGTTGTTGAGATGGATAGCCTTGGCCTTTATGCTGTGTCATTTCTATGGTGTAAAGTGCTTCATGAAAATAAATTGTGCCTGTCTATAATAGCTACATGAACCAAGCAAGGAGCTGATGAGACCCATTTATTCTGAGTACTGGAATTGAATACGTGCTCAAATCTCCTTCGCCAGATTTTAAAGGTGGTGGCTTGAACTTGAATATCATTCCAAACTCACATTAGTGTATGAAATTTGGGGGCAGCACCTGAGATGTTACGCTTCATCAGAGTTATTTCTCAATGGTAGTCTAGCTTGACTTTCGTGTTATTTTCATTATCATAGCGCTGCAAATGGGTCTGCAAGTCTCAATCTCATTGATACAGAGAGCCTCAAGCACAGTATGTGAAGGGAAATTATTTTTGTTTTTTTTAATTTGATTTATATGCCGCCCTTTTCCGGAGACTCAGGGCGGCTTACAATGCATTAAGCAATAGCCTTCATACTTTTGTATATTTATACAAAGTCAGCTTATTGCCCCCACAAACTGGGTCCTCATTTAACCTACCTTAGAAAGGATGGAAGGCTGAGTCAACCTTGAGCCTGGTAAGATTCAAACCTGCAGTAATTGCAGGCAGCTGTGTTAATAACAGGGTGCTTTAAACCACTGTACTACCAAGGCTACCAATTGTTAAAATGTTTCTAGGAGCTTTTGCAAGAGGGATGATGGAAGAGAGATGCTAGTGGCCCTGTCCATGCACAAAATATTATGGTAGAGCTTCTAAAGTAGTGGTTCAATAGAATACTAACTGTGGTCTAAAGTACTGCTTCAATAGAGTACTACAGTAACTGTGGTCTGCTCTTCAGCCTACCTTATAAGGACTGAGGTAGAGCTGAGGTCAGAGATGGGCAGTATGCAAACATACAACTTCAAGGTGACTTTGAGGCCAATAAGTACCATGCCGAGTAGCCAATCAACCAAAGTGTCTGTGAATGTCCTAGCTTCGTTTCACTACAGTAGACAAGTATCTGCTGTGTGTGACTTCATTCATGTTTATAGTAAAGATTCTAGCTGAACCATGTCTGTGACTCTTCTGCCAACTCTCATGAGGAGCCCAACTAAGCTATGAAGTATCAACAGTTCTGTGGTCTACTGCCCAGTCCAGGTCACCGCAGAATGATACTGGCTCCAGGTGCTCTCTGTGTGTATGTGTGTGTGCTAGGCATTTTGCAAACATAGCTCCAAGCTGAAGCTACCCAAGAAAGCTAAGTTTCCTAGTTTCAATGGTTCTATAACATTATAAAGATTCATCTTCCCTTATTGTCCTCAAACTTTGCTTTTACTGTTCCGCAGTAACCTTTAGATGTGGAGCCACATCTTGCCAGTAGTTTAATGATAAAACAATGCCTAATTTTCATTTAAGAATTTTACATTAATTTCTTACCATTCAGCACCAGGATAGTGGTAGACAAATGGTAGAGGCATTACAGGACAGGAAGGAAGTTCCTGGTCCCAGAATTGGAATCTTCCCTGGTGCTGCAGCAAAACTATGGAAGCAATATGGTACCTGGCACATCACTGATAATGCCATTGTCCATCGTGGGCACCAAGGCACTTGGTAACAAGTCGTACATTATGCTGCCATCGCTCTCTAACTGTGTCACTGTAGAGTATGCCAATAATGATAGCTGCAATCTAACAGGTTACTCGTGTCCCTTCATTCTGAACAAGGCTTTTAAGGTAGGTACCCTGTTTCCCCAAAAATAAGACATCCCCTGATAATAAGCCCAATCAGGCTTTTGAGTGCATGCCCTAAAATAAGCCCCCGCTGAAAATAAGCCCTCCCTGAAAATATTTAAACACATGCGCAGCCGGTCCCCGCCACTTCCTCTGGTTTCCTCCACGTGCCCCCAAATAATAAGACCTCCCCAAAAATAAGGCCAAGTGCTTATTTCGGGGTTCAAAAAAATATAAGACAGGGGAAATATGGTAGCTAGATGAGTGGAAGGTAGACAGACAGAGCTGGAGGAAAGGTGCTGCTGATGTGTTTGCTATGGGACAGCTTCTTTCCAGACCTTTCGTTCAGCCATCAACAGGTTCATAAAGGTAAACGACATTCAAGATTAAAAAAACCAAAAAGGAAACAACGAGAGTAACACACCTCCTCACCAGCAGTAAACGCCAGGATTAATTGTAGACCAACAACCAAGGTGGAAACACACCAATCAAGGAACTACCGCCTCACACAAACAATCAAACAGTAAATAATATCCCACCAACAGTGACAATGCAAGCCACTTTAATATAAGCAGGGAGCAAACTACGTTCACTTCTAGCATTCGTACTGTTAGTCGTGTAATGAAATAACTGCAAGAAAGCAACCATGCTCAGAGAGGACCGCACAGTTTCTTTACCCACTTCTTGTTGGTAAATATTCATTTAGCTTTTTTTTTAAAAAAAATGTTTTGCATTCAGACATTGCCATAATATTAATTCATTACACAGGTATCAATAGAAATAACCAACTTAAACTCAATTTTAGCGTGGGCACGTTGTTATCCCAAACCAATTTAGAAAAGACGATTCTTGTTTTGTGTAGGTTTTCCCCCTAGGATTAAGCAGGATAAATCTTATTTTCTTTAGCATCCCTGTGGGACATACTTTAAAACCAGCATTGATCCAAATCCTATCAAAAATACACTGAATCCTTAGATTTAGCTCCTGATGAGGCATCCACTCTAACTAAATGCTGAGAGCTGTTGCTTGTGTATTATACCCCTCTGCTTTTTCCTCCAGTCTGTCTTTTGTTCCTTAGAATAAATCTATAATTTTCAGAGGGAATCCATAATCAAGAAAAGCAAAACATTTTTTTCCCCAAATGCTGGAAGTTATATGCCTTTCATTAAACGTTGTGATATTAACCAAGCAAATGGAACCGTAACTGATAACATTTGCAGAAAGAAAGGTAGAGAATGAAATGACTTTTTGACTTTGTCCTTAAAATTTAAGATTGCTAGAATCCACATATTGTGCTGCGTGGTAATGATGTGTGATTTGGACCGATCAAGGTCTTGCCATCAGCCCATGGGATTTGAGAATTGTGGTTTGTAGATAAAATAGACAACAGTATCTTATTATTTTAACTGTGGTTCAAATAAGCCAAGGTTTAGTGCCATGCATGATGCTGAGCCATAAATCCAAATTAGCTTCTTATGTAGATAAAATAGACAAAGAACTTAGTACTTCCTGAATTCATACAAAATGTTTCCTGTGTTAAATGATAGATTCTTTTTTTCAAATAGTCCAAAAGTTTTCTATCATGGCCAAGAAAAAAAAAAAAAAAGGAGGGGGGGGAAGATGAGGCAGGCAGTATATTTAATATCATAAAGCCCCAGGCTCAGTCTTGACATCTTTTATCAAAAAGATCGAGAATATTATACAAAATGTCAAATGTGGGTTAATGCTAAATAAAGACAAAACACTGGGTCATAAATCTAACTTTATATTGATACTAATGAGATCTGACCAGGAAAGAGCTCTTGATATTTTGGTTGTTTAAAAATGCCAGTCTTTTGCGTAGTGCTTTTAAAAAATCTTGGGGATAATGGAGAAACAGGAAGAATTTAACATTATCTGTCTGTCTATTTTGCCTAGTTTGTATATCTCATTTTTCTGTATGTATGCATGTCTATATCTACCTACCTACCTACCTACCTACCTACCTACCTATATCTATCTATCTATCTCTACCTACCTTCCATCCATCCATCCATCCATCCATCCATCCATCCATCCATCCATCCATCCATCCATCTATCTATCTATCTATCTATCTATCTATCTATCTATCTATCTATCATTTCTGCTAGTCATCTATCTCATCCATGCTTTGTATTTACATAGACTTATATGCATTACTCTGGTTTACAACATCTTAGCAAGGTTATTTTTACATTGTCAACCTTCAGTCTCAAAAGACTATGGTATCGTGCTCTGGAAAGAGGTCCTAAAACAGCATCTGGTGTGACTAAAAAGGCCAATTCAAGAGTGGCAATCCCTTCCACACTGAGGGCAGATACATTCTGTCCCCTGCCCAGCCCCCAGATTTCGCTGGTTCCGGGACTGCCTCTTTGCCTCAGCCTGCCGAACAAATGTCTCTTCGAATTGGAGAAGGCCATGCTGCGTCTTTAGCCTCCAAGCTGAACGATCAGAGGTCAAGGTTATTAGGAGCTGGGAAATAGTTGATTCCTCTTACCATGGAAGAAGGTTTTTTAAAATGATACTTTCAGAAAATATTCATAGCATAGAAGGTAATCCAGCAAAATATAATGATGGAAGGTTGGGACAAAAAGGAGTAAATGATTTTTCACAGAGCACATAGTAAACTTAAAAGAATTTGTTGCTACAAAATGTCTTGATGAACATTTACCCAGACGGCTTTAAAGACGGTTTAATAGAGGATAAGGTTATTTATTGGACCATAAGGAAGGTTGAGTGTCAAAGAATTGAGGCCTTTGAACTATGGGGCTGGAGAAGACTCCTGCGAGTCCCTTGGGCTGCAAGGCGATCAAACTGGTCAGTCCTAGAGGAGATCAACCCTGACTGCTCTTTAGAAGGCCAGATCCTGAAGATGAAACTCAAAGACTTTGGCCACCTAATGAGAAGGAAGGACTCACTCTAGAAGAGCCTAATGCTGGGAAAGATTGAGGGCAAAAGAAGAAAGGGATGGCAGAGAATGAGGTGGCTGAATGGAGTCACTGAAGCAGTAGGCATGAGCTTAAATGGACTCCAGAAGATGGTAGAGGATAGGAAAGCCTGGAGGAATATTGTCCATGGGGTTGTGATGGGTCGGACATGACTTCACAACTAACAACAACAAAGGTTATTAATACCAAGTTGGAACAAATTTTGCTCCTAAGGTTAGAATAATATCCAGAGCATGGCAGCTGCATTCCTGACCAAATGTCTTTGATCTCTTCTCTCACAGATCTTATTTTTCAATGTTCAACAATCCAGAAACTAGGGGATCAAATAATCTCTTTTGTTTAAGCCATTTTCTAATCTAGAATGGATAGCAACTTTCATTAACTTGTTCCACAAAGAAGCATTATATTCAAGGTACATTGATAAGAGACAATACCACATTAAATGATGATTTGCACGTGCCAGTGAGAGTTACCACTACAGTTGTTTCAGTAGTGGGTTTCAAATCCTGGTGCTACCGGTTTGCTATCAGTATTACACAGGCATGCGCACACGTAAAGCGTGTGCAGAGCATTTTTGATGATGTCTGGGTGGGTGGGCGGAGCCTCCCGCCACCGCTGCTACCGGTTTCCCCGAACCGGGGCAAACCGGGAGCAACCCACCACTGAGTTGTTTCTCAACCTTGCCGAATGTAAGAATTGTTCAACTCCCGGAATTCTTCAAGCAGCAGAATTCTGGGAGCTGAAGATCACCCATCTTAAAGTCATGAACATTCAGAAACACAGGTAGAAGATCCATATTGACTCCAGAAGACTGCTTGTCAACGGAATTAGTTCAGGCATTTCAAAAAGAAGAGTCAACATGTCAACTCTTACCTTCGATCTGCACTAACCACAAATAAATCAGCAATTTAGCCAGCTGCACAATTAATGTTGCCCAAGAGAGATGATATGTAGGGTTTTTTGCTATTTACACTAAAACTTGAACTGAACTCTCTGGATATGTGCCCATCTTTGCGGTAGGCCCAACGGCTTTTTCCAATTAAAATTCTAGGTCTTGTTGAAGTGACCCTTGTGCTGTGCTGCTGAAGCAATACCATATGTCTGTATGCCACAAGACGCCAAAGCATGACCCCAAAGAAAAGTAAGCAAACTCTTCGAAAACCCTCAAGAAACAGCTTCACATTCCTCTCCGCTTCTAGTGCTAGTATGGAAGGACGCCATCCAGAGAGGCAAACACAAACAGGGCTGGACCAAAACATTTTGCAAAAAAGCAAGAACAATCCCACCTCCCACTGTTCCAGGTCAAAATGCACATATCCCAAGGCCAGCCAAAGGTACTTTGGCATCTGAGATGGAAAATTCTATGTTTTCCTAACTTGCAATAAGCATATAATAATACAGAACTAACATTTTTTTCCCTGCCTGTCATAACACCTCAAATTGGCTGCCAAAAGTAATTACTTTCCCCTTCTTAATGATTGGGTGGGGTTTGCTTTTGCTGAAAAGCAATTAGTTTATCTATTTTTCTCCTCTGAGGGGTGGGGGAAAATGTGGTTTTGTGCAAAGATGAATTTTTCAGGTATTTTGAACTGTCAGATTTTGGTGTGGTTTTTTTTTTCTTTCTTATGAAACAAGGGCTTGAAATTTCAACAAGTCGAAGGAAATCAGCGCTGAACTAATTTGCTATTTGTCTTAAAATTATAATGACATTAAGTACCTGCAAGAAAACTATGGGCTAGAGCAGACACTTGGCAATGTCCAAAATTCTTGCTGAAGCATCTGGATGGAATCATACAGAGATGAAGACTTCTTCAACTGAATGAAGTCCATGGGGAGTCATGATGGATTAATAATGATTGAGGTGGCAAATTTTGGTACAGTTCCTCTATTCTAAGCTGAAAAGCATATTGGGTTGGACTAGAAAGGGGGTCTGCAACCTGCGGCTCTGGAACCGCCTGTGGCTCTTTCATCCCTCTGCTGCGGCTCCCTATCACTCAAAATATGCGTCACAACTGCCAATGTGTGACACCTGCTGGCACATGATTTATTGATCTTTTTGACCCATCTTTTTTTTTCGGCGTTCAAAATGTTTTTGTTGCATGCAGAAATAAAAATTTATTTTCTCTGTAGCAGTTCATTGACTTCATAAATGCAACACATTATAGTTTTTTTTATACATAGCATAAAAGTAAAAAGTGATATATGCAGTGCTATCTTCATTTTAGATGTCAAAAAGGTTTTGTGGCTCCCGGTGTTTCCTTTTCTGTGGGAAACGGGTCCAAATGGCTCTTTTGAGTGTTTAAGGTTGCCGGCTCCTGGACTAGAAGACCTCCAGGGTCCCTTCCAACTCTATTATTTCCATTATTCTCTGCTTGGAACCTGGTGCCTTGTTGGTACTGTGAAGATCCAAAAAGACACTTCTGCATAATGTTTATTTATTCATTGGAAAGATTTATATGGCAACCCTTTTAAGTAACTCTGGGTGACTCACCACAATAAAACCAGAAAAGAACTATGACAATCATAAGACAATCAAAACAATGAAACTATCAAAAAAAAAAAA
Source organism: Pituophis catenifer annectens (assembly GCF_029215685.1). Classification (NCBI taxonomy): domain Eukaryota; kingdom Metazoa; phylum Chordata; class Lepidosauria; order Squamata; family Colubridae; genus Pituophis; species Pituophis catenifer. Next base: position 13,274,344 of record NW_027256893.1, on the reverse strand, counting down.
AAAACCTTGCCTTCTAATTGTCCTCCTTGGAAATGACCCACAGCAGGCTCAGCTGCCCTCCTTCTATATACAATTCCATATCCTACTTACACAATCCCAGAAAAAAAAAAATCCAGGTCTTATCAGTCTTCTGAAAGATAGATAGGCAGTGGGGTGTGTGTGGGGGTCTGTTTAATCATTGGAGGGAGGGTATTACATAAAGTAGGCGAGACCCAGAAATGAGGTCCCACTAGAAGGCAAGATGCAGATAGAGAACCTGGAGCATTCGCGCCCTAGCTGATCTAGTGGGATGGGCAGACATTCACCGAGAGAGGCAGCCCTGCAATCATTTCATGCAGGGCTTACAAAGTGATAAACCAGCACCTTGAATTGCATTCCGATTCATCTGACTATTGCAGGAAATTGAGCATGATTTGCTTACAGAATAAGATTATGATTCTCCTGCAAAGATTAGACAGTTTTAAAAAAAGAAATTTCCCCAACCTTATCTTTCTCAATTATTCATAGTGATTTTTAAAAGCCATCCTTCGAATTTAAAAAATGTTTGGCTGTTGGGAAGGGGAAAAAAAACCCTCCTTTCAGGACAATAAGAGCATATTTACTTCATGATGATGGTCAAAATGTCGCTGTCATTGAGATTCTTGTTTTGAAGGTTTTGTGTTCTTGATAAGGTAAAGGTTCCCCTCACACATATGTGCTAGTCGTTCCTGACTCTAGGGGGTGGTGCTCATCTCCATTTCAAAGCCGAAGAGCCAGCGCTGTCTGAAGAAGTCTCCATGGTCATGTGGCCGGCATGACTAAACACCAAAGGTGCATGAAATGCTGTTACCTTCCCACCAAAGGTGGTCCCTATTTTTCTACTTGCATTTTACGTGCTTTCGAACTGCTAGGTTGGCAGAAGCTGGGACAAGTAACGGGAGCTCACTCTGTTACATCGCGCTAGGGATTCAAACTGCTGAACTGCCAACCTTTTGATTGACAAGCTCAGCATCTTAGCCACTTGTGTTCTTGATACCCCCCCTTTAATCAGTTAAAAGATGATAAAGACATAGATAAACATTGATGCCTCACAGGAGCCACTGAAATGAGATAAAATACTTGTTATGTGGCTCAGCTATTTTGTTGTCTTTAGCTAACAATCCACCTATTTAAGGCTACTCCATTGTCTTGGCTTGGTGACTATGCCTGAATTGGATCTGGTTTGGAGATCCCACCCACCATGCATTTTTGCAGCTCTGTTGTCAGGGCAAGTTCATTTTGACCAATATAGTTGCCAGCTGTGGGGAGATTTCATTGAGTGTTTGGTCTGTTCAGCCCAGCCAAGCCCATCTGAATGTACTTTCATTGCCAACACCAGGTTTGGAAGCAGCCAATGATTTTGTGGAGAACAGCCAAACTGAAGGAAGAGCAGTGGGGGGGTGGGGGAGAGAGAGAGGAGAAGAAAGATGTTTTGTAAATTGTGGATCCTTCAACATAGGAAGAGAAGCGTTTTCAGGGATACATCCAAGTTTTTTTAAAAAATATTTTGGACAGACAGACTTCCATTTCCACTTAAATAAAATATTAAAATAATAGAGTTGTAAGCAGTGATTTCATACTGAATCCAATTCCCTGTTCAGTGCAGGAATCCAAGCTGATAAATCTTTGACAGATGGTGTCTAGCCTTTACTTGGACACCAAATAAAGGAAGCCCACCACTTTTCCCGAATTTATTTTTCCAGTGTTGAAATTTGTTCCAATTTTTCTACTAAGATTTATTTCCTTCCAATATTCAAATAGAATTAAGCTTCTCATAACTTAGAATGATGTGTCTTATAATCTGAATTGGGAAAGAAAAATGTTCTTATTTGTTTTCTTGGTGAAATGTGAAAAGTTCTGTCCTCACCCTTCCTGCTTAAGGTTAAATACTCCCAGTTTCTTCAATATGGTTGGACAGAATTTAGTTTCTACCATGTTTCCCTGAAAATAAGATCGGGTCTTATATTAATTTTTGCTCCAAAATTAGGGAGCATTAGGGCTTATTTTCTGGTTAGGTCTTTTTTTGGGAAAATATGGTACTAAATACACTCACCCGGCTGACAATCTTAACCGGGGCTTATTTTGGGGGTAGGGCTTATATTATGAGCAACCTGAAAAATCTTGCTAGGGCTTATTTTCTGGTTGGGTCTTATTTTCGGGGAAACAGGGTAGTATACTGATAATTCTTTTTAGGGAACCTGTTTACATTTCTCTGAATCCTTTTTAAAGCACCATGCCCAGAAGTGAACACAAAAGTGTCAGTTGGTCTAACAAATGCAATGGGGAAAAAAGAGAAACAAACCCTTTTCTTGATTTGTCAGCTATACATCTTTTGTTGCCATCTAAAAGTGTGTTTAGCATTTAAGTAGTTATGTCACGCTCTTCACTTACAATCATCTTGTAATCAATAACCATTCCAAGATCTTGTTAGTTAGTGCTATTGTCAAGTCATTGTTTTCCAGGGGTGAAATGCTCCTGGTTCGGACCCGATCCGGTGGCAATGGCGGTGGGTGGTTCGGAGAACTGGTAGCAAACTTCCCTGCCCCCCACCCCATACCCAGCTGAGCCGCGCAATCATCAGCGGCTTTTTAAAAAAATTTTAAAAGCATTTTTTCTACAACCTCTTAAGCAGAAAAAATGCTTTTAAAAGTAAAAAAAAAAGCCTCTGATCATCGTGCGGCTCAGCTGGGATCGTCAGAGGCTTTTAAAAGCATTTTTTCTACAACCTCTTCAGCCGAAGAGGTGGTAGAAAAAATAGTTTTAAAAGTAAAAAAAAAAAAGTTGGCCACGCCCACCCAGTAACATTACCTCCCCCACCAAGCCACGCCTAGAGAACCGGTAGTAACAAATTTTACATTTCACCACTGCTGTTTTCTCTACTTAGACTTTGCATTTGACTTCTGCTTCCTAATCAAGCATTTTGCATTATGTTTATTAAATTTCCTTCTGTAGTTTCCAGCCCATTTCTTTAAGTTAACACGACAACCTTGAATTATATTTTATAATTCTGGGATATCCTAATGTTAGGTGAGGGACGTGGTGGCTCAGTGGCTAAGACGCTGAGCTTGTCAATCGAAAGATTGGCAGTTCAGCGGTTCAAATCCCTAGTGCCGCGTAACGGGGTGAGCTCCCATTACTTGTCCCAGCTTCTGCCAACCTAGCAGTTCGAAAGCCCATAAAAAATGCAAGTAGAAAAATAGGGACCACCTTTGGTGGGAAGGTAACAAAGTTCCGTGAGTTTTTGGCATTTAGTCATTCCGGCCACATGACCACAGAGACATCTTCAGACAGCGCTGGCTCTTCGGCTTTGAAATAGAGATGAGCACCGCTCCCTAGAGTCGGGAACGATTAGCACATATGTGCAAGCGGAACCTTTACCTTTAATGTTAGGCGGTCTACAAATTTATCAAGTATTCCTTCCTCCTCACCCGTGTCAGCAGCGAGAGAATAAGTAAAAGACTGGACATGGTATTATCTATCTCACTTAATACCTCGTGTTACCTAGAGGAGAAACTCTAGAGGAGAAACTATTTGAATATGATATTTGAGGTAAGATATAGTTTGCCACCCACAACTAGTGGACCACCCTTCTTCTGACTTGAAGAAGTTTCTTGGATGAGAAGCAAAATGTCTTCAAAGAAAAATCAAAGTCCTATTGCCCTTTGAAAAAGCACCTTTGGGATAGACCACCCATTCTCTTCACAAAGCTTCCCTGTCAGGATTCTGATTCCTTCAATTTTCCTTCTATCTTTTTTGAAGATAGCATCACCGTTTGTCCTCCTCTATTTATCTGTCATTTCAACAGTTCTCAAAGATTTTTTTTGACAAGTAAAAAGATTTGAACAGGACATCAGAAGCTACTTCAGTATCCTAGCATACAATTCATCTGTTTCTGGAAATTTCACTCAAAGTAAATGGGAGCTTCTGGCTTTATTTTTGTATCACTTTCATACTTCAGTCCTATCCTTTCATCATGCTTTTCGCAATCGTCTGATGAATCACATGTCTTTTGTTGAGGAGTTGAATAGATGTGCCTTTTCTTTCTAGCACTACCAAGGAGCTGGAATACTTTTCCTTTTCTATTTTTTAAAACTTTAATTGCTTACTGAACTCATACTCAAGCTTGCGTATACTGCTGCATTCAATACTCAATTATATATATGGGTTATAAAATTGGTTATATGTAAGTGTTTGAATAAAAGAATCTTTTGACATTTTAACAACAGAAGATTATTACATTATAGGGATATTACTGTGGTGTTATATACAGTAGACATATAATGAATTTAATTTATAATTAATAAAGTAACAAATGAGTTTTATGGTTGTAAGGCTGTAAGATATAAATCTATATTTATATCTATGTGTCTGTCATTTGTCTGTCTATTTGTCTACTGTATATTCTTCAATATTCTAGTGTGGGTTTTTTTCAAAATTGTTCTTGCAAAGAAATACTGTAGTTTATTAATGCTTTAAATTTTATTTTAGTTATCTTTCACTGGGTTATAAGTTTAAAATTATGGATTCTTTGAGTATTGTGCTAAATTGGGCAGCAGGCGAGAAATATCTGAAATAAACATGATTAATCACCTGATTTGAATATAATGTGGGTTAGATGAACCTCAATCAGTGAGCCATTGTGTTAAGTATGTTCATCTGCTGGTTTGGGGAAGATTTACTCTGCTTTAATTTCTCACAATCTGAAATCAGTGAATTGATTGAATATTGGACAAGCTATGCTTGTCTGAGAGGGAGTTGCAATTCCAAGCTCTTTGAAGATCATGTGTTATTTTTGTATGCAAGTTGTTTTGTTAGAAGAACTTTGCACCTCAGAAATAATGAGGAGCATTAATAAATAAATCAATAAATGATCTGAAAAGGATTACCTCCCATGATTCAAATTGGGTCATTTATTAAGACAGGGATTCAACCAGGGGTGAAATCCAGCAAGTTCTGACAGGTTCTGGAGAACCGGTAGCGGAAATTTTGAGTAGTTCGGAGAACCGGCAAATACCACCTCTGGCGGGGTGGGGTGAGGAGTGGGGTGGGAATGGGGATTTTGCAGTATCCTTCCCCTGGAGTGCGGTGGGAATGGAGATTTTGCAGTATCCTTCCCTTGCCACGCCCACCAAGCCATGCCTACAGAACCGGTATTAAAAAAATTTGGATTTCACCACTGGATTCAACTAGAATCAAATATTAAATATAGGCCAGGAGAACAGTTGTCCGTGGTTTTTTGTTATTTCATTTTATTTTATTTTATTTGCCTTTTGTTGTTGTTGTCTTGAAGTTAAGATTGACATTGTCTGGACAAGTCCCTATAATTTTCCTGGCAAAATTTCAGAAGTAGTTTGCCCTTTTCTTCTTCCTAGGGCTGAGCGTGACTGCCCGAAGATCACCTAGCTGGGTTTATTTATAAAGAAGGACTAGAATTCACTGACTCCTGCTTTCTAGCCTTGTGTCTTAATTACTAGACCAAACTGGTTGCATATAGTTTTATTAGTGATATTTAACTTCGATGTTAATCAACTTTCATTTTTGTTATGGTCTTATTATATCTGTCCATAATGGGAGAATGGTCCTTGATTATCATTCAAAGGCAATGGGTAGCCTTCATCTCAGAAATTCATTCATTCATTCATTCATTCATTCATTCATTCATTCATTCATTCATTCATTCATTCGTTGTCTGTCTGTCTGTCTGTCTGTCTGTCTGTCTGTCTGTCTGTCTATCTGTCTGTCTCTCCTAACTTAAAAGATATGGAAGGGTTGAAAAGAAGGCAGGTAAACAGAAGCAAGCGAGGCAAAAATATAGAGGAAAGAGATTCTGGGTAATGAAATTAAACCCTAAATATATGTAATCCTAAAAAAAAAAAATCCAAGATATGCTATCTGTGATGACTTCCTTAAATCCATAAAGATTCTGAGCATTTGTAGACACCATATTTAGAATAGAATAGAATAACAGAGTTGGAAGGGACCTTGGAGGTCTTCTAGTCCAACCCCCTGCTTAGGCAGGAAACCCTACACCACTTCAGACAAATGGTTATCCAACATATTCTTAAAAACTTCCAGTTTTTGGAGCATTCACAACTTCTGCAGGCAAGTTTTCCACTGATTAATGGTTCTAACTGTCAGGAAAACTCTCTGCAGTTCTAAGTTGCTTCTCTCCCTGATTAGTTTCCACCCATTGCTTCTTGTCTTTCCTTCAAGTGCTTTAGAGAATAGCTTGACTCCCTCTTCATTGTGAGATATTGGAACACTGCTATCATGTCTCCTTTAGTCCTTCTTTTCATTAAACTAGACATACCCAGTTCCTGCAACCGTTCTTCATATGTTTTAGCCTCCAGTTCCCTAATCATCATATTTATGTTACCTAACTGTTTTTGGAAGGATGGATATTTCTAAATCTAGGTGAGCGCGGGTGGCTTTCTCCCTACAAGAAAACAGAGAACTATATAAAAAGCATATGTATCCGGTGCGTACAGCAATGATAAATTACACACAAGGCTGAAAAGTGGGAAAAATAGAAAGAAAAGCAAGGGCCTCTTTTCTCTCCTGTTTTCTATTGGTGCTATTCATGCTAGCAAATTTGCCATAGAACTGTGAATATTTATTTAGCCTTCTTCATAATAGGGGTGGTTTTTTTTTGTTTTTTTTAAAAAAACAAACTAATGGGGAATTATTGGGGGACAATGAAAGACATTTGTAAATTAAATAGATAAGCCCGTTGGCACACAAGGGAAGCTTTGTCCAAGACAAGAATTCTATTGTCCATCACTTTTGGTTGTCAAGAGGCAGGGAGCGCAGGATTTATGAGGGTGACACAATGATCCTTTCACAGTGCAGGCGAAGGAGCTGTGAGATTCTGTCCCTCTGCTTTTCAGCCTCTATAATCTTTTTTTTTTTTTTTATCATGCAAGGACAATGTAGGATTTAACTGGTTCTTGGGTCTCAGGACTGTCCTTTTAAACACCAGGGACTGTGAAGTAATTAATATGGGGGACAATACATTTGCTTCTTTAAAAAAAGCTTCTTCTTTTTTTTCTTTTTTTTCTTTTGGTACCTGAATTACCAGAGGTTTTAAGAATCACTACGCTTGCCACTTTGGATAAATGGTCTTCTTAAGACATGGCTTATTCACACAAGAATAAAAAGCTACAATCCTGTTTTGGAATTGGAGGAAAGACTGTTTTATTTGGCAGCGTTCAATCAAATGTCTGGTTTTTTTTTCCCTTGGCTATCTGTTGCAACGGGACTTCTAATGCTGCAAACTTGAACCAGGACTAAGTTGTATTATTTAAAAAGAACTTAGCTGATTAAAGAACATGAAAAAAAGAAAAAAATCCAACAACGAATAGATATTGTGATATCTATTCAATAATGGAATATTTATTTGAAAATTAGAGGGACGCGGTGACTCAGTGGCTAAGATGCTGAGCTTGTTGATCAGGAGATCGGCAGTTCAGCAGTTCGAATCCCTAGTGCTGCGTAATGGGGTGAGCTCCCATTACTTGTCCCAGCTTCTGCTAACCTAGCAGTTCGAAAGCAACGTAAAAAATGTAAGTAGAAAAATAGGGACCACCTTTGGTGGGAAGGTAACAGCGTTCCATGTGCCTTTGGCGTTGAGTCATGTTGGCCACATGACCACGGAGACGTCTTTGGACAGCGCTGGCTCTTCGGCTTTGAGATGAGCACCGTCCCCTAGAGTCAGGAACAACTAGCACATATGTGCAAGGGGAACCTTTACCTTATTTGAAAATTACAGTAAATCTTGGCAAAAGTTATTAGTAAGAAAAATGCTAAGTCTGAACGTAATATTGTGTTGCTTCATGACATCTTCAGATATGCCCACTAGATGTGGTTTTGTTTTTTGTTTTTTGGTCCTCTCTTGACAAAATCCTTAGATAAAAATTCCCCAGACATTTCCCAGACAGCTTTTCTACAGTTCTTGAACGTTTGTAGATTTAAGTGTCACAAAGCATTTTCAGCTATATTTAATAGAGTGCTTTAAGTTGAAGCGAAGACGTTTTCAGAGATTTATTTTTTTTAGAAAAGGTCAGAATATACAGTAATGGTCCAAGGCAGAATTTGAAGCCACAATAAACCATGTGACAACAAAAGGAATAGTTGGAAATACTTCTGACTTTCTTAATTCTCTAGTTTGCTCTTGGAGCTGGGCAACAGGCTTCTACAGCAGTGTTTCCCAAACTTGGCTATTTTAAGATGCATGGACTTCAATTCCCAGAATTCCCCAACCAGTATGCCTGGTTGAGGAATTCTGGGAGTTGAAATCCATACATCTTCAAAGGGTCAAGTTTGGGAAACACTGTTCTACAGGTTACATGTGGCAATGAATCAGTGGAACAACTTGCCTCCAGAAGTCGTGGGTGCTCCAACACTGGAAGTTTTTAAGAAGATGTTGGATAACCATTTGTCTGAAGTGGTGCAGGGTTTCCTGCCTGAGAAGGGGGTTGGACTAGAAGACCTCCAAGGTTCCTTCAAACTCTGTTATTCTGTTAATGATTCTGTTATTCAGCCTTCCATTTTTGTAGTTTTGTAGTCCTTAAAGTCTTTTGCAGACCAATGTTTCTCAACATAGGTTTGCAAAACAGTTCTCTGGCAACTTGAAGATGTGTGGACTTCAACTCCCAGAATTCTGAGAGTTGAAGTATAAACATCTTCAAGTTGCCAAGGTTGAGAAACACTGCCTTAGAGATGAAACTGAGTGCCATTCCAGTAATAATGCCTATTTTGCCTTAATGTGTAGTTCAGCACCCAGAAATATTGAAGATGGGAATCCACCTAATGGACGGTTAACTCTCAGCAATAAGATTCTACTGCTGCTGTAGAATTTTTGTTTTCATGATGATGCTCCCAAGCAGGAGTGAAATCCAGCAGGTTCTGACAGATTCTGGAGAACCAGTAGTGGAAATTTTGAGTAGTTTGGAGAACTAGTAGCGGGAATTTTGAGTAGTTCGGAGAACCGGCAAATACCACCTCTGGCTGGCCCCAGAGTGGGTTGGGAATGGAGATTTTGCAATATCCTTCCCCCTGGAGTGGGGAGGGAATGGGGATTTTGCAGTATCCTTCTCCTGCCATGCCCAAGAAGCCACGCCCACAGAACCGGTAGTAAAAAAAAATTTCACCCCTGCCCCCGAGCATATCTTTTATGAATGTACGTTTCACTTTGAAGGTAATGGGATACTGACCTGGTTTCTATTGCTTTAATTTTGGGAACATTTTGCCTGAAAATGTATTTGCATCTGTTATTACTTAAGTCTAATTTGGGCCCAAGATGCTGTTTCTTTTCTAAAGCACACAGAGGGAAGGAAGGATAATTAAAAGTTAATTTCTTCTTTTTGGCATCTCTGTTGTTACTCTGACTTACACCTTGACTTCTGTGTCCTCCCCTTTTCTTTTCCAGAAAGTCTTGGATGATTAAATACATATCTGTGCATAAACACACACTTTACTGGAACTGTTAATTTGCTCAAATGGATGGAATATGGCACTTTAACTGGCAACAGGCTTCCAAAGGTTGAAGGTAAGATGCTGGATAACAAAAGCTTGCATTTTTCAATTTCTGTACAGCTATAAAAATACTAGAACATTCTAAACCTACTGCAGTTTTCTCCAAGCTGCTTTCCAGATTGGTTAGGTTATAATTGTGACATTGCCAGAATGCCTGATGCATTAAATGTTGGTCCTTTATATCCAGGGAGCAAGGAGACTGACAGCAATCTTTACTTCTTAACTGCCAAAGAGAGAAGAAAAAACATAGCACTAAACAGTGCAAAGAGCAAGAAAGATTATTAGAAGACTAGAAGCTAAAGCGTATGATGAATGGTTGAGGGAACTGGATATGTCAAGTCTTAAGAGAAGGATTACGGGTGGCATGATAGCAGTCTTCCAATATTTGAGAGGCTTCACAGACAGGAGAGGGAGGTCAACCTATTTTCCAATGCACCAGAAGACAGGACAAGAAGTAACAGGTGGAAGATCATTAAAGAAGATCCAACTAAGGAGATATTTCCTGATAGTGAGAGCAATTAATCAATGGATCGGCTTGCCTCCAGAAGTTGTGGAGTTCTCTATCACTGGAAATTTTTAAGAAGAGACTGGAAACCATTTGTCTGGAATGGTATGCTTGAACAGGGGGATGATCTAGAAGACCTCCAAGATACCTTCCAACACTGTGTTATTCTGTATTATGTGAAAGGAGGCTAGCATGACTCGGGGGATGAAAGCTTCAAACGGGGGGGGGGGGGTTATGTGAAGTCCCCAGATTGCCCAGCTCTCTTCTTCTGAATGCCTCTCTCTCTCTTTTCTTTATCTCTTTCCATTTTTCCCCCTTTGGTTCTTTTACTGATTCTCCTTTGCCTCTATAATGGTATGTGGGCAAGACTTGGGAGATTCGGCCAAGAGATGTTGCCAAGGGAATGGTCAGATAAGAGACAGCGTAGCCTGCAGATGGATAGTGGATGGGATGAGAAGTTCAGAAGAGATTTTCCCCTAGTTTCTTGAGCTCTAAAAGAGATGGGGGACAGAAAAAAATGTACTTTCAGACTTTAAAATTCTGTCAAAACATTAGTTTACAATAAAGAAGAATTAGCTTAGCTGGTGATGATTCCTGGTGAGGCTGACATCAGTTTTTAGAATAGAATAGAATAGAATTTTTATTGGCCAAGTGTGATTGGACTCACAAGGAATTTGTCTTGCTGCATATGCTCTCAGTGTATATAAATCATCAAGAATCGTAAGGTACAACACTTAATGATAGTCATAGATTACAAATAAGCAATCAGGAAACAATATCAATATAAATCGTAAGGATACCAGCAACAAGGTTACAGTCATACAGTCATAAGTGGAATGAGATAGGAACGATGAGAAGATTAATAGTAGTGAAGACTTAGTGAATAGTTTGACAGTGTAGCGGGAATTATTTGTTTAGCAGAGTGATGGCGTTCGGGAAAAAACTGTTCTTGTGTCTAGTTGTTCTGGTGTGCAGTGCTCTATAGCATCGTTTTGAGGGTAGGAGTTGAAACAGTTTATGTCCAGGATAGAAGGGGTCTGTCAATATTTTCACAGCCCTCTTTTTGACTCGTGCAGTATACAGGTCCTCAATGGAAGGCAGATAGGTAACAATTGGTTTTTTTTGTTGTTGTTGTTTTTTTGCAGTTCTAATTATCCTCTGAAGTCTGTGTCTGTCTTGTTGGGTTGCAGAACCAAACCAGACAGTTTTAGAGGTGCAGATGAGAGACTCAATAATTTTGAAGGTACAATTCTCCACACATCTCCTTTAGAGCTTGAGAAAGTGGGGTGGGTGGGTGGACAGTCTCTTCTGAGCCTCCCAACCACTGTTCAACCGTTGGACTACGCTATCTCTTATCTGACCCCATTTTCCATGGCACAGTCTCTTTTCCCAGTCTTCCCAGTCTTTCCAACACGAGCATATTTGCATTCAGGAAATCATGCTTGCCAAAAAAAACCCTCCTTAGATACCTTTAACATTATATTCTCATTTGAACTGAGATGCCTGTAGTAAGATTCAGGCAACTCTGACATTATCATGCGGTATTTAGCAGACTCATTTATATTGTTTCATAGTCAAGACGGTGATGTTCTGCTTGATAGCGGCTTCATTTCTGTTCAAAATGTCCTTGACTGTTCATAATCTCATTTCTGGCAGCTAAATGACAGGCTTTGTGAAATTTCTTAGGGAAGGATATATAAAAAAAAAAAAAAACCGGCCAGAAAGGCAAGTGTGTATGCCTTTCAATCAAGAGCTAAAGCAAACTGGAGCAATTAGAATCACAGGTCAATAAACCCCATTTGATAGTCAAACAGATAGACGTTTGTTTTAATGTGTGTTGAGTATCTACAGAGTTAAATAATCTCATATTAAGGACATCTGCAAAGTCACAAATGACTCAGTAGAGCATATTATTATGCACATTGCATAATTATTATGCACATTAGCCCATTGCTAATAGGGAGCTATTGCTTCTAGCTACTAAAGTCCATAAACTTTTTTTTTTTAAAAAAATCATGAACTTCATCATTTTTTTAAAAAAAAGTATTTTTTTTTAAAAAAGTATTTTTAAAAAAATATATCAGATCTTTCCATGATTGATTGATTGATTGATTGCACATTTCTGTTGTTGTGTACTGCTTAGAAGTACGAAGTGTTGTGTGTGGTTTAATGACATTTCAAATAAGTACTTTCAGAGAAATCCATAAATTAAGGCTAGGACATCTGTAAAACAACTATGATGGATTTCTTATGTTTACACAAAAATGTGTCACTAGTTAAAAGAACAAAGAAGATGAATAAATAAATGAAAATAAGCAGAACTGATACGAATCATGCTTTCCTTAATCCATATTATATCCTAAGGACCACTTAAAATATGCAGTGTTAAGCAGGAGCTAGGAGCTAGTGTGGGGTCTCTATATTACAAAGCATTTACTTTTTTAATTCATAAGTCTCAGGATTCTGATTTGCTTGAGTTCATTACTCGGAGCCTTAACACATATTCTTCTAAATCTTTTAGAATCGCAGAATCCTGAAGCAAAATAGAAATACTTTAAAGTGGATATAGTAGATTAAAATTATTTTTTTTTAAAAAAAAATGTAACCATGGAAGTAGCCTCCCAGTAAAACAAGTCTGTCACAAACAAATTCAAAAGCAGCAATTGCAATGCCAAATATTTTAGAAAAACAGGTGTGATATGTATGAATATCTTCACCTTTGTAGAAAGAAATACAACATGAAGTACGAATCAGCACTGGGAATGTATGCTTGAAATTCTCTTGAAAAACAGTCTCTTTTGCAAAGGAAGAAAACTTTGGAGAAATAGCCAGTCAAATTAAGCATTTTCAAGCTCGCTCTCTCAATCATCTTTGATTTTGTTCTATAGTCTACTTGCCACCAAGTATTTTTTCTTCTTCTTCTTCTGCCTAGCTGAAGCAGAGAAAAGGCTAGCGGCAACGTAATGGTTGGCCCCTGGTGTGCACCTAAGGAGGGCTTTTATTTCTTTGGAAACTCTATAAAAGGGTTCTAGAGATACAATAAGGGAGTAGAGGGAAATAAAAATAATTTGCCAGGTTTTGTACCCCATCACTTCAAAACAGGAGATATAAATGCATTTTTTTGTGTGTGTTTTCTTTCTCTCTTCGGTGGCCTTGGTTTGAGAATCTATTTTAGTCAGCAGGGGGAGATAATGGATGCACGATCCGCAGCCTTGAAAAGTCAATATGGTACTTGGCAAATAGAAAAATATTATCTAGTTTCTGTGGGCTGCCTGGACATCCATCATTATGGAGTGCATGGAGGGAAGATCCAAAAGTCATAGTAAATACATGTCTTTATTAGACCCCAGCAAAATGCCACATCATAGTGAGTTTCCTGGAATGCTCTATTTTCATTAAAAAAAACCAACAACAACAACACCTCTAGGGGAAGGAGAACACAAAATAGGACAGGAATGCCATGGAGATTTTAAAGAGACTTGCTGAGTGAAATTGAAATCCCTACAGACTGTAGGCTCATGAACCTGAGCCCAAAGTGGTGGAGTCATGATGACAGTTCTGTTAGCTTGTCAGTGATTGATTCACAACACCAACAGTCACTTTGCCAATGGATGTCTCTCTCCCTCCTCTCTCCACCTCTCTCTCCCCATAGTTATCAACCTATCGAGCTATCTGATTATCTACCATCCATCTATCTATCTATCTATCTATCTATCTATCTATCTATCTATCTATCTATCCATTATCTATCTATCATCTCTCTCTCCATCCATCATCTATCTATCTATCTATCTATCTATCTATCTATCTATCTATCTATCTATCTATCTATCGTATCTCTCTCCATCCATCATCTGTCTGCCTGCCTGCCTGCCTGCCTGCCTGTCTGTCTGTCTGTCTATCTCTCCATCCATCTATCTATCATCTCTCCATCCATCATCTATCTATCTATCTATCTATCTATCTATCTATCTATCTATCTATCTATCTATCGTATCTCTCTCCATCCATCATCTGTCTGCCTGCCTGCCTGCCTGCCTGCCTGTCTGTCTGTCTGTCTATCTCTCCATCCATCTATCTATCATCTCTCCATCCATCATCTATCTATCTATCTATCTATCTATCTATCTATCTATCTATCTATCTATCTATCTATCTCATATGGCTATCTCATATTATGATTCATGGGATGCAAAAAATCTTCACTTGAAATATCTCATTGTTTGAGAAACCTGTTTCTAGAATTTTAAAACAGAGATGCTGTTTTCATTCTGAAAAATTGTAGAGCAAGGAAGAAAAAGGAATTTGTCAGGCCTTCCTCCAGACACTGAACAGGTTCAAGCAGGAGTTAGTTCCCAGAAGTATTCTATTGATTTTCTTGGGTATTTTAAACTTGAAAGCCGAGAGAAATTGCAGTGGATGTAATGCTGTTTCTTGCCTAAGTGATTCTGGACGTTCGCATGGCCACATATTGCTATCGTTCTCTCCACCCCCACAAAGGAAAAGCAAATAAGCCTTGTTTACATTGACTGGCATGTAAACCTGAGTGTCTATATGGCATTTGCATTTTCCATTTTCAATCCCATCTTGTGGTGGTGGTGGTGGTGGTGGTGCTTCTGTTTGAAAAGATTTCCTCTCCTGCTGTGCTCACTCAGAAAAGAAATTTCCTGTTTCAATATCTAAATCATCAAAGCTCGCTGAAAGGTGAAATATTCACATGCAAATATTATCATCCAGGCAAAAAGTACTGCATCAAATTCACTAAATATGCACTCCGTGTATGGATTTGGCTCAAGAAATAGTTCTTGATGTCTTCCTTAGGACTTAGGGGAAGCCAGGAAACATTCTGGACATTTGAAGAGATGATTGCATGATGAACTTAATCCTTTAAAATGCACACATGTGCGTAACTTCTGCATAGTTCAGTTTCTGTGTCAAAGCCAAAGCTAGCTCTCTATTGTAAAATGGGGAGTGCCGCAAGGGTCGGTCCTCTTGCCCCTCCTGTTCAACATTTATGTGAAGCCGCTGGGTGAGATCATCCGTGGTTTTGGGGTGAAGTGTCATCTGTATGCTGATGATACTCAGCTGTACATCTCCACCCCAGACCACCCCAACGATGCCCTTGATGTGATGTCCCGCTGCCTGGAGGCCGTGCGGGCCTGGATGGGGAGGAACAGGCTCAGACTCAACCCCTCCAAGACCGAGTGGCTGTGGCTTCCGGCGCCCCGATATAGTCAGCAGGTGCCATCGCTGACTATTGGGGGTGAACCTTTGCCCCCCACAGAGAGGGCTCGCAATCTGGGTGTCCTCCTGGACGCACGGCTGTCTTTAGAAGAGCATATGACAGCCGTGGCCAGGGGGGCCTTTTATCAGGTTCGCCTGATTCGCCAGTTGCAGCCCTTTCTGGATTGGGACGCCCTGCGCACGGTCACTCACGCCCTTGTCACCTCCCGGCTGGACTATTGTAATGCTCTCTACATGGGGCTCCCCTTGAAGAGCTCTCGGAGGCTCCAACTGGTCCAGAATGCGGCCGCATGGGTGGTTACGTGACACCCCTCCTGCGCGAGCTGCACTGGCTCCCAGTGGTCTTCTGGGTGCGATTCAAGGTGTTGGTTACCACCTTTAAAGCGCTCCATGGCATAGGACCCGGGTACCTTTGAGACCGACTTCTGCCACCAATAGCCTCCCACCGACCAGTCCGCTCCCACAGAGAGGGTCTCCTCAGGGTGCCATCGGCCAAGTTATGTCGGCTGGCGACACCCAGGGGGAGGGCCTTCTCTGTGGGAGCCCCAGCCCTGTGGAATGAACTGCCCCTGGAAATACGTAAGATCTCTGACCTCCGGGTGTTTCGCTGCGCACTGAAGACCCTGTTGTTCCGCCAGGCCGGGCTATCAACATAACGATTTTAAATTGGGGTATTTTAAATTTTTGGGATTTTAATTGGAGCCTAATTATTTAACGATTTTAAATTTTAATCGTTGTTTTGTTCTGTGTTTTTAAATAGGCTGTACACCACCCTGAGTCCTTCGGGAGAAGGGCGGTATAGAAATAAAATTATTATTATTATTATTATTATTATTATTATTATTATTATTATTATTATTATTATTATTATTATTATTATTATTATTATTATTATTATTATTATTATTAAAAAAAGGCTTTAGGACTCTTAATAGGAAAGCCAGAACTTGGCTTGGCAGGAAGAGGGGAACAAATGACAATCACACGAGGGTAAATGGCTCAAAAATCTAATATGTGCATAATATCAGAAAACAGCTTTACTTATTTCCCTCGATAAGCTTTATTATGTCTCTATTAATTTACTAATTATTTACATTTTTTTTCTCCCAAGCTCGCATAAATGAATTTCTAATCAGAAATCCTAGCGATCGCAAAATATGATAGCAATTTTGGTAGCTCTATGCTTCTCTGCATATAAATAAGACTTAGGAGATGAAAAGAAGATAACACTTTTCAATCTTGTGTGTTCTTTCACTTCAGCAATCTTTTTTTTTTTAAAAAAAAAGAAGCTAGTAAATGGAAGATGGAACATAGAGATTATGTCATTTAGATAAGGAAATTGAACTGGTTTTCTGCTGAAGTCAAGGTCCCATTCATTCAATCAGTTTGGCATGGTATGGAAATGTGTTCTAGATTTTTCCAAAGTTGTTTAGATGTTGTTGTTTGTTGAGGTCCAAATACCATTGAAATGTCTCTTTTATCCAAAACATTGACTTTATCATTCTATTTCTACACAACAGTAAAGTCTTAGGATCACAGGATCACAGCTCAGTCAAGGTTGCCCAGAAAAGGATGATAAAGTTTTATGCTGTTGCTCCAATTGTTTATCTCTAGTCTATCCTAAGACTATTCTTTCACATCTAGGCCACACTAAACATGGTATTAATTACATACTTATTTGCTGATTTATTCATGCAATAAGCAACAGCTCTCCCAAGTGAAATTTTGTTGTTGTTAGTTGCGAAGTCATGTCCGACCCATTGCGACCCCATGGACAACGTTCCTCCAGACCTTCCTATCCTCTACCATCCCCTGGAGTCCATTTAAGCTCATGCCGACTGCTTCAGGGACTCCATCCAGCCACCTCGTTCTCTGTCGTCCCCTTCTTTTGCCCTCAATCTTTCCCAGCATTAGGCTCTTCTCCAGTGAGTCCTTCCTTCTCATTAGGTGGCCAAAATATTTGAGTTTCATCTTCAGGATCTGGCCTTCTAAAGAGCAGTCAGGGTTGATCTCCTCTAGGACTGACCAGTTTGATCGCCTTACCAAGTGAAATACAGTGTCTTATTTTACAAAGTTGATGCTGAAAAGGAACTGTCTGCTATTAATTATATTGCCAGAAAAGTCTGCTAAGCTTAATGATAAATAAGACTGTACAATTCCAGGAGTGTTATTAACTGTTTTTGTCAATAAGGGCACATTATTGTCTTAGAGTTCTCTTAGATTTAATTGTTCTGTATTGTATAGTATTATCGGTATGTGAATTGATTTCTAATAATATTTAGTACATTGATGTGTTGAATTAGTGACTGTGTGTTGTGTAGACTGTAGTGACTGAAAGATGCATATGTATTTTGCTTTTGTTGATAATTAAGATTGCATCAGGTATTTAAACTTTTATTTTATTTTGATTGTAAATATTTTTTTTAAAATATACTAAACATAGGTTTAGTATTAGTATTGGTATTGGTATTAGTAGGGAATTCTATACACAGGAAACTACAATTACAGTAGTGTTGAAGGGAGCAGAATTTTTCATGGCAAGTTTTGGAAATTCTGAGTTTGATTCCAAACAACCAACAGCTGAAAAAGCTAGCTCAAAATTAATCCAAGTTGCCATTTTCTGGAAATACTGATTATTTCACTATGATTAGGTTTTTTTATGGTCTTATGATTGTTATATTTATTGGTTTTCTTGTTGTTCTGAGCCAGCAGAGTTCTTAAATGGGCAGCCATATTTTAAGTAAATAAATAAATGTTCTAGAGAAAAGGTAGCCAGTTGTTCTGGCATCTGGGGACTTTTAAAGCTGTTTGCAAAGCCACATGCCACTGTAATGCATCAGTGTTTCCCTTAGAAAATATTCTGTTTATCAGCAGGACCTTATTCATAGAAATTATGGAAATCAGAGTTGAAAAGAAAGCAAATCACACTCCCTCTTCTGTTCAGCAATCCAAATTAAAAGCACTCAACAGAGAGCAGTATATATTCCATGCTTAACATAGCTTCTACTTGGACCCTATCATCTCCTTAGTTGACTAAGCAATTCCAGTTTTAAACTGCTCTTACAACCAGGAAGATTCTCCTAATGTTTGGCCGATATTTTCCACCTAAGGTAAAGGTAAAGGTTCCCCTTGCATATATGTGCTAGTTGTTCCCGACTCTAGGGGGCCGTGTTCCAGGGGTGAAATCCAGCAGGTTCTAACAGGTTCTGGAGAACTGGTAGCGGAAATTTTGAGTAGTTCAGAGAACTAGCAAATAGCACCTCTGGCTGGCCCCAGAGTGGGGTGGGAATGGAAATTTTGCAATATCCTTCCCCCAGGAGGGGAGGGAATGGAGATTTTGCAGTATCCTTCCCCTGGAGTTGAGTGGGAATGGAGATTTTGCAATATCCTTCCTCTGCCATACCCACCAAGCCATGCCCACAGAACCAGTAGGGAAAAATTTTGGATTTCATCCCTGCTGTGCTCATCTCAGTTTCTAAGCAGAAGAGCTAGCTCTGTCTGAAGAGGTCTCTGTGGTCATGTGGCCAGCATGACTAAACGCCAAAGGCGCATGGAACACTGTTACCTTCCCACCAAAGTCCCTATTTTTCTACTTGCATTTTTTACTTGCTTTCGAAATGCTAGGTTGGCAGAAGCTGGGACAAGTAACGGGAGCTCACCCCGTTGTGCAGCACTAGGGATTCGACCCGCTGAACTGCCGATCTTTAGATTGACAAGCTCACCATTTTAGCCACTGAGCCACCACGTCCCCTATTTTCCTCCTGGAATTGGAATTTTATAGTCTCTAGGTCTTGGAAATAGAATGTTGGTCTTGGCTATCTATTTAGACTCCTTCAGGTACTTTAAGAGCCCTATCATATAATCCTGCAGTTTTCCCTTCTCAAAAGTAAACCCCCCCCCCAACTATTCTTATAGTACCTGAGCATCCTTGGTGGATGGAAAAAAAACTTGCAGATATCAGCTTTATCAAATTAGAATATCACTTGTGGTCTTGATTGTGTTCTGTCTGAATTCTTCTTCAACTGTCCTGAGTCCCCAGAACTGGAGACAGTACCCAATGCAGAGTCTGACCAGCATAGAATCAATAGTCAATAGAATACCATAATTGGGCAGTTATTCTTCATAAAGAAAAGAGAATATCCATTGACAAAAATGTATGCCATTGGATACTTAAGAACTAAGATTTCTTTTTAAAGAAAACAGTTGACAAATAACTAGATAGGCCTTCTTAAACAGCGAGCATTCCATTACTAATCTAGAACTTGGATTGAAAAGAGTCTTTTTAACGGTGGGAATATCTACATTTACAGTCAAAGGACAATGTTCTCACTTGCTTCCTGACAACATACTGCTGCTCTGTCTTACTGCAACAATAGTGTCAGTATTCTTTGGTCCTGTGGATGAAAGGATGTTTCAAAACCCCCCCACAGAATAGTATATATTATTTATAATGCAGCTCCATCCTAATCCTTCAATTATATTATCTACCTACCTACCTAATCTGTCTGTCTGAGATAGAGATAGAGATAGAGATAGAGAGAGAGAGAGAGAGAGAGAGAGAGAGAGAGACAGACATAGACATAGACATATAGACATAGACATAGACATAGACATAGACATATTTATTCTCCTCTTCCTTATTTCATTTTACAACAGGACTGTTCTACTCGGTCAGTAAGCACAAGTACTATCCCTCCCAAGTGAGACCAATTCCAGTTGAAAGAACAACTACATTTAACAACTTTGTCCACCTAGTTATATAGGCACTGATTTTCTCAGGTCATCCAACCAAGGAGACCCTCCACGTTCAGACAATCTGTCTCCACAAAAGGGATTTTCTATATATGCAGAGGGGCACATAATGCTGGGGAATGACTCTTCTCCTGCCAGCTTCTTCCATCTCTTTAGCTTAATCTATCATCATGGGATTTCAAAGAAGGTTAAATTTGACATGTGACCTGCAGAATTGCAACCCCTGAAATATGTTAGTTCCTGCTAGTATTTCTTGAATAGAGTCAAAGGGGAATAACAGCAAGAAAGCAAACGACTGAAGTTTTAAGGACAGGAAGAGCTACTGTGTTTAGAAAATTTATGATTCAGAAAACATATGTAAATACATGAGTTAAGCTTCTGACTCTGGTTCTTGCATAGAGAAAAAAAACCCATAAATAAATCCCAAGGACAAGAAAACATTAAAGGACAGGACACATGTGTATAATAAATACACATAAATGTCACTCTACCTCTGACTGAGATTATAAATCAGACGAATCAGAAAGACAGGATGCTTTAAAAGACAGGAACTAAATTAAACAAGAAATCCATCAATATTCCAATTTTTCAAAACAACGAAGGGGTAATTTGTTTGTGTGTACAAGGGCACATTCAAAAATCTCATGGTAGATTTAGAAAATGGCCAGAGTCTGCTTTGGCTTACAGTTTAGGCATAAGTAAGTTCTTCAATAAATCACACACATATCAGCAGAGACTGCTTTAGTAAAAGACATGGCTTCACCTATTTTGTGCTTCTTAAAACAATTGTTGGATTTACCGTATTTTTCAGAGTATAAGACGCTCCGGAATGTAAGACACACCTACCTTTTTTGGTGAGGAAAACAAGAAAAAGAAATTTGCGTTATCAACATAGCTAGTTGATGAAGCACATTTATAAAAAAAAAACACCTGGAGAAATTTTACTCCAAATGAAGGGGAGAAATGGGGAGTTTGTCTCTTGAATTTATCTAGCCCTAAATGCAATTGTGAATTTGCAAATAATGCTTTCTTTAAATGTTGCACAAACACACTGCAGCAACCCTGCATAGCAGGAAAAAACAAACAAACCCAGAGCATCTATACAACACCTTCCAACAAAAAGTATATCCATGAAACTTCATCAGAAATTGCCTGACCCGTCAACCCAATTTAACACAACCAATACAAGCCATAAAAAAATAACACTGCCACACATCAAAAAAACATATCAGAAATTACCAAAAGACCATTAGAAACCCATGAAATCAGAGTAGCACACAAGCCAACTAAAGCCCTTCAAAACATCTATCATATTTCATTTCCGTATTTTTTTATCTAACCATTGATAAAATAAGTCCCATATCTTATAATATTGTTTATCTTCTTGTTCTCTAATTTCAAATGTCAATTTACTAATACAAGAATTGTAGAATTATATAAAATATAACATAAATATGTATTATTATTGGATCATTTAGGATGATGAAATGAATGTTATAATATAATTTAATTCAAATTTTAGAATATTTTGTACAAAATGAGGGAAGAACAGCTATAGTCAAATAAATGATTAATGAGGACAATAATACATAGATATATATTAGATCGATAATGTAAGAATTTAGGTAAACTGTAAGCTATGAATATGGTGAAGATGCACAAAAGACTTGTAACCAACTGACACAGTGTGTAATTGAGGATGGTTTTATGTTTTTATGTATGTTTGTTTAAAAATAAAAATATTTTTTTTCAAAACAAAAAAAAAGCCCTCCAAAACATCCAAAGTAAACCAGCCAAACGACATTTTGAAAATTCTTTAATTTCACAACATATGGACTAGACCTAACCGTATTTTCAACTGGGAAACTATGGCCATCCTAGATCAAGCCAAGTCCAAAACACTAGGGAATTTCTAGAAGCCTTGCACTCTGACAAATTAGTCAACAATGGACACATAGACATAAACATACTGTACATACTGTACAAAAGAGATAATCAACAAGCCAAAATGGGAACAGAAAGACCAAAACACCTCCTCACCAGCAATCAACACCCAGATGAGCATAGGTTAATTCCAGTGGTGGGTTTCCAAATTTTTTACTACTGGTTCTGTGGGTGTGGCTTGGTGGGCATGGCTTGGTGGGCGTGGCAGGGGAAGGATCCTGTAAAATCTCCATTCCCTCCCACTCCAGGGGAATTATACTGCAAAATCCCCATTTCTTCCCAATCAGCTGGGACTTGGGAGGTAGATAATAGATGCGGGCGGGGCCAGTCAGAATTTTTACTATCGGTTCTCCGGTAGTAGAACCCTGGAGTGGGGAGAGTGTTGAGGGTAAAACTTCCCTCTGCATAGTAGGCAATGGACCGGACAGCAAAGAGATACGTTGCTGGTTAAACACACAGATACTCACAGACTCTGAACGGTGGAAAAAAAAAAAACATTCTTTACTCTTAGTGAAAAAACAAACTTGGTTTCTCAAAACAATGATAACACGTCTTCCAATAATCACTCTCCAACACAAAACATAGTTTGCTTACAGTTCTCTTCAATCACACACAGTCCCACTTCAGGAGATCAATCATCAAATAGCAGGAGCAGGAGCTCCCGGGCTTCCTGTCTACTTTTATGGCTGCCTGATTATAGCACAGCCAATCATTCTTCTCATACCATTTAAAGTCACAAACATAGTTTTTCTATATATTACCTACCTAACCGTAGGATAAATATCCAACAGAGAGAATGGAGATTTTACAGGATCCTTCCCCTGCCATGCCCACCAAGCCATGCCACGCCCACCAAGCCATGCCGCGCCCACCAAGCCACACCCACAGAACCGGTAGTAAAAAAATTTGAAACCCACCACTGGACAAGACATTCATAAACATCTCTTGGCCTAAGCAACTAAATAAGTAACACAAACAAACACACATCCTTTTCTAAATCGAAATAAATAGTCTTTAATACTGAGATTTCTGCTCAGTATGACTTCCAAAGGTTTTTCACCCTTTGGTTCATACAATGGTGAGCATTCCCCCCCCCCAACACAATTAACAGTTTGCACAAACTCCAGACTGGAGAAGACTATTAATCATTTCTTCCTAAGAACAAGACTGCTGCTAAAACCTTAGTTCACCAATGATTCTTTTAAATGAATCCTTTGCTTGTGGCAAGAAAAAGCACCAGAGGTCAAATGTTCTCCTGCACCCACCCACCAGCAGATGTTTAGATAGAGGAAAAGACAAACTTATGATAGTATTCAAATGTTTACTTACCCACTGGTGCTAGTAACTTTTGTGGGTGTGCTCTCTAACCGATGATTCAGTCTCCAAGAAGCTCCAGTCATGTCCTTATTTTTTTTCTTGGGAGGACAAGAGCAATTTGTAAATCTAAAAACAAAACGAAAAGTAAAGTGCAAACTGTTAAAAGGATGGGGAGCAAAACTGTGGAGAACAAATTAATTAAGAGGTGTATTAATTCCTAATTGATAGGAAAATGCTCTGCATTTTTGGTGGCTTCGACAGCCCTGATGCTTATTCATCTAAAAGACAGAATTTGAGATTTACACTGCTATTTGGAATCGCTACATATTTGGATTAGAGCTGGACAGATCATAAATTACAATGATTTTTTTTTTGCTACAGTATATTTGTGTTGTTTGCAGAGTGCATGCAAAAAGGAATGTTCTTAGGCTAAGTCTGACCTTGAACAAAAGATGCATAAGAACTGGGTGAATATAAGTGACAAAAAGACAATTGCTTGATATGGATTATTTCCTCCCGGGTCCCATCTACAACCTCATATAACATCAAGCAGAACTGGAAGCTGAATGGGCAAAAGGGATGGCAATATTGAATTTTGAGTACAATGTGAATTATGAATTTTCCACTTGGTTCTGAGTTGCCCAAGTACACAATTATTATTTTAGAATAAATTTCCCCCAAGAGCCTTGTCATTATTTCAAATGATATTGTCAATCACTCTGTTCCATAATAAGCCTACTTTTTTTTGGTGTTTAATGCTGCTTAGTTTGCTATTCCAGCAGAGTTTATATTTAAAAACAGACAGCTGGTATCACATTTATCTCAAGAGCATCTCCCTGAGGGCAGCAAAGGAACGTTAAAACCATTTACAACCATTTTTCATTTCCTGAACCTTTTAGTCTTCCTTTCTCCCCCCACCCTTGTTTTCCCTTAAGACTATTTCTATGTCATTTCAGTTTGGGGGCTGTTTTGCTTCTGTTACATGTTTAAATTGGGCTTTACTCGCTCCACGCTGCTCATACCTGCAAATTAAATGGAGACTGAAAAAACAGAATAACTGTGGCAATCGGATATAAATAATACAGCATCTTTCTCTCTCTTGTCAAAGCTAGTGCAAAGCCTGGGAGAGATGCCACCATGCTTTCACAGCATAATTGAGATAGTGGTGGGATCATGCATCTTACCCACCACTCCATTACTGATGTGCACTGATCGGCTAAAGATCCAGTCGTCAGAAAGAAATTCACAAGCACAGATGGTTCTGTGCACCAGAAACCATCAGTGCCACAAAGAAGTTTAGTAACTCTCCTGAAACAAACTCTTTTTGGTGCTTGAACCACTCAATGTGTGCAGGAATCTATATGAAGAGCTTTAGAATCACATTCTTTGCACTTTATAATTGGGAAAGTTCTTAGCCTAAAAGGCAAATAATAAGAGATTGCTCTCTCTCTCTCTTGTATTTTCCTTTGTTCTAATTGCCATCTTTATAAAATGCCTAAGAGCAGGGGTGCTATTCAGCAGGTTCTGACAGGTTCTGGAGAACCGGTAGCGGAAATTTTGAGTAGTTCGGAGAACCGGCAACTACCACCTCTGGCTGGCCCCACAGTGGGGTGGGAATGGAGATTTTGCAGTATCCTTCCCTTGGAGTGGGGTGGGAATGGAGATTTTGAGTATCCTTCCCCTGCCAATGCCCCTGCCCAGCTCCTGCCAAGCTACAGTTAAAAAGCATGCAAACTCAAGTAGATAAATAGTTACCATTGTAACTATAATACTGTATTACTATTATTCTTCTCTTCCTTACTAGTATCTATCTCTTCCCACTTATTACTATAACCATGTTGCTTGTATCTTTCAATTATATTGTTTTTATTTGTTTCCTAGTGTGATTTGATAGCTTATTAGTAACCTTGACTATCACTACCCGTGTTTTCCTGAAAATAAGATCCTGTCTTATATTTTTTTGAACCCTAAAATAAGCACTTGGCCTTATTGCCATGCACTCAAAAGTCCGATTGGGCTTATTATCAGGGGACATCTTATTTTGGGGAAAACAGGGTAAGTGTTGTATCTTTTTATTCTGTCATATTCTGTCATATACACCTAAGACAAATTCCTTGTGTGTCCAATCACACTTGGCCAGTAAAGAATTCTGTTCTGTTCTGTTCTGTTCTGTTCTGTTCTGTTCTGTTCTGTTCTGTTCTGTTCTGTTCTACCCTACCCTACCCTACCCTACCCTACCCTACCCTACCCTAGTCTACTCTACTCTACTCTACTCTACTCTACTCTACTCTACTCTACTCTACTCTACTCTCTTCAGTGGGAAAGTAACAATACTTTGCGCCCTCTCAGTGGCCATGAAATGGAGATGAGCATTGCCTCTACAGTTGGCAACAACTAGTGGAATAAAATCCCCAGGGATTCCTTTACCTTTTTTTAAAAAAAAACGTGGTGGCATATTCATGTTTTTTTTTAAAACTCAATAATGTTTTACTTATTTTGGTATTTTATTTTTTAAGGGAAAAAACAAGCTGTAGGCTAGCAGATTATTAATATGTTTGATAATGTAGCACTGGTCAAAGTGGTCTTAATTTGCCTAATCATGTTCAATTTAGTAAATACATAAATCTAGTTAAGATACATAGGGCTATTCTTCATCCCTTAGGCCATCCTTTAAAAATTCTTAATGGTTCAATTATATAATGTAGGTTCTATATTAAAGCCATCATCTCTGTCCATTTTCCTTCTGACAGCTTTCTGCTAGCGTGTTAAATTTATTTCTTCATTCCCTACTTGTTTTGAGTCTCATCTTCTCCACCTAACTTTATCGTTACGCCCTTAACAGAGAATATTTACATTGTCAGCTAATCAGAATCATCTCGAACTCTGAGATGCGTGGCATATAAATTAATTAAATAAATAAAATGTCAGCTAACGTAGGGATCTCTTTTGTTCTAGTATCTTGATTCCAAATACCTGCAAACTCATTCATGGTTATTTGGGAGCAACACTGCATTGCACAAATGTTCTAGAATGCTTCAGAAAGTTAAATGAGCTTTTAGTCTCCTAGAGTTATTATCATGTAATGCGCCATTGGCTATTAAATACCTGTAAAGGAGGCATCTTGACACATGTCACACCATAAATATACTCCTAGATATATTGGAAGGGAAGAGGAGGCTCTACTACAAAGATGATTAGCGGGCTGGAGGTTAAAACATGAAGAATGGTTGCAGGAATTGGGTATGTCTAGTTGAAAGAAACTAGAAGCATTTGAAATGTGGATTTACAGACGGCTGTTATTCATAAGCTGGGTTAACAAAATCAGAAACGAGGAGGCAATAAGCCACCTTGGGAAAGCAAAGGGAAATCATCCAAGCCATTAAAAAGCAAAAGTTAGATTATGGACATGTGATGCGATACTCAGAAAAATATGGCATCCTTCACTTAATCATCCAGGGAAAGATTGAAGGCAAACGAGGTCCAGGCAAAAGAAGAATATCATGGCTTCAAAACCTAAGGGACTGGTTCGGACAAAACTCAGTATTTTTTCATGCGGCTGTTGACAAAAATAGGATTGCCAACATGATCGCCAACGTCCAATGACAGAAATTGCACAAAAAGAAGAAGTTGAACTAAAAGAGGAACTAGGGGTTACATGATAGCAGTGTTCCAATAGTTGAGGGGACACCCCAAAGAAGAAGGTGTCAACCTATTTTCCAAAGCACCAGAAAGCAAGTCAAGAAACAATGGATGAAAAATAATCAAGGAGAGAAGCAACCTAGAACTAGAGAAAATTCCTAACAGTGAGAACAATTAACCAAAATTCAATATATAAAATAAAAATAAACCAGTGTAACAGCTTGCCTTCATAAATGGTGGGTGCTCCATCATGGGAGGCTTTTAAGAAGAGACTGGACAGCCACTTGTCTGGAGTGGTACAGAGTCTCATGCTTGAGTAGGGAGTTGGACTAAAAGATCTCCAAGGTCCCTTCTAACTCTGGTATTCTGTTATTCTGTTACTGTAAGAACCCCATTTTCATGGATAAGTCAACAATTCTCAAATTACATTTTAGTGTATGTCCTGGATCATGTGATTTAACGTGGAGAATGACATCAAGTTGTATTCTTATTTGCTGATAACTGCTATTGCTTCACTTCCAGGCAAGTGCATATAGGTTAAAATTGGATATTGTCAGAAAACCTGACACAGGTAGCACTATCAGTGTCAAATGGATTTAAGAGGG
Organism: Pituophis catenifer annectens; assembly: GCF_029215685.1. Lineage (NCBI taxonomy): Eukaryota > Metazoa > Chordata > Lepidosauria > Squamata > Colubridae > Pituophis > Pituophis catenifer. Next base: position 13,246,786 of record NW_027256893.1, on the reverse strand, counting down.
GAAAAAAAATTGTTTTATCAGCCTGAACTGACAGTTTTGCTATTTGCTGATGTTTGGAATACTGATTGAAGTTGCCTAAGAAGGTTAAAATGCAATTTTTTTTAATCATAGTTTTTAACATTTAATAAAAAAATGAAAGGTCTGCTAGAAATTAACATCTATGTCTTTTTTACACTTTATGTGTACGTGTGGCTCATAAAGCATAATTTAGGGTTTAGTGCTACAATAGAGCCAAGAAATTATTTTGTCCAAATTATATTTAAAATAAATCATGATGTAGCACAATATGTGAATCTAAATTATGTAACTTTTTTTTTAACCAGGATTAGGCAATGGTTATTTCTGATCTTTGAAAGATTTTAGTAAAATTGTTCAATTTTACTCCCTACAGGGAGATTTTAAATTGCATTTTCTCCTTTCAATTTTAAAGTCCAAGAGGCTATTTTTCTGGATGACTGACATTGCCATAATTTGAACCATCAATGTAATTTGTATGGATTAATGCATACAAATGTTGATGTGTGGGCACATGTAGAAAACACACTTTTCTGTAAAAGAAGAAAATCTAAAAACATTTTAAAATAACAAAGGAATCACTAAAAGCTATTTAAAGAGACTAAGGTTATTGTTTTTCATCTCTTAAATTGTATAAAACATTGTTGTGGGTGTAATGTTGTAGGGGAAAGATAGATCAATTTTATCTCCAAAAGAAGATAAAATCCCATAGTCTGGAAATGATTATTCTGTTTTATGACTGTAATCGCTATAAATCACTCTTAAATAATTGGCATGGCTGGTCTAATGTGGAGAAAAAAGAGCAGCTGGCTAGAAAATCTGTGATTAGTATAGCCTCTTGCAGATAGCATGGTTCACTGTTTATAGCTTGGTCTTTTTAACTTAGTCACCCAAGTCAGGTCCTAAAGGGAAAATAACAAGATAAAGTTCTGAGTTAGTCCCAGAGTCTTGAGGCATAGATCTGGATTCACAAAAGTTCATGAGATGATCAGGGAAGTATCTCAGTTGCAAGTAACCCTGAGGGAGGTTGGAGAAAAGTCATAAATTCTGAAGAGTAGGATGGCTTCTCAGATGCTGCCTCATGACTCTGCAACAAAGTTCTCACCAGCTTTTAATTTCACTACTTCTTCCTTCCAACAGTCTTAGTTGTGTAGGAAGTTAGCACCCACCCGTCTCCTAGGAAAATGAAATATTCTAGGAAATATTAAAAAGGCAGAATATTATATTTTCCAGTGCTGAAATCCAAACTTTTTATTACCAGTTCTGTGGGCATGGCTTGGTGGGCGTGGTGTGGTGTGGCTTGGTGGGCGTGGCTTGGTGGGCATGACAGGGGAAGGATACTGCAAAATCTCCATTCCCACCCCACTCCAGGGAAAGGATACTGCAAAATCCCCATTCCCTCCCCACTCCTGGGGGGAGGATATTGCAAAATCCCCATTCCCACCCCAGCCAGAAGTGACATATGCCAGTTCTCTGAACTACTCAAAATTTCCGCTACCGGTTCTCCAGAACCTATCAGAACCTGCTGGATTTCACCCTTGATATTTTCCCCAAGGAGAAACATGTTTTAAAGGCAAACCATTTCTCCCCCCACCCCCACCTTTGTCAAAGGGCCATTAAGGCCTGAGCCAGTCTACGTAACAAAGATTTACCTCCTTCAGGCAGAGAAGAGCCATAATAGGAATCCCAAAGCCCTTTCATTACATCACCATCCAGCAAGGCTCAACCAAACTTGGACTCAAAGACAGCCTACAGAATTAGCCAAGACCCCTGCCCTCTGGGAGTCTGACAACCAACCAGGATACATTTCTTGCCACAGGAACAGGAAACAAGTTCAAAGCCCAACAGAGGTTATAAATCTCATTCTGTCTCTCACCCATGTGCTTTTTGCCCAGGACTTCAAAACCATGTGGTCCTGTCCACCATTAAACCATCTTTCCAAACAGCCTCCATGTTTTCAGTGTCTTCCTCTCCACTTGGAACTGAACCCAGAAGGAAATTTCTTCCAACAGTTGTCTCTACTCTTTTGAATACAGAGAAGGAACAGTTTCCAGGAGCTAATCCAATGTTGTCCTCTTTAGAAAGGATGGCCATTTTAAGCTCTTCTCTAACAGCTGGCTGGAATGTCACTACCACCTGAAAGTCCTGAAGAGATATTAATTGCTCCTCATCAACAGACCTCTTAAAGAGACAAAGCCTTCTGCAACTGATTAGTAGGATCATGTCTTCATTTTAACCTAGTTGCCAGTAGGAAAGGCTTACAGCCTGCTTACATGACATTCCCTCCTGCTTTTTTTCCCCCCTATTCTATTTCTAATTTCCTTTTTGCTGCAAAATTAGCATCTTTCTCTGAATCACTCGATTGTTTCTAATGAACTGCAGCCAAAATAATTAGGATACCAGAGGAATATCCCCTAAAGAGAGCACAGCATCTGGAATCCTTTAATTTGGAGGGAACACATGTAAAGGGAAATCATAATCTAGATACAGTTCATGAAATAATATAGATCAGGGTTTCTCAACCTTGGCCACTTAAAGATGGGTGGACTTCAACTCCCAGAATCCCCCAAACCAGCCTGGCTGGGGGATTTTGAAGTCCACCCATCTTAAAGTAGCCAAGGTTGAGAAACACTGACATAGGTCATTAAAAATGTGGATGTCTATGCCGCCCAGTCTCTGAGGACTCTGGGCATCTTACACCAAAGATAGTATACTAAATAGCATATTGCCCCCAACAATCTGGGTCCTCATTTTACCCACCTTGGAAGGATGGAAGGCTGAGTCAACCTTGAGCCGGTGAGATTTGATCTGCTGATCTGCTGAACTAGCAGTCAGCTGAAGTAGCTGCAGTACTGCACTCTAACCCCTGCGCCACCTCGGCTCTGGTTGTGTTTCTCCTTGGGCCACATTTTAGAGAATTTGGTTGTTGTTGTTTTTCATTAAAACCATATGAGTACAGATTTAGGATAAAAAGAAGCACTAGTTTATAAAAATTTGCTGTCATGCATTGTGCTTAGAGGTTAAAAGAGGATCAGAGAGCTCCATGGAGGATTGTTCAATTAACGGCCACCGGTATTGACAGCTGTGTGTGGCACCTCTTGAATCATGTGAGATTTGTGTTTGTTAGCACAACTGTGGAAGAACATTACTCCACTATTGTCCCAAAATTGGACTTTGTTTTTCCTTGAAGAGGTTTCACTTCTCATCCAAGAAGCTTCTTCAGTTCTGACTGAATGGAATCCTTCTATTCTCTACCATTCAGCCAGAACTGAAGAAGCTTCTTGAATGAGAAGTGAAATATCTTGCTAACTAACTAACTAACTTAACTAACTAACTTAAAGGGCCTTGGTAGTACAGTGGTCTAAAGCACCCTGTTATTAAGAACAGCTGCCTGCAATTACTGCAGGTTCGAATCTCGCCAAGGCTCAAGGTTGACTCAGCCTTCCATCCTTTCAAAGGTAGGTGAAATGAGGACCCAGATTGTGGGGGCAATAAGCTGACTTTATATAAATATACAAAAGAATGAAGGCTATTGCTTAGCGCATTGTAAGCCGCCCTGAGTCTCCGGAGAAGGGCGGCATATAAATCAAATTAAAAAACAAAAATACAAAAAACTAGTATTGCTAACTAGGGCATATAAAACCTTTGCCAGGCCAATTCTTGAATACAGCTCATCCACCTGAAATCCACATTGTATGCCAGACATTAACATGATTGAGCAGGTCCAGAGATATTTCAAGAGAAGAGTACTCCATTTCTCTACTCATAATAGAATCCCTTATGCCATCAGGCTTGACACGATGGAACTGTGCCGCCTGTGGTCTGATCTAATCATAGCACACAAAATGGTCTGCTACAACGTCTTACCTGTCAACAACTTCTTCAGTTTCAACCACAATAATACACGGGCAAACAATCGATACAAACTCAAGGTAAACCACGCCAAACTCGATTGCAGAAAATACGACTTCATCAACAGAGGGGTCAATGCCTGGAATGCTCTACCCGACTCTGTTGTTACATCCTCAAACCCTCACAGCTTCAACCTCAAACAGTCTACCATGGATCTCACCCCATTCCTAAGAGGTCCGTAAAGGAAGCATGCATAAGCGCACCAGTGTGCTTACCGTCCCTGTCTTACCATCCCCATTTATCTGTACTTACTTCCTTTGTTTATGTTTATGCTATACCTGCTACCTTATACATGTTTGATAAAACAAAATAAAATAAAATAAAATAAAATAAAATAAAATAAATAAATAAATAAATAAATAAATAAATAAATAAATAAATAAATAAATCTTCAAGGAAAAACAAAATCCAGTTGCCTTTTGAAAAAGCACCTTCGGGATAACCATGACCTGGATGACTGAGAATTTCCATAGACATTACTTCACTGTTGTCCATGTTTGCAAGTTTCTAGTTGACCATCCATGATGCAGAATAATGGCCCTGTCCGGCAAGGCTCTTGTTAACTGGAATTAAGCCTGTACCTGTACCTAGAGTCAAAATGAACAAGTCTCTATCACTATCGATCTGGTGCTTTTCCAACTCAGAAATTTTAATGCATTCAAACCCCCAATTTCTTGAAAGGTAAGAGAAATTCTTGAATTGCTGGAGGAATAGAAGGCTGCTAATAACTAAGCAGACTGAAGCCAATTTTTTTTTCCCTATTGCTCATAAAAATTCTCAGCAGGGAAGCAAGCTTACTTAACCACCTTTCCATAATAATTCAGTTCATTGAGACAGAGTTGGGAAATGCAGGCAATTGTTTATTCCACAGCATAGCACAGAGGAATAACATTATTTATATCAGCGTTGCTGCATATTCACAAATGTATTCTTCCATAAATAGCTATAATGGAGTACACACTTGCCGATGCACACAGGGAGACTTCTGGCACTTTTACACAGGTGTCCCTAAGCCCTTCCTGTCCAATTCTTATTGTTGCATTGTCCCATATTTGGAGGAGTGAGCTAGTTGGTAGCCTGACAGCACCACTTTTATTTAAGAGCAAATTTTCCCCTTGTGGTTTACTGTGAAAGGAGAAAGTAGAAAGTTGTTTTCTGCAGCATCAAGAGCTACAAAACATTTAGCTACATCCCTGCCAGAATGAATGCAGCATCTCATGAGAAGACAGAATTGTCTATTAAGAGTTGAAGACCCAGTATAGCATTAGAAGAGCAATGGGCAAATGAAAGAAAGGATATCAAGAATTCCTGCCAATAGCAAGGATTCTATATAAAAGGTAAAGGTTCCCCTCGCACATATGTGCTAGTCCTTCCTGACTCTAGGGGGCGGTGCTCATCTCCGTTTCAAAGCCGAAGAGACAGCACTGTCCGAAGACATCTCCATGGTCATGTGGCCAGCATGACTCAATGCCAAAGGCGCACAGAACGCTGTTACCTTCCCACCAAAGGTGGTCCCTATTTTCTACTTGCATTTTTTAACGTGCTTTTGAACTGCTTGGTTGGCAGAAGCTGGGACAAGTACTGGGAATTCACCCTGTTACGTGGCACTAGGGATTTCAACCGCTGAACTGCCAACCTTTCGATTGACAACCTCAGCATCTTAGCCACTGAGCCACCATGTCCCCAAGGATTCTATATACATATGTATAAAACCAGAGAGAGAAGTAGAGTAAGGCAATAATAAGCAACTTCTGTGCAAGCCAATTCCTAATATGAATCAACAAAGGAATTCTTATCATACCCGCTCTCCGTATTTCCTTTAGATCACTAATTTCTTCTGATTCATCAGTACTTATGCTGAGACTGGGATGACTCAACTCAGCTGGCACAAGCCAGCTTGGAAGGATTTCTTCCTCTGCAATGGAAGATTGTCCAAAGCAAAAGAGAGATGGTTCTTCCCATTTTAAAAATTCAGCTTGAGAACAAGGGGAATATTTCTGCTTCCGATTGGTTGACTTTGACTTTCTGGGGATTTGCTGGACTTTATGATCTAGACCTGTGTTTCTCAAGCTTGACAACTTTAAGATAGGTGGACTTCCTCTCATGCTGACTGGAGAAATCTGGGAGTTGAAGTCCACCTATCTTAAAGTTGTCAAGCTTGAGAAACACTGGTCTAGACTGATTGATTCATTATGTACCCTGTTTCCCTGAAAATAAGACATCCCCTGATAATAAGCCCAATTAGGCTTTTGAGCGCATGTGCTGAAATAAGCCCCCCCCCCAGAAAATAAGCCCTCCCCGAAAATATTTAAACACATGCACAACCGGTCCCCGCCATTTTCTCTGGTTAGGATTAGGGAGACAGAGCTGGAAATCAGATAAGATGGCAAGAGGAACCCCGTCTTACTCCACATGCCCCAAAATAAGACCTCCCCAAAAATAAGGCCAAGTGCTTATTTCGGGGTTCAAAAAATATAAAACAGGGTCTTATTTTCAGAGAAACATGGTATTGATTGATTAGCTCTGGCAGTGTTTTTCTCTTTTACTAGCAACCATTCTGAACTTTCAACAATGGGAATGTTTGATGTGACATCTCAGCGGAGAGACATTCAACAGGCACTCTCTGCCTTCTCAAAGTGGACAGACTGTTTCTGTCCAGAACAGGTAGTTAGCAGATAACCAAACCACATAGGTTTTTATGGGTGATAACTAGCACTTTGATCTGCACCCAGAAACACACTGCAAGTCAGTACATCTCTTACAATATTTGCATTAGCAACACTACTGGGTCTGACTCATTATCAAATGGGAATTTGAGTTCTGTACCAGCTGAATGTGGTCTTCCTCAGCAGCATCAAGTATAAAAACTTAAGGTAGTCTAGTCACAGTTCTCTAGTTTAATCTTTGGAGGTACAGAAATAGTGGTTGACTGTGGTTCCTTGGTTTGGCTTCCTAGAAGGGAAGAGATTTTCATCAAGTTTCAGCCTCAGAAGCATTCATTGTTAGTTAGGCCCCTGGATCACATGTGGAACCAAAAGTCCTGGATATATTTCTTAATCTCTCCGAAACTCACAGCAAATAATAATTTTGAACATAGCTGAAAGGGAAAACTGTCAAAAATAAGAAGAATAGACCTATAAGCTGTTCTATGTATCTTTTTTGGAAGGAAAATATTGCCTTCAAGTCAATATTGACTTCTAGCAATTGCCTGGAGAAGTTGCCAGCAGGATGACCTTGAGCCAGTCACTTTCTCTCAGCCCTAGGAAAAAAGGCAATCACAACCCACTTTCAAAATCCTGCAGTTTTCTTGGCAGGATTTTGAAAGTGGTTTGTCATTGCCTTTTCCCTAGGGCTGAGAAAAAGTGATTGGCCCAAGGTTATTCTTCTGCTGGCTTTTGTAACCAAAGCAGGACCCTTTATCGTGACACCAAACTGACTCTCTCTATGTATCTTAAAATAACTAAATTACATGCAAATGAAATAAAAACAACAAGAACAATTGTCATTCTGATTGCCATCTAAATTTTATGTCTTTATTTTTGCCATTGGCTTTCCTTGGCAATATAGTGCACAACTGAGCTGGTCTGACTATTACACAGCAATTTGATTAACAAAGTCATACAGCATAACATCATTATGGGCAAAGCACCTCACAGGAAGTTGAGCAGTCTAAAGAACGCATGTGAATGAAATTCTATTCTTTCACAACTCTCCTCAGAATTACACAATCTTTCATGAGACTATTTGGTGGCGCCTCAAAATCCGCTTTATGAATTCTGCGTTCTGGTGGAACAGCTATCATTTTATCATGTAAAAGTGCTGGTTAGACAAATGTAAGCGATTATTTAGTCTAATGGAGGGATGTCAAACTAGATTTCTTTGAGGGCTGGATCAGTGTTATAGTTCTCCTCCGCGGGATAGATGGAGGGAGGAGACAGGATGGATGCCTCCTGCAGCACCCTGCTGGCCAAAACGGGGTACAGAGGGCCGTGCACGCCCCCCCCCGTGCCTCGTTTTCAGCCTGGACGGCCTCCTGCAGCATCCTGCCGGCACCACAGGCTGGTCCTTTGCTATTTCCAGGCTGGCCCCATGAGCCAGATTTAAGGACCCCACGGGCTGCATCCATTTGATGTCCTTGGTCTAATGAATGTCAAATGAAAGGGCGTTCTATGGAAATATTTTTGGTCCAACTAGGACAGGGGTCAGCAATCTGCAGCTCTGGAGCCACATGCGACTCTTTGGGCCCTCTGCTGTGGCTCCCTGTCAGGTGATCCCACCACTGGCTGGCCCCACCCCTCACTCTCCCCTCCCAGTCACTCCTCGCCTTGCCTGAGAAGGTAAGGGTGACGGTGGGAGATGGAGAAGCAGCCAGAGCAGAGACAGGGAGATACAGAGAGAGGGGGAAGAGAGGGAGGGAGAGGAGAGAGAGAGATGTCAAAAGGATTTTGTGATTCCCAGTGTTTTTTAACAACGGGTTCTCTGCCCTAATGACCGGCTGGGTAGGCATGGCTAGGGGGGTCATGTGACTGGTGGAAGTGAGTGACATCAAGTTGGCCACGCCCACCCAGGTTTTGTGGCTCCCGGTGTTTTCTTTTCTGTGGGAAATGGGTCCAAATGGCTCTTTGAGTATTTAAGGTTGCAGACCCCTGAACTAGGATTATATATGTAGACATGGAAGACACTGAAAAATAATTAGTCAGATATGATTTATAAATTCTAGCCTTGTCTTCTAGTCATCAAATGAAAATTATTATCTTCCTTCTCCTTTAAGAAAATCACTGTGGAACTTCTGTTGTGTAAAATTAATATACTTTTTGGAAAGAAAAACAGACTTATTTTTCTTAAAGGTTGTTTGTTTGTCTGCCTGCTTGCTTGCTTTGGAGTGAGGATGATATTTTATAGAATAGTGCTTTTTCATGTTAATTATACATTTTAGTTTTAAAATGTCAGCATCTAGAGCTCTACAAATCTGTTTCATTTTCTTTTTTCCATTTCACATTTTTCCCCATTTTTTTTTTAACCACACTGTTTTCTTTGGGCTCTGTGACAAAGAATAGCAAGGAGGTGGATGTCATTGTAAGTTTAAAAATATAATAGTCATTTCTACTTTTATTCAAACCTCCTTCAAGAGTTCTTAATAAAAGTATCAGGACTAATTAGTGCCTCCTTTATCTACTGCTCTGCCTTTTGCTTTTCCAGTAGTATTTGTAAAGAGCTCAGGAGAGGAGATTTATGCATATTTAAGAACTCCTGTATCACCACAGTTCACCTGGTCTTGAGGTGGCTTACAACAGAAATACAGGAACCAATGCTAAATCCACAAGGCATCATAGAAAAAGTATTTTCTATGGTATTTTTGTCATCATACGCTAAACAACATTCAGGGCCACATAGAGTTGACTCACTTCTAGAAGGTCATCAGATTGGACACAGCCCTGGATTTAAAGAAGAGGAAGACAGTCCCAAAATATATTGAGTGCAGCCATAGGTGCTATTTAGCAGGTTCTGACAGGTTCTGAGAACCGGTGGCAGAAATTTTGAGTAATTTGGAGAACCAGCAAATACCACCTCTGGCTGGCCCCAGAGTGGGGTGGGAATGGGGATTTTGCAATATCCTTCCCCTGGAGTAGGGCAGGAATGGAGATTTTGCAATATTTTGCAAGAGCCTTGGTAGTACAGTGGTTTAAAGCACCCTATTATTAACACCAGCTGTCTGCAATTAAAGTAAGTTAGAATCTTACCAGGCTCAAGGTTGACTCAGCCTTCCATCCTTTCTAAGGTAGGTTAAATGAGGACCCAGTTTGTGGGGGCAATAAGCTGACTTTGTATAAATATACAAAAGTATGAAGGCTATTGCTTAACGCATTGTAAGCCGCCCTGAGTCTCCGGAGAAGGGCGGCATATAAATCAAATTAAAAAAAAAATCCTTCTCCCAGGAGTGGGGTGGGAATGGGGATTTTGCAGTATCCTTCTCCTGCCACGCCCACCAAGCCACACCACGCCCACCAAGCCATGCCCACAGAACCAGTAGTAAGAAAAATTGAATTCCACCACTGAGTGCAGCTAAAAACATTGGCCCTTCCCAGTTACAGAAGACCACTGACAGTGAGGATTCATCAATCAGATGGGTCAATTCAAGGGATTTGGGGAATGGAAGACAACATGTACTGAGAGTCACGTCTGTGGCAGGGGTGAAATCTAAAATTTGTTACTACCGGTTATGTAGGCATGGCTTGGTGGGGAGGGGGGGTAATGCGACTGGGTGGGCATGGCCAACTTTTTTTTTTTTTTTACTTTTAAAAGTGTTTTTTCTACAACCTTAAGAGGTTGCAGAAAAAAATGCTTTTAGAAGCCTCTGACGATCAGGCAACTCAGCTGGGATCATCAGAGGCTTTTTAAGGCATTTTTTTTTCTACAACCTCTTCGGCTGAAGAGGTTGTAGAAAAAATGCTTTTAAAAGCCTCTGACGATCCCAGCTGAGCCATGCGATCATCAGAGGCTTTTTTTTTTTACTTTTAAAAGCATTTTTTTCAGACAAAGAGGTTGTAGAAAAAATGCTTTTAAAAGTAAAAAAAAAAAAGCCTCTGATGATCGCGCGGCTCAGCTGGGCATGTGGGGGGGGGGCAGGGATTTTTGCTACCGGTTCTCTGAACCACCACTGCCATCGCTACCGGATCGTGTGATCCGGTCCAAACTGGGAGCATTTCACCCCTGGTCCGTGGGGTCTTAGAGATGAAAACCAACATAGTTAATTGCATACATAACCTGTTGATAACCAATGCAGAGATTGCAGTCCAACCAACATAGTTAATTGCATACATAACCTGTTGATAACCAATGCAGAGATTGCAGTCCAAATTTAATAAGACTGGGCAGCTTTTATTCAGCTACACTGCATGGGTGAACAGTTCTGCACTGCAGTTTGAACCAGCTGTGGCTTCTGAATGGTGCTCAAAGATGGCAGTAGTCTGCCAGATGTTAGTAAGAACATGATCTGCCCTTTAACTATGCATTTTATTAAAATGTACTCCCTCCTGAGAAGGGTTTTGTTTTCTTTGTGGTTTGTGTGTGTGGATGTGTTTAAATACTGAATTAAACAAGCTTCAGACTGGTTCAGTTTGCTGGGGTTTGGGGGGGTTTTTTAAACATTTTTTGTGTATTTTGAGCTTTCTCTGATCCTAATCCCTGGGTGTCCTTTTTTTTTTTAACAGTATTTAATATGGTTAGAAAGCCCAGATGCTTTTAGAAGAAGCTAAAGCAAGAGGTGGGCTGACATAGCACTATTGTTCAGATGAAAAGGGCTTATTTGCTGTTTTTCCAAGCCCAAATGAAGTCTCTGGTTTGTATGCTCAAAGGAAACTTGTCGTTTCATCTCAAGAAGCCCAGATACAGCCTGGCTTGATTCAAAATAGACCCTATTCTATTCTGAACGTTACACAGAGACTCCACAGATGTCACTACACAGAGACATTTTGAAAAATAAAGGGATTGCAAGCGATTACTGCATTAAGCCCTAATTAGTAAATTAAAGATAATGGCTTAGATGTGTGGTTAATGTTTTGTGTTCAGTTTTTTTTTTTTTCATGCTTGAACAACTGATAGTAAACACTTTCATATATCTGCATCTCTCCCTTCCGATGTTTCTACAGGCTTTCTATATAATTCCATTACCAAACCCAGTAATATAGTTAAGCTACATTTTAGATGCTAGGGGAAATATTTGATGATTTTTCACATTAACATTGTTAATGTGAATTGTTTAACATTAACGATCTGGTGGAAGAAAATTTGTTTGTACATTTAATTTATCTTCTTTAATTTTCCCTTTTCATCTTTTTTTTTTTAATTCTAAGGAGAATAATTGTAGGAGAAGAGCAGGTGGAGCTAAATGTGTTATCAGATTAGAGTCTTTACATTGCCACAAACATTCAAGTCCAACCTCTCCTGAATTCTCTTGACTTTTATCTAGTGTTAGTGTTAAACTTTAGTTGAGTAGATTAGCAATAGCAATAGAATTTAGGCTTATATACTGCTTCACAGTGCTTCACAGCCCTCTCTAAGTGGTTTACAGAGTCAGCATATTGCCCCCCAACAATTTGGCTCCTTATTTTACTGACCTTGGAAGGATGGAAGGCTGAATTAACCTTGAGCCTGGTGAGATGTGAACTGCCAAATTGCAGTCAGCAGGCAGTCAGCAGAAGTAGCCTGCAGTACTGCATTCTAACCACTGCGCCACCATGGCTCATTCTCTTATATAAGCTTGATATAAATCTTCTATGCTGCTACTTAATGGATGGTCCTGATTCTTTGCATCTGACATGTATAAGGTTTCCCTTCAAATGTACTTTCTGATGTTTTGTTAAGAATCTAATACCATGATAGGAACTATTATGGAAGGATCTGTATCTGGTCAACAAAATAAATCTGAAGTTATTTTCTACAACAAATCTGCTCCTATGATCTGCCCAACAGTTCACACATTATTAAATATAGCTTATTGTCCAGGTACTGCCTGCTTTTTGAAGCTTCTGAGATTAGAAAGTGAGAAATATCCATTTTATGTGCTAATTACACAGTTCAGATGAACAGCAACTGAGTAAATTGGAGCTCAGTTAAATTAAACAAAAATTCTTATTGAAATATCTTATTAGAATAGTGATGATTTAAATAATGCTTGACTTATTTTTTTTCCTTTATATTTCTATTTATTTCTGGTACTTTCAATTAATAAGAACTTCTGTTAAAAGGAGAAGTTCCTTTCGGGTGGACATATCAAATGAAGATAAACCATATTTATAGGCAATAATGTTTTTTTGTAGCCCCTTCGTCAATCTCCCAATATTTGGTACCCTCGACTAAAGGATCTGGTAGGAATTGCCTAGTTGTTTAAAGAACTAGGAATTGAACAAAATTGGAAAGCATAAAAAATTCCTACAAAGGGAGAGCTAATTAAGAAAATATTAGAATGTGCAGAAATGAGTAGATTAACATTAGCAATTAGAGGGAAGGAAGAATCAGAGTATTACAACATATGGGGGCAATTTTATCAATGGATAGAGATTGAATATAGACAATAGACAATATAAAAATAAGAAACATGGGAAAATATGTTGTAATACATTAAATGTAAATGTAAGAAGAAAGATAAATATGTACTAAGAAAATGATGCTAAATGTTGAATATGATGACACAAAAAAGTTTGTACCCAGATGTTACACTGATTGGTTAATGATGAATTGTTTGTTTAAAAATAAAAAAATTATTAAAAAAAAAGAACTAGGAATTGGATTACCTTTTTTTTTGTACTATGAAAACTAGGTATACAAATGTACAGTATAAGGCTTAGTTGGAAATAGAGACGTAATAGAGTAGCTAAGATTATAAAGATTTTACTCAAATCCAGCAGGCTACCACTATCTTACCCAAATCCAACAAGCTATTACTTCCAACCAGGTATATCTGACACCATGCCTCTAAAAAGAATGGGGAATTTAATACTATACCACTAGCTATTTCCTTAGTAGATTCCCTATCTCTCTAAAGATAGCTTCCCAGCATTTTTGACCCTTGGTTGGAAATTACATCAGTAGGGAAGGCGAAATGCCTGAAGAATTATATTTAGGTAAAATCCTAGATATGCAGCAGGGTTTTACTGTTGAGGTAACTCATGTTATGGCAGTATCAGAGGTAGACTTGAAAAGAAACATGATAAGTTAATTCTACTTCATTGAAAAGAACAGGGAGTCAAGCTATTCTCCAAAGCACCTGAGGGCAGGACAAGAAGCAATGGGTGGAAACTAATCAAGGAGAGAACCAACCTAAAACTAAGGAGACATTTCCTGACAGTGAGAACAATTAATCAGTGGAACAACTTCCCTCCAGAAGTTGTGAATTCTCCAACACTGGAATCTTTTAAGAAGATGTTGGATAATCATTTGTCTGAAGTGGTGTAGGGTTTCCTGCCTAAGCAGGGGGTTGGACTAGAAGACCTCCAAGGTCCTTTCCAATTCTGTTATTCTATTGTACGGTTATATTAATAGAATCTTGAAAATCTGAAAGTACAATTCTCATCCCACCTCCTTTACAGCTCAAGAAACTAGGAAGAGTTTTCTTCTGAGTCTCTTGTCCTGGCCAGTACGTAGCTGTGGACTATGTTGTCTCTTATCTTGCTGTTCCCAGTGTCTCTTTTCCCCGTCTCCAGATCATTCTCACATACGATTACAGATGGATATTTGTTTATTTTTTGCTTCCCAGCCCAAGATCAGGATACATTTATTTTGCAGACTGTGAGAAAGTCTCCTGTTCTTTTAATTGTGTCAGAAAGGATGGGCCTTCACTGTGGACTCCAGAAATGATCAATCCTTTATTGAACAAAGATGCGGTCTTTACTGCCCTCCAAAGGTAGCAAAAAACCTCTGTTTAAAAATATCAGTTCCAGATCTCACATTGGGTCACTGAAAACCCCTCCAAGAGTCTGTCCAAAAATTACAGCTTTTTTTTTTTAATGGAGGGACTGTTAATGAGTAAAATGAGCAGTCATGCCTGCTCTACACTTTTGAAAATGTTCCAACTAATACCAAAATTTATGTTTTTTGAGCAAGTTATTAAAAACATGGTATCCTGAGAATTCTAGATATTCTTAGATTATTGTTTCCAACCTAGGGAGACCATCCAATCTTGGCCATTCGAGTGAATAATTTATGAGGTGTCCTTATATTTCATTTATATTATCGTCTTGGGAGAGAAACTAGCATCTTGTTTCGATGGTCTATTAAGCTTTTGTTGCGTGCTACGTTTCTGAAATGCTGAGCTTAGAATAAGCACAGAGAACTAATTTTGTCCTGTTTGGTTCTTCTTCTTCTTACTCTAGGAAACCGTTTGGAGTCTATACAGAGTTAAAGTGATGGGCTTAAGGAACATTGACATCTCGGTTACGGAAAACCTGTGAACTTTCCAGAGGATTATAGTATTCCTGTTCACTTTTGCAGTGACCCTTTGAGAAGAAAGGGGAAAAATTGGGGAGTACTCTGGTGCCTATACATTAACCAAAAATGAAGGAAGATCATTGTTTACATGCTGCCCTCCTCTGTCTGGGAATGCTGTGTTGCACCTTTGTTATGGCGACAGACAAACTAAACCACTCAAGGCCATCACTGCATGGCCATCACGAGAAAGGGAAGGAAGGGCAAGTTCTCCAGAGGTCAAAAAGAGGATGGGTATGGAACCAGTTCTTTGTAATAGAAGAATATACTGGACCGGATCCTGTACTAGTAGGTCGAGTAAGTTTTTTTTGTACTTTTTAGAGCAACACATGCATTGCTTTTTCTTTTTTCTTCTTCTTTCCTTAGAAACATGTTTTGGTATGATTTGGCCATGAATAAATCCAGTGTAGTCTTCAAAGAGGAATGATAAGACCTCTGTAGGATCCAATCTGGGTCGTTACTGGGATCAGAGGTTTTTGTCTTTGGAGCTTTTGGACTCGTGCTGGAGCCCATCTTCAGAAGATTTCTCTCTAGCTAGAGAGAAGTTCCCTGAAAATGGACTCCAGCATGATAGTGGTGGGTTCCTATTGGTTCGCCCCAGTTTGGGTGAACCGGTGGCGGCAGGAGGCTCCGCCCAACAGCCCAGATGCTTCTGCGCATACACAGAAATGCCCCACGCGCAAGTGCATGCACGCCCACGAGCAAACCAGTAGCAACGGGATTTGGAATCTACCCCTTCAGCATGAGTCTAAAAACTTGGAAGACAAAACCTCTGGTTCCAGTGAGTGACCTAGACTGGATCCTGCAGCATTATCCTGGGACCCATATATTTGTCTTCATTTAGTAAGACCTCTCCTATCCAACTGAGATTAGAAGGGATTCATTTAGCTGTAAATCCAGCCAAACAACAACCCATCCTTTGGTATTTAAGGTTAATCGTTAGCTCTTTAAGATGGTTAGAATGGTGCTACAATACCCAGATGAAAAGCTGTAGCTGGCCATACAGCTATATACAGAGATTCATTTATGCTTTCCAGAGTTAGTATTTTTGCAGGAAAGGAGGAAATGAAATTCTTAGGCAGAGATGTGGATCATGCAGATACATTTAAAATGTGTTTCATTAGCATATAGCTCGTTCAGTTTCTTTAAAATGTTATTTGTCTAAGGAATTTAGTCAATGGACTCATATCTGGTTTGATTGCATGGCCATACTGATTATTTTCCCAGATATACTGTATATTCTCTTCCTTCTTGTCTTTTCTTTGTCCTTTTTAAAATGAAGATGTCCTAAGCTCAGGCAAACTCAGCTCCATGCAAGGCATTCATTGTACCATCAAAACATTTTGTACCACATTCTAAATTGAAATGAATATGGTATTGACTTTAATTGTAGCTTCTGAGCTTTGTTGCCTTGTTTTATGGTCTGTACTGCTCTTTTTGTCTCTCATTATATGTTTTATGTTCTGCATTCTAAAATAGCTTATACATTTAATTGAAGGAGAGGAGGGACAAATTTAATATGTAGGGCACTCACCTAAGATCAGATAATATATTTCAAAACTCATTTTCATTATCAAAGGTGATTCTAATATGATTTTAACTAATCCCCAAGCTAATACTATTGAATTTGATAATGATGGTTGTATGGAATCCGAAATACCTTTTCAAATTCCCCAAATTTGGAATGTAATCATAAAGATTAGGCCTTTCAAAATGTAAATTATTCTTCAATTTTTACACTCCTCTGAATTTTGGAATACATTTTTCCAGTCAAAACACACATTCAATTAAACATTCCCCTTAAGGAACACTGGATATAACATTGATGCTAGAATGACAATTTGCAAAAGAAACCCAAACAATAAATTTGAGCAGATGATATACCAGTGCTTATTGATGACCACTGCCTTGTAAATGCTTCAAAAATATCAGTGTTAATGATCTATGTGGGTGCCTGTGTGTGTATTTCCCAGCTCCACTTTTTTAGATCAACTGAGAATTGATTCATTTATTGCAATAGGACTTGACCAACCAATGTGTCATTTAAATTTGACATAGTAGATTGAGATTAACTGGCCTAAAGTCATCCAGCCAACTTTCATGTTTAATCTAGGACTAGAACTCACAGTCTCCTGGTGGATTGGACCAAACTCACCCAGCCAGCTTTCAAGCCTAAAATGGGACTGGAACTCACAGTCTCCTGCTTTTATTTGGGGTTTAATAAATACTGCATGGATGCCATTACTAGGACTCAAGAGCAGGGGTGAAATGCTCCTGGTTTGGACCGGATCGCCCAATCTAGTAGCAATGGAGGTGGGTGGTTCAGAGAACCGGTAGCAAAAATCCCTGCCCCCCCCATGCCCGGCTGAGCCGCGCAATCATCAGAGGCTTTTTTTAAAAAAATTTAAAAGCATTTTTTCTACAACCTCTTTGGCCGAAAAAGTGCTTTTAAAAGTAAAAATAAAGCCTCTTATGATCGCGTGGCTCAGCTGGGATCGTCAAAGGCTTTTAAAACCATCTTTTCTACAACCTCTTCAGAGGTTGTAGAAAAAATGGTTTTAAAAGCCTCTGATGATCCCAGCTGAATTGCCTGATCGGCAGAGGCTTTTTTTCTTTTAAAAGCCTCTGATGATCCAAGCTGAGTTGCCTGATTGGCAGAGGCTTTTAAAAGAAAAAAAGCCTCTGCCGATCAGGCAACTCAGCTGGGATTGTCAGAGCCTTTTGAAAGCATTGTTTTACAACTTTTTCGCCAAAGAGGTTGTAGAAAAAATGGTTTTAAAAGTAAAAAAAAAAAAAAAAGGCCACGCCCATCCAGTCACATTACCCCACCACCACCAAGCCACACCCACAGAACCGGTAGTAACAAATTTTAGATTTCACCACTGCTCAAGAGTATCTTTACAATATTAGCAATAGTGTCTGAACAAGCAAGCTAAATACAACAAGGTAAATTCAATACATTGGCTTAATCTGATAAACTTGGTCCAGAAATTAGGAAAGCTCAGAACAGCATTTAAGCAAAACAGGACATTAAAAATGCATAGGCTTAAAGTAGAACAAAAAGCTATATGCAATGGATTTTTTTTTAAAAAAAATTGCCAATGTCCAAAAAAATTCCTTTCATTGTTCTAATTGTGATTACATGAATGCCAGAGCTGCTAAATTAGGTATGAATTCTTGATGACACCTGCTATAATATATGTTTAAATCTCTGACACATTCATTATTTGCATGAGCTCCACTGTTGTTATGCTATCAAGTAGTAGGACAACTCATATTTGAATGATCTAAAATCCCTTTTTCTAGAGAACATTGGAACGTCTACTAAAATAGCCTGACATGGTGTGATAAATCAAACCAGCTGAGCATTTTTCAAGCTTTAAATAGGATGAAGTGTAAGGAAAGTAAAGATGGCCTTAATCTTACGTACTGTCAATGGCGCTGAATGCCTTTACTGTTGTTGGAAATTTAAGTGGCAGGATTCTGATTTCATTTCATGCATTAATTGCTTTAATACTATTCATTAAACTATCACAATGGGCATTAAGTAGCTATGAAATGAGAGATTAGTTGAACTCAATGGGTGGTTCCCTTTGTTGTAGCTCCATAATGGGCACATCTATCTATTTTTTTTAAAGTACACTTAATCAAAAATCTGTTAAATAGAAAATCTTTCCTAAGATATTATGTTCCTCCTTTTGCTCTTACAAAATAATAACCAGCTTTTCCTTTCATATGTTTTTTTTTTAAATCCAAATGCATTTTAAATCCACCCCCACAATATACAATACTTTGGAGCCATTCATGTACTTTCTAGATTACATGAAACTATTTTCTAGTTATATCCATTTTGATGTCTTTAGAGATTCAGTGTATAAGTTTGTGCAATAACAAACAGCAAAATAACAAAATAAAATGAAGGGGCATTTAAAACCTCTCCATTACTCTCTAATA
Source organism: Pituophis catenifer annectens (assembly GCF_029215685.1). Classification (NCBI taxonomy): domain Eukaryota; kingdom Metazoa; phylum Chordata; class Lepidosauria; order Squamata; family Colubridae; genus Pituophis; species Pituophis catenifer. The sequence continues at coordinate 13,227,922 of NW_027256893.1, read as the reverse complement.
TATGTTTACTCAAAAAAAGATTTATAGTTTAATTAACCTCTTCATTATAACAACACTAACATTTTCAAGGCAATGTGATAACTAAGAAGTATTTAATAATAATTTCCTAAAATCTATCTTCTTCCTTCTAATATATTAGGGAAGTATATTTGTGAGATGGGCAAACGTAGGAGGGATGGGCAACGTAGAAATAAATAAATTTGGTTGGAAATGTAGCAAGCCAGGGGAGCAACGGGCCACTAGAATAAGAATTATGTAATCAACAGACATCTTTATCTTTATCAGACATCTTAATGTAGGTTTCCATCCTTGGGAATTTAACTTTTCTTTCTCCTTCTTACAGAAAAAACGAAAAGACAATAATTCATGTATCATAAAAGTTGAAGAAGAATATTTTGGGAAAATATCAGAAATAGAGGCAGTCCTCAACTTACGACCAAAATTGAGCCCAATTTTTTTTGTTGCTAAGTGAAACATTTGTGAAGTCAATTTTGTCCCATTTTACGACCTTTCTTGCCACAGTTGTTAAGTGAATCATGGCAGTTATTAAGTTAGTAACATGGTTGTTAAGTGAATCTGGCTTCTCCATTGACTTTGTTTGTAAGACGGTTGCAAAAAAGGATCACATGAACCCGGAATATTGCAACTGTCATAAATATGAATTTATTTATTTATTGATTTGATTTGATTTGATTTGATTTGATTTGATTTGATTTGATTTGATTTGATTTGATTTGATTTTTATACCGCCCTTCTCCAACAGGACTCAGGGCGGTGAACATCCGAGATAAAACATAACATATAAAATTTAAAAAACAGTTTAAAAGACATTAAATAAATCCGGCCCTCAATTTAAAACAACCCAGTTAAAATCAATTTCAAATTAAAACCGAAAGGATGGGATCAAGCCAGCCCGGCTAGATGAAATAAATGAGTTTTCAGGGCCTGACGAAAAGTCCGGAGGTCTGGTATCGTGCGTATCTCTGGAGCTAGGTTGTTCCAGAGGGCAGGTGCTGCCACAGAGAAGGCTCTCCCCCTGGGGGTCGTCAGCCGACATTGTCTGGCCAACGGCACCCTGAGGAGGTCCTCTCTGTGTGAGCGAACTGGCCAGTGGGAGGCTATTGGCAGCAGAAGGCGGTCTCATAGATACCCCGGCCCTAAGCCATGGAGTGCTTTAAAAATGGTCACCAACACCTTGAAGCGCACCCGGAAGACCACCGGAAGCCAGTCCAGCTCGCGCAGGAGAGGTGTCACATGGGAGCGCCCCGTCACTCCCATAATCCCCCGCGCAGCCGCATTCTGGACCAACTGAAGCCTCCGGGTGCACCCCAAGGGGAGCCCCATGTAGAGAGTTAGTTGCCAAGCATCCAAATTTTGACCATGTGACCACTGGGAAGCTTTAAGTGTGAGAAACAGTTTTGGGTCACTTTTTCCAATGGTGATGTAACTTTGAATGGTCACTTAAATGAACTGTTGTAAATTGAGGACTACCTGCATTTGGCACAACAGTAGCCTTTGTTGCCTTCGGAGACTGTATGTGAATATGTTTTTTTTTTTTTCATTTTGCAGCTTCATTCAGATATCGATTCTGGTGATGGGAACATCAAATACATTCTCTCAGGTGAAGGAGCGGGCATTATTTTTGTTATCGATGACAAATCAGGGAACATCCACGCAACAAAGACACTGGATCGAGAAGAAAGAGCTCAATATACATTAACTGCCCAAGCTGTGGACCGGCACACCAATCGGCCCTTGGAACCACCCTCAGAATTCATCGTCAAAGTCCAAGATATCAATGACAACCCTCCTGAATTCCTTCACGAAAATTATCATGCCAATGTACCAGAGAGATCCAATGTGGGTAGGTAACACAAACGTACACTATTATCAGTAGCGGAGTTCAAATTTTTTTACTATCGGTTCGGTGGGCGTGGCTTGGTCGGCGTGGTGTGGCATGGTGAGCGTAGCAGGGGAAGGATCCTACAAAATCTCCATTACAATCCCACTCCAGGGGAAGGATACTGCAAAATTTCCATTTCCACCCCACCCTAGGAGAAGGATACTGCAAAATCTCCATTCCCTCCCCACTTCAGGGGAAGGATACTGCAAAATCTCCATTCCCTCCACACTTCAGGGGAAGGATACTGCAAAATCTCCATTCCCATCCCACTTCAGGGGAAGGATATTGCAAAATCTCCATTCCCACCCCACTCTGGGGCCAGCCAGAGGTGGTATTTGCTAGTTCTCCGAACTACTCAAAATTTCCGCTACCGGTTCTCCAGAACCTGTCAGAACCTGATGAATTTCACGCCTGACTATTATTCTCTTGCTGGGAAGAGTGAACAGCCAGAGGGAAATGCAACTTGTGTATAGTACCTTGCCATGGATCTCAAATCAATTGTGATAGGACTAGGCTCCATACCCCTTTCAGACAATGCTAAGGATTTTCCAGATGATAAAAGATTTCCCATCTATATTATCTGAGAGGAAACCTGAATGGATTTCTCCCTGATAACACTAGCTTCTTACATGCACAGATAGCAATGTTTTTCCTTTTGATCATAAGCAATCTGAAATGCTATCTAAGTATAGATTTATACGTTCATCTAAAGCCTTTTATTTGTTGGCAAAAAAATAATAATAATCCCAGAATGATTTAAAATATGAACAATGAGAATACCTGGCTTCTATTTTTATCATCTAAAAGCTATGTTGCAAAAGGAAAACCCAAGGGGGAAGAGAAGATGATGGGGAGAGAGAGAGAGAGAAAAAGTTAAGTTGCAGCTTTTATTGTGACCACCAGGGATGAAAACAATTCAGGTAGCATGATGAAAAAGCTGTTGTCTAAGTGACAGTTGGAGAACACTTAAAGCAGCTGATTTTCAACAATCTGGACGAAACAGCTCTTCTGTTTATGAGAAGCAAGAAACGGCTAACTGGGGACTTAAGGTTTGGAAAGTACACCGAGCGTCTAGAACTCATTCCTGGCCTTTATTAATTCATTCCTGGCCTTTACTAATAGCTCTCCTTTTTATTGGCGTATGACCTTGAGGGAGGAAAGAAAAAGACTTAGAAATGGAGAAATCAGCAATTTCCCAAAATGCTAACCAACTGCTTCTCCTATTACAACTCTGGAGCAGACAAAAGATGCTTTGGATCCGGTCCGTGGCCTTCTCACTGTACTTGTAGCAATTAATGGACTAATTTGCACAAGCTTGCATGGTAGCCACAGGGATTCAAAAATATATATTCTCTTGAGTTTGGATGGTGTTCAGGTAACGACAGCAAGAGTTGTCAAGAGTTTTTAATGTCTTTAATGCCTCCTTAATTTAAATGTATATTTGATTCCTTCCCAGGAAAAGACTCCTTTAGAAGCTGCGCAGATGTACCAAAAAAATAAAAATAAAAAAAAATAAAAAATCAGACCAGACCAGATCAGATCAAAATGGGCTGGATCCTGCCAAGGATTAAAAAAAAAAAGATGCATGTTTTTTTTCCAATGGCATCTTTATTAGATGTGTGCAGCATTTGGTTCCAAAGCTAGCAAATGTGTTTTTGGATCCAAGCAATGCACACAGCCAATCAGGATGCCATTGTGGGAATTTTTAATGGACTGTTTCTTAGCCCCTGACTTTCTCTGGCCCATCTTCAAACTCAGTCACTCTTAGATTGGCTTGTTCCCAAAACCAAATTTGAGTTTCTTCCACTTGGTTTGGGGAGAGTGATTCTGCTGACAATGTACCGGCCTCATTTTCATTATTTTTTTTCCAGCATTCCATTAGTTGGAAAGAATTAGAACAACAGCTGTCCTTAATCCAATCCCACTTGTGATTTTTCTTAAACAAATAACAGTCCTTATGGGGGAGGAATCATCTCTTTTGTTATCCATAGAGAAAACAAGCAAGCAAAATGTTGCATGCGCATCTCTATGACTTATGCACCAAATACCAGATCATAATTAGCTGGCCATAATTAGCTGGCCAATCTCAGCTGATTATACTGTGGTCTATATTGTGCCAATAGTCACTTTACATTTATCATATGTATATCATGGCAGTGTTTTGGTATCTATTACAGTCCTGGCTGACTAAGGCTTTTACACAATACAAAATATAAAGCACAATTTTAAATGTCCTTTCCAGTCAAATAAACTCCCTTTCCAATAAAGTAATCAGCCATGAAGCATGCAGAGAAATGCTGAACAAATCACTGCATATGCAACAAAGCTCACAGAGCTGGATAGCTTGTGGGGTAGTTAGTTATAGGAACCTTGTCTTTAGCATGTTGGGTGACTTAAGCAATCATTTATTTCTTTCGATATAGCATATTATAGCAGAGGGAAGAGACGTGGCTGCTTTAAGATGCTGCAGGCAGGTGTCATGTTCACACTCCCGTGCACTCCAAATCACTTTTAGAGATTGGACGCAAAGAGCTGCACAACCCTAAAATTAATATTCCAAATCATAATATTAACAAATTGCAAGGAAGGGAGGGGAGGAGAAATGCATTTAGCAAATAGAATTAACTCAACTGTATACTCCAAAAAAATAAATAAATAAATAATTGAATAGAGATCTGCGGTAATCTGTACAGCTGTTGGAATCACCACTGGTGATTTGCTAGTAAAACCTCTTTTAAAGAAATGAAATGTGGATTTTCCAGGGTGCAATTAATAAAGATAATCTCTCATATGTTTCTCATTATTCCCATTGAAAGGTGAAGTTGGCATTGTATTTAACCTGAAATTTTGGAAGTGGGGAAAAACATAGGTATATCTAAATATACGTATCTGTTCCCTTTTCTGTTTGCAGGTACATCTGTGATTCAGGTGACAGCCTCAGATGCTGATGATCCTACCTATGGAAATAGTGCAAAACTTGTTTACAGCATTCTTGAAGGCCAACCGTATTTCTCTGTAGAGCCACAAACAGGTACTAATCAACCGTGTGCTAACTGAAAGGGAATTTTAGAATAGAAGTGAGAAACCAGCAACTTTCCAAATTTATTCGGTTTATATCACAACCCATTTTTACATACATGACTCTGTAATCCAATTGTTATTGGGCTACAAGGTTCAATCCATGATCGTTGGCTTTAGTGGGTATAGCTAATTACCTGAAAGAGATTAACAATAGTACTAGTACCTAGACTTATATACCACTTCATAGTGCTTTACGTCCCTCTCTAAGTGGTTTACAGAGTCAACAGATTGCCCCCAATAATATGGCTCCTCATCTTACCAACCTTGGAAGGCTGAGTCAACATTCATCCAGTCAGGATCGAACTCAGCAGAATTACTCTGCCATACTGCATTCTAATTACTGGGCCACTACCAAGCTTCCTTTATGTGTCCCAAATATGATAATCAGAAGATAAACCACCAATTTTAATAACAATAGCAACAACAGGGAACAACAAACCTTACAGTGTGTTTCCGTTTGACCTGTAATTTGCATTCAGGCCTTGGATTTATTTTAGAGACAACAATGCCTTTGATTTTCTTGCTTGATTTAAAGTAAATGTGCCTTCTGCATATGAGAAGAATTTGACGCTTTTTTCAAGCTATAAATGATCTCTAATGGAAATCATACCCACATCCCAGTATATGTGATTGCATGGGGTTATAAAAGAAATGTTCAGTGTCTAAACCAGCTGCTGAAAAACACTGACAGTATTATGACTTTCAAACTTAGATAAAGGTTAAATTTTGTAATCAACAGCTGGCCCCATATAATGCATATCAAAGAAGGGGTTCCCCAAACTAAACACAGTTTGTTAGTCTTCTGTATAGGTTTATTAAGAAAGTTCACAGTCTTCTGTGTTAATGCTTACACTCACTAATATTCTTTCCTGTTTCTGTTGTCTCCATTAAAAATCATCATGAAAAATAGTAGCATAAAAGATAATTTTAATGTTTTTCCTAATGCATTTCCAAGAGCATTTAGGAAAGTAGGGTCAAGCCTTAAAAATGTATTCAGGAGGTGGAAGAGTTGATAGTCAGGGAGTATAATTTTATATCCACACTTTTTTCAGCCCCCCAAACTTCTCAAGCAGTGGGAAGGTGATGCACAATTTTTAATACAGCTGTTAACTTGAAATGCTCAGAACCAGGAGCAAAAATCCCCATTCTACCAGAGGTTCTTGTATATTTTGGTAACAATTCAGGGGGTGAAATGCTATCAGTTCGGGCAAACTGGTAGTGATAAAAACTACTTTAAAATGCTTTAAAAAAGTTTTAAAAAAGGCCACTCCCACCCAGTCACATGACACCCCCCCACCAAGCCACACCCACCAAGCCATGCCCACAAAACCAGCAGCAAAAAATTTTGCATTTCACCACTGTAACAAATGTATTAGTCCCTTACTCCTTATCCCAAGTTACCCTGGTTTTATTTATTTGCTATACATTCAAAGACCAAAACTAAGCAATCAGGAGCGGAAAAAAAATGAGAAATGGTTAACTTGATTTATATAAATACTAATGGCAGTAGATTAAAAAAGCTGAAAGTAGAATGGAAAAAAAGAGAGAGAGATTGTATATGAGCAGAGTATATGATGGGGAGGTCAATAAGAAACATTAGCTAAGTGGTTTTGATGTAAAATCATTCATTTCAAAATGGTCTAATCCTTTTCTAATTGTGATTGCAATGGTGCAGAATGAAGTGGCCTTTGGGGTGATTAAGCGAGACTGATCTCTTAGTAGTCGGAACAGAATCACAGTCCAAATATCTGTTGATGAAATGTTCATGAAGTAATATAATATAATGGCAGCTCAGGAAGATTTGAGTGATAGTCTTAACCTTTGCATCCAAAACAGATGCAAACGTATAATTGAAAAGGGATGTTGTTAAATCTCCCCTTAATACATTATTCTACTACTGTTGTTGGGTACAGAGATTGTTATACAAGTATTTGGAAATGGCATAATCCATCTATCCCTATTGTATTTGAGCTGGTACAGAGCTCTGGAGGAGGAGGAAATTGGATAAAAATGTTTCTCAGTTTCTCAGATGCTCATTTAAGCATATTTAAGCTCCTAGTGATAAAGCCATCAAAATAGCATTTCCTTCCTTCCTTCCTTCCTTCCTTCCTCCTTCCTTCTTTCCTTCCTTCCTTCCCTTCCCTTCCCCTCCCCTCCCTCCCTCCCTCCTTCCCTCCCTCCCTCCCTCCCTCCCTCCCTCCTTTCTTTCTTTCTTTCTTTCTTTCTTTCTTTCTTTCTTTCTTTCTTTCTTTCTTTCTTTCTTTCTTTCTTTTCCCTCCTTCCTTCCTTCCTTCCTTCCTTCCTTCCTTCCTTCCTTTCTTCCTTCATTCATTCCTTTCTCTTTCCAAGATGGAGAAAAAGAAAGCCAAGATTTCCCTCTAGTGAGAAAATGGCATCATAATGTCTCAAATTCCCCCCCAAATCCCACCAAAGAACAAACGCTAGTCTTGATATCTATGATAGAAATTTTGAGATCTAAGCCTACCTTAGATTTGTGGACTACATACTGATTAGTGAACCCATTCTGATCATGAATTCAAAAACTGGTAAATACCAAAACACAATAGATGTTTTTAACAATGTGTCCTCATTTTCATTTTCCTAAAACAAACCGCAGCAACATAATCCTCAACGGCATTACAACAGGTTAGGAATAACATTTTGCTACTGGGAGGCCAGCTGTTTTTGGTAGCAATCCAAGATGAGATAACATAAATCAACCCTTTGTGTGCAAATCCTAATGCCCTTTCTCATATTGGAAATGGCAAAGATCAAATTCCTCAAACTTCTCCATTAAAACCTCAACAATCATTATATTATAAGCCGGACTAGGCAAGATCACGGAAAGAGCTTATCAAGCTCTTGCAGAATCCAATTTTACAGATGGATGCTTCTATTGTGTTTAACTTCATTTTTTTTTTCAGTCTTGTGCTTTTTAGACAACGTATTTGAAAATTTTTATATGCATATGCATTCTTTTCCCCTGGGGTATTCTACTTTTTGTGGGTGGTGTACATTTTCTAAGCACCATAATGCAATTCAGATGGATGCATTTTCCTGAATATACATGTCCATGTATAAAATGCAGACAATGTATACATTTTTATACTCTTCTATTAGAAGTTCAGAATTGACTATAAAGTTGCATTATAATTATCCTATAAGGGCAGGACATGTGAATACATTAAATTCATATTAAATTATGAACGGAACATATTCTTCTCTCACCACTTCTTTAACCAACATCAGATATTCTGTGGAGTATGGGTGGAGGGAATTGTAGTTGATATATACTACAATCACTGAAGGCAATTTCTCTGTTGTATAATGGTTTAAACAAATATCTGCCAGCCCTTATGCAAATGAATAGCTGTAGAAGAGACTTGCTGTCAGATAAACATTTGAAGAACATATTGTGAACCATTTCTTCTCATCTTTTTCCTGAAGGTATTATAAGAACAGCTCTTCCCAACATGGACAGAGAAGCAAAGGAAGAATATCATGTTGTGATACAAGCAAAGGACATGGGAGGACACATGGGAGGACTTTCAGGAACCACCAAAGTGACAATTACCCTCACAGATGTCAATGATAACCCACCAAAGTTCCCACAGAGTAAGTTCTGAAGAACTCTACCCAGTGGATTCTGTTTCTCATAATGGTCCACCAGAAGCCTCATTGGAGCTGAATAATTCTCCTCCTCCTCTTTTACTTGTCAGCAAACAACTATTCAGTAATATACTGAATCTACGCAGTCAAGTATCATATTCTTATTATTCTTATTATGATTACTGTATTTTTCGAAGTATAAGACACACCTTTTCCCCCCAAAAAAGCGGGTGAAAATCTGGGTGTGTCTTATACTTCAAATATAGCCCCGCCCAGCTTCTCAAATGGAGGTTTCAGAGGCTGAAAAAAGCATCAGAAACGAAGCTTCAGAAAAGAAGCCCCCAAACAGAGCTTCAGAGGCTTTTTTTCTGAAGCTTTTTCAGAGGCTTTCAGAGGCAGAAAACAGAGTTTTTTGTGAAACAAAGTTTCAGAGGCAGGAAAAAAAAGCAAAAAAAAAAAAAAAAAAAAAAGCAAGGTACAGAGCTCACAACCAAGGAACCTGTTACTAAAATTCACCTCTAGGAACAGCTGATTGGGGGTATTCTGGGAGGCCACCAATCAGCTTTTTTCTTATTTTCCTCCCCAAAAACTAAGGTGGGTCTTATACTCTGGTGCGTCTTATACTCAGAAAAATATGGTAATAATGATTTCTAGAAAGATAGGGCTGCCTGTGCTTTAAAAATTATTTGGAGGAAGTGCTTTGAAACATGTACAGGTGTAAGTACAGCATGTCTTTAAAGCAGCTACATCTATTCAGAGGTTTTGTCCAAAGGAGGACATGGCTGCTTTAAGAAATCATATTAAAAATACAGACATTCTTTTTTGAACCATTTTTGAAACCCATGCGACTCTAATGTAAGATCCCTGCTTCTATCCTCCTGTAACATCAGTGGCATGCAGCTTTTAGAAATGAAAACCCAATATCTCGGGCTAATAATATTATATCTTCCATAAAGCTCAAAGCAATACATAATATATCCCAAAATATCTAGTTCACAAGGATATGATTTTGCCTTGCTTGTGTCAGAGAGTCAAGAGACCATAGCTTAACCTAGTTGTAATATTATTATTTTTTATTTGATTCTGCTTGGCTCTTGTAGAGTGTGTCAACCATCCCATCCTGGTCAATTAAAAAAGAAAGACTCTTGAATCCATTATTAGCAAAAGTACACTTTACTAAGCCAAGTAGTTTCAGACAGGCAAAGCCAGATCTGAGATTTTTATGCCCAAAGCATATGGCTCACTTTCTACTTACTCCCACCCCATCCCCCTTGGTTATCTCTAAGCATCCAATTGAAACCAAACAAAATGTTTGGGTGATAGTCCTTGTCTTCACAGGCTGAATGGTGCTGCATTCCATAGTCTGACCTTGGAACTGGCGGTGGCTCTCACAGGATGGCACAATGAATAGTTTTTATTCCTCTCATACTAATCCCCCCCCAATCCCACCCTGCAATTTCTCTTCCCCCCATTGCATATGACAGACTTTGTTTGTTTGTTTGTTTGTTTCGTCAAGCATGTATTAGATAACAGATATAAGTATAAACATAATTATGAGTACATAAAATGAATATGAATAAAAGGGGACGGTTGGCACATTGGTGCGCTTATGCACGCCCCTTACAGACCTCTTAGGAATGGGGTGAGGTCAACAGTAGACAGTCTAAAGTTTCGGGGGTTTGGGAAAGAAACCACAGAGTCAGGTAGTACTGTATATTCTAGGCATTGACCACTCTGTTGCTGAAGTCGTATTTTCTACAATCGAGTTTGGAGCGTTTTACCTTAAGTTTGCATTAAGTTTAAGTTTGTATTAGTTTTAAGTTTGTATTAAGTTTAAGTTTGTATTAAGTTTGTACCCTGTTTTCCCCAAAATAAGACATCCCCTGATAATAAGCCCAATTGGGCTTTTGAGCGAATGGCAATAAGGCCAAGCGCTTATTTCAGGGTTCAAAAAAATATCAGGCAGGGTCTTATTTTCCGGGAAACATGGTATCTATTGTTGACTAACAGCATGCAAAGCATGGTGTAGCAGGGTAGCAATCCTGAAAGAGCCACACTTGCTTTCTTAAAAATTAAGAGTGGTAGGTGGCTATTGCCCACCTGTCTAGAAAAATGAAAAGGTAAGCTAAAATCGTAGAAGGTATCTGAGGAGCTGAGACCGAATGAGAGTGACTAGCCTGGCAAGTTAGATTTTTGTAGATGGTAATGTTTCAATGGCCCATGATGAATCACAGTGGTGCAGTGGTTAGAGTGCAGTACTGTAGACTACTTCTGCTGACTGCCGGCTGACTGCAATTTGGCAATTCAAATCTCACCAGGCTCAAGGTTGACTCAGCCTTCCATCCTTCCGAGGTGGGTAAAATGAGGACCCAGATTGCTGGGGGCAATATGCTAACTCTGTAAACCGCTTAGAGAGGGCTGTAAAAGCACTCTAAAGCGGTATATAAGTCTAAGTGCTAAGTGCTATTGCTGTGATGGCCATAGTAGCTATTTTGTGAAGGAGCATCTTCCCCTTCCCCCTTCAGCCTTTTATGATTCCATACACAGTCCCAAATTCCAGATAAGCCCCACCAATCCATAAAAGTTTTCTCTGAAATAGATTCATGCACACCAAAAGGAATTGAGAGGTATCTCATGCACATTTTACATTCAAAGTGTTTTTTTTTTTTTTTTTTTTTTTTGGGAAGAGCTTTCTTTTAGAAAGGAAAAAAAAATACATAAAAGAGTTGAGCCATTTCCAGGGACACACAGTGAACCATTTCAAAGATGAGGATTAAGGCACAGGAGGAGGTAGGGACTTTTGTGCTGCCTCATTTTGAAAACATACTGGACGATGATGTTTTAACAATATGCCCCCGCTGAGATCAATGGCATGAGGTCTAGACTTTTAGTGGGAAATGCTGTTAACGGAGACAGATGGAGGATGGAAGCAATGGAAACATATTTTAGAGAGAAATAGTTATGCGCTGAGACCAAATTTAAAAAAGCAAGCAAGCAAGCAAAGCACTCCCTCTCCATCTTTTTTATGAATGTGTGAGTACAGCAGAGACGTTCTTAAAAAGCAGATTTCATGGTTGCTTCTCAATTAGAATAGAATAGAATAGAATAGAATAGAATAGAATAGAATAGAATAGAATAGAATAGAATAGAATTTTTTATTGGCCAAGTGTGATTGGACACACAAGGAATTTGTCTTGGTGCAAAAAAGATGTTGAGACTCAAGAAAGAATGCAGACAAGAGCAACAAAGATGATTAGGGAACTGGAGGCTAAAACATATGAAGACCGGTTGCAGGAACTGGGTATGTCTAGTTTAATGAAGAGAAGGACTAGGGGAGACATAATAGCAGTGTTCCAATATCTCAGGGGTTGCCACAAAGAAGAGGGAGTCAAACTATTCTCCAAAGCACCTGAAGGCAGGACAAGAAGCAACAGATGGAAACTAATCAAGGAGAGAAGCAACCTAGAACTAAGGAAAAATTTCCTGACAGTGAGAACAATTAATAAATGGAACAACTTGCCTGCAAAAGTTGTGAATGCTCCAACACTGGACGTTTTTAAGAAGATGTTGGATAATCATTTGTCTGAAGTGGTGTAGGGTTTTGGACTAGAAGGGGGTTGGACTAGAAGACCTCCAAGGTCCCTTCCAACTCTGTTATTCTATTCATATGCTCTCAGTGTACATAAAAGAAAAGATACATAGGATACATAGATAGGGTACAAATTAGCAATCAGGAAACAATATCAATATAAATCGTAAATTTACAATTTAGACTGATTGTATGGGTAGTCTTCACGAATGACAAAATCTGCATGTACGTTGCTTTTGGATAGCTCCATTTAGTTTATGGAGGTATCAGTTATGGCAAGTTTTTAATTTGCTTAAATGTTTGTTTGTTTTTTGGTATTTGGAAGTGAATATGTGCATCAAATAGGAAATGGACATTCAGAGAGATTTAACCCTTTGTAAAGAGGCAGGCAAACAAAAAGCATCCGTAGCTTGTGGGTAATTTATGAATGAAAATGATTAAATGATATAAATGCACAAACTCATGTGCAATCTCTAGTGCTGCACAGCATGATCCCAATTATATGATTAGCAGCTGTTAGAACTACTCTTGTACTCTGCCACAATCCTGATTACACCACACTCTCAGCAGCCCCAGTCAAGACAAGCAAATCACTCAGGTCAGTTATACCTTAACCAGGTGATCCTGTAAATACCTACAAGCCAGTTCAAATAGTGTTAAAAATTTCACACTTTAAAATTTGCATGTCTTAAAAAAAATAGTAGTATGAGTTCTACACTAAAGCCTACCCAATACCAGTGCAGCATCTACAATATTGTTACCGTAGAGATATATGGATTCTGAAATATTGAAATTAACAATTCTGCATCCCTAATTTTCATGACAGAGTTTTCCCTTATAATGTTTGGGTGTAGCATTGTTTTTAATAGTCCTGTGGATAGGAATGAGTTAAGAAGTCAAGCATATACTCAACTAATCATTTGTAAGGGTTAAACCATTTGGATACAGTTTCCTCTGTCTTAGGGGCCCAAGGCAATTGAGTCTACATGTCAAGCTTACACCCTATGTATATAATAAAAAGAAATATCAATTCTTTTATTTCAACTTTACTGCTGTTTTTAAGTATTTTGTTCACAGCCTTTCCAGGAATTCTGACAATCCCTTTCCTTTCCTTTCCTTTCCTTTCCTTTCCTTTCCTTTCCTTTCCTTTCCTTTCCTTTCCTTTCCTTTCCTTTCCTTTCCTTTCCTTTCCTTTCCTTTCCTTTCCTTTCCTTTCCTTTCCCTTCCCTTCCCTTCCCTTCCCTTCCCTTCCCTTCCCTTCCCTTCCCTTCCTTCCTTCCTTTCCTTCCTTCCTTCCTTCCTTCCTTCCTTCCTTCCTTCCTTCCTTCCTTCCTTCCTTCCTTCCCTCCCTCCCTCCCTCCCTCCCTCTCTTCTTTCCTGTGTCCATACTCTTTACAGTTGTGTTTCTCCTGAATTGTGATCACATCTTAACTGAATTAATGAAAAGGGTTAATGTGCTCCAGAAAGAGCCAAATGTTTTGTGGATTAGTTCAAAACGGATTTATATAAGCACACACTTGAATTGATTTCACTTGGGCAGCAGTTGTATATTTTATTCTATGAAAAAAAAAAAAAAGCTGGAGGGAAAAAAAGTAAGCGGAAAAGCAAGAATTTCCATTACAGAGCCTCCATACAAGAAGTTCGAGCAATTTTATTTTGAAAAAAAGTATAAGACCACCCAAGTCCATAATGAGTCAGGGAAGAGCTTTGCCTTATAGCCTGCCAAATTAGCATTTCTCTACTTTTTAATTAAACCTACCAAAAACAAAGTGCGATGGGGCAAAACACTTGAGTGCCAGGAGACATTTTAATGGGTGAACTGCTGCCTGAATCTGACTTAGAATCTCTGGAATGGCCATGTTCCCTCTTGTTTCCTCTGCTAATTTTTGCATATCTTGATGGAGTCAATAAAATAAATACTCCTCAAGGAATTAACAATATCGCTCATTTACTGATAAGCACCATTTCGCCTAGGTGTTTATCAGATGTCAATATCGGAAGCCGCCGTTCCTGGCGAGGAAGCTGGAAGAGTCAAAGCCAAAGATCCGGACATTGGAGAAAACGGTTTAGTAACTTACAACATCATTGATGGCGACGGTATAGAAATGTTTGAAATCACAACGGATTCCGAGACTCAGGAAGGGGTTGTGAAGCTTAAGAAGGTAAGAAAGGCATTCCTTTCATACCTCAATGGATAATATATACTTCATTTTCTTTCCATGCCTCACGGATAGATTATCACTCATGGTTTAAAAAAACAAAGAAAAAAGAAAGAAAGAGCAAAAGTAGTTTGGGATAATTTGTTTATGAAGCTATGATTAACTTCCAGCATCCCATTTTACTCTTATCTTTTAAGGCTTGGAGCCAGAATGAAAGGAAAGAGATTATAAAAAATAAAGCACTTGGTGCGTAGAAGCTCCTTAACATCATTTTAAAGTGAAGAAAAGTACATTATTCTTTTAGTGATCCTCCTCTTGAGAAATCAACACTGTTCCCTCTTCAAAGCATACTGCATATTAACTTGGAAATAAATGAAGGGGATTGCCTTCACTATAATGAAGCATTTATTTTCAAGTTGGCAAGACAGTGTGAATTTTCAGATAATGTGACAATTACAAGGGATTTCTTTTGTGTCTGCATGCTTTTTTCCTGAGGAAATCTTAATTTGGGCTGTCAGGATTCCTTCTGAATGCAGTCTCTGTTGATTGAAAGAAAGAAAGAAAGAAAGAAAGAAAGAAAGAAAGAAAGAAAGAAAGAAAGAAAGAAAGAAGTGGAAAAAAAGGGGAAAATAAAGCAAGCATGGGTTGGTCACTGCTGGTGTTTCCTTCATGCAGGTCAACAAAAGCCCCTTTTTGGTTTCAGCCCTCTATTCTGAAATATTTTTCTTTCATTTGCACCAGCCAAAGTCATCAAGCTAAACACTGTATGCAAAATTGCTATGGAAGCAGCTGTGCTCAGCTTCTTTAAAAACCAGGGACTGCCAACATTTCAGAATTGATTCATGTTTAACAATAGAATAGAAAAGAATATTTGCAGCTCAGGGTTGAACGGTGGAGTCCTTGCTGCTCTCTGAGCTTTGTTATTTTCTTGCAGATGTTTCATTATCCAACTAAGTAACTTCAGCAATCAGTGATGTTACCTAACTGGGTAATGAAATGTTTGCAAGAAAACAACCAAGCTCAGAGAGCATCAAGAACTCCACTAATCAGTGTTTCTATATTTGGGGGGGGGGAGGTGTTGTTGTTCTATAGCAGGGGTGTCAAACTATGGCCCACGGCCCAGATGCGTCATGTGCTGGCCACGCCCACTGTTTTAGCGAAAGGGGAAAAAGTTGCTACAATGTGACACCACGAGTTTGACACATACACACACACCGTTCTATAGTATTCAATTAGGCAGGGGTGAAATCCAGCAGGTTCTGACAGGTTCTGGAGAACCGGTAGCGGAAATTTTGAGTAGTTCGGAGAACCAGCAAATACCAAATCTAGCTGGCCCCAGAGTGGGGTGGGAATGGAGGTTTTGCAATATCCTTCCCCCAGGAGTGGGGAAGGAATGGGATTTTGCAATATCCTTCCCCCAGGAGTGGGGAGGGAATGGGGATTTTGCAGTATCCTTCCCCTGCCACGCCCACCAAGCCACACCCACCAAGTCACACTACGCCCATTAAGTCATACCCACAGAACCGGTAGTAAAAAATTTGGATTTCACCACTGCAATTAGGGCTTTATAGCAATCTAACTATAGCAGAGAGGGTGCCATTTAAGTTCCTAAAATGAATTATGCAATTCCTAGAAGTATCTCCAAAACTATTTTGAGATTATGAATAGGAACCATGTTGCCCAGGATGTGTAGTAGAACCTGAATCTTAATTAGATTGTGTTATAGATTTTATCTTGGGTCCTGTATTACTTCTTTTAATTGTTTTTCTGTTATCTTTTTAATCTTTTTTTTTTTCACCCCTCTGCTAACTATCCAGAGTCATGTTTTTGAGTCTGGGTTATTTTCATTAGTTTGATTTGAAAGTGGGTTAAAGACATAAAATTAGTAAAGGTAAAGTTTCCCCTCACACATATGTGCTAGTCGTTCCCAACTCTAGGGGGCGGTGCTCATCTCTGTTTCAAATCTGAAGAGCCAGCGCTGTCCGAAGATGTCTCTGTGGTCATGTGGACGGCATGACTCAACGCCAAAGCCATACAGAGTGCTGTTACTTTCCCACCGAAGGTGGCCCCTATTTTTCTACTTGCATTTTTTACGTGCTTTCGAACTGCTAGGTTGGCAGAAGCTGGGACAAGTAACAGGAGCTCACCGCATTACGCGGCACTAGGGATTCGAACCGCTGAAGCTCGACAAGCTCAGCGGTTTGATTGACAAGCTCAGCATCTTAGCCACTGAGCCACCGCGTCCCCTTACATAAAATTAAAGAGAGACAATTTGATGTAGTGTTTAATGCAGTGGCCTAGAAACCAGGAGACTGAATTCTAGTCCCACTTTAGGGGTGGGAAAAAAAACCTAGCTTTGAGCCAGTTACTCTTCCTCAGCCCAACTCACTTCACAGGGTAATTGGTTGTGGAGAAAATAGGAGAAGAAAGGTGCCTTGTGTTGTACATGAAAAAGGTGGCATATTTTTTTTAAAGATAGCATTTTGGAAGTCTGTTACAGCTGTCCATTCTGTTGCTAGCATATGTCCCATCCATAATTCTCAAGATGTATTAAGGTGGTTGGGTGCTTTGTCATTATTAAATTTATATGCTAACAAATCTATTTAGACTTGGGCAGGTCAGAATAACTCGCAATAATTGTGCATGTTAGATACAAGCAAGATGTGAAATACTCCATTTTATATCTAGAAGTATATTTTAATTAGAATGGAGCCCAGACAGGAACAACTATATATCAGAATCCAGACACCAGTATAGAATAGAGTTCCCTGTTTTGCTGTTTTGCTATAAGAGCAATACTATCAGTAATAACTCTAGCACTTGGGAGCTTTTAGACCACACATTATTAAACATGGGCATCCAGTTTATAACTCCCCTCATGGTACTTGTGCCTTGAATAATATCAAAAATTAGGAAATGTTACCAAGGTTTAGTTAACAGTAGTGTCCATACAGATTTTTACCTATAATCTTATTTTATTTAGTCTTAAAATTACAGGCTGGATCTTGGAGATGCGGAAATGGTCGCATTATAGATGTTCCTTAAGTTCGTTTTATTCAATTATACATTTTTGAATATTGGTCAGCGAAGGAATCATTTCAGTTCCAGTTTACCTATAAACATGCCTGGTTCTAAAGCAGGGGTGAAATCTACTTACCTTCCTTACTGGTTCGGAAGCGTGTGCATATCACGTATGCGCGCACGCCTGTGCATGTGCAAACCTTCTGTGCATGTGCAGAAAGTTAAAAAACATTACTTCCTGGTTAAAACCAGGAAGTAATGACACCCAGGCGGCGATTGCTACTAGATCACCGAACCACAGGGAAAAATTGCTACCGGATTGGGTGATCCAGTCCGATCCGGGAGCATTTCACCCCTGTTCTAAAGGTGTTGTGATCTGACCTACCATATGGCCTCAAACAAAGATGACCCTAAATTTATTTCTCATTCTCATGCCCAAAAGCGAAGTAGGGAAGATACTATATTCTCCAAAGAATATAAAACGATCTTCATATTTTAAAACAATATCTTAAATAAATATAGGCATATAGGAATTATGTGTGCATGGGAGGTTAGGTACAAAAGTGAAATGGATACATTTTCAGCCTCTGGCAACATCTGGCTAACTTTATCTAGGCTGGAAATTATGCAGGATAGGTTCTGGTTAGTACTTTGCGGGAGATTATTGGGTGGAGACCAAACTGGAAAACGAAAAATTATCCTGAGCGAAAGCAATGGCATGTTATCTACATAATGCTGACCAAAAAAAACCTCATGGATGAATTCATGAAAGCAGTAAGGATGGAAATGAACTCTTAAGCAGGTTTATTTTTTTCTTCCTGTTGTTTGTAAAAACATCCTTGGAATGATAACCTTGTGTTTCCTCCATTTTTCTTAACCCCAGCAAGTTGACTATGAAACCAAAAGAACCTACAGCTTGAAGGTAGAGGCAGCCAACACATACATTGACCCCAAGTTCATCAGCAATGGACCATTCAAGGATACTGTGACTGTGAAGATTAGCGTTGAGGATGCTGATGAGCCCCCCATGTTTTTAGCACCGTTTTACATCCTTGAAGTGGAAGAGAACGCAGGGCCGGGTGCTCCAGTTGGACGGGTACATGCCAAAGACCCTGATGCTAAAAACAGCCCTATAAGGTATGCTTGAAACAGACAACAATGGCTTAAAATAGAAAAGGCTGAAATCCTATCAATAATAACTTAATCACCTAAAAAAGGTAAAGGTTCCCCTTGCACATATGTGCTAGTCGTTCCCGACTCTAGGGGGCGGTCTTCATCTCCGTTTCTAAGCCGGAGAGCCAGCACTGTCCAAAGACGTCTCTGGGGTCATGTGGCCGGCGTGACTCAACACCAAAGGCACACAGAACTCTGTTACCTTCCCACCAAAGGTGGTCCCTATTTTTCTACTTGCATTTTTTACAAACTGCTTTCAAACTGCTAGGTTGGCAGAAGTTGGGACAAGTAACAGGAGCTCACCACATTACGCGGCACTAGGGATTTGAACCACTGAACTGCCGACTTTTCGATCGACAAGCTCAGCATTTTAGCCACTGAGCCACCGCGTCCCTAACTTAATCACTTGCAATGTAATAATAATGTGGATGTACTATAGGGAGAAGCAATTCTACTTTTTCCTCTTTAGTTACCAGGAATAGTAATTTCCAGGCATAGTTAATAGTATGAAATTTAGGAAGAAAAAGTCTGATGATCCTGCACATATTGTGAAGATATTGTACAGATACATAGAAATAGCAGTAAATAGGGTGTGTAGGAACTCGCATATTTGGGGATATACACAATTTTTATAGTCATTTATTTACATACACAATTAAATATTTTAGTCCTAGTGTATGCCCAGTGCCATCATTGGAACAGTGTTCATAGGCATTACAGAGGCAACCAACTCAAAATATGTATTTTTCAAGATATATATCAATCATAAGATCTCAGGTGCATAAGAATGGAGTGCATAAGAAGTGAAGTCCATTTCTCCATTTCCAAAACCCCTCTAACTCCACAATCAGACGGTGCATTTGCAGCCAATGAGCTAGCACCATTGCAATAGACTGGTCTGCTTCTAGAAATACATAATTATTAAATCAGTTTTAATATTAGCAATGTTAAAGTGATACCAACTATTTTAAAATGACATTTTGAAAAATATTAAAATAGATTCTGAATAAAACCTTTTGAAAGAGATATATAATAAGGCAGCTGACAATTAAGTCACACAGAAGGGTAGGGAAATTGTGACATTGGATTATAACTGACAGCAGCTCCAGCATAGTCAGTGTGAACCATGCTAGAACTGCAGTTCAAAAACATCTGAAGAAGCACATCATGGATGAACAGAATAACTGGGGAAAACAAGACCTTTGCATCAGGTTCTTTCCCAAACACTACAACATGAATGATACCTCCCAGGGACGTTGTCACATCATGGATTCTCTTGCTTCCATTTGGGACAAATAATTATAGAATATGTGACATGAAAACACACAACCTAGTGGCACCAATGTGTGAGGCATGTAGAGAGAACACTACATAAGATACTACTTCTTTTGGCAAATGGAACCCTACACAGTTGAGAGATCAGTGTTTTACATTGTGGCTTTGCCATTCTATATCCACATATTAGAAGAACCGCTGAAGAAAGCTACTTGTTCCACACAGTTCCTACTGTGACTTACAACTTGATATCATGCAGAGTTCTAACATGAACAGAAGGGAGTCACATATTTATTCTGAATAAAGACCTTTGCTCATCTGGGATCCAAATAAAATTTCTATGTCCACTGAATAGTTGAATAAAAAGATAAAAGTTCCCCTCGTATATATCTGCTAGTCGTTTCCGACTCTAGGGGGCAGTACTCATCTCCATTTCAAAGCTGAAGAGCCAGCGCTGTCCGAAGATGTCTCCGTGGTCATGTGGCCGGCATGACTAAATGCCAAAGGTGCACGGAATACTGTTCCCTTCCCACCAAAGGTGGTGCCTATTTTTCTACTTGCATTTTTTACATGCTTTTGAACTGCTAGTTTGACAGAAGCTGGGACAAGTAACGGGAGCTCACCCCGTTACGCGGCACTAGGGATTCGAACCGCTGAACTGCTGACCTTTTGATCGACAAACTCAGCGTCTTAGCCACTGAGTCACCATGTCCCTTGAATAGTTGAATAGCCTTACCTTAATAAATATTTCCTACTACCAAAACCAATGAGAAACAAGATACACATTGCACTTTACTCATGGGTTGTTACTCTATGCTACTAAGAAATAGCAAGCCGTTTCCATTTAGAAGCGATCTAGTCATTCTAATTAATATTTTCATCTTGCTAAGCATGTTCCCACCAAGCTAATCTGGGCTACACTGTTTGGGAGATATGAAATGAACTGAGGACAATGAACAATTCTCTTCTAATGACTTCATTTGCATCCCCTTTTAGATATTCAATTGATCGTCACACTGACCTCGACAGATACTTCAGCATCAGTCCAGAAGATGGCTCAATTACAACCACAAAAAAACTGGACAGGGAAGAAATAGCCTGGCATAATATTTCCGTGTTAGCATCAGAAGTTCGTAAGTGTTAAAAAAAACACCTCTTGACATGTTCTAGTATGTGCTACAACTTCCCACTTTTGAAGAAATGAAAGGTGCTGGGATCTCAATAATTTTGGGACTGATATTTCACCTATGATCACTTTCATTTTGGATGACATTTCACATTGGACCTGAGATGGTGCCCTTGGTCGGGATGTAACTTGAACTAAAAAGATAGAATGCTGCTAAACCTGTCTACCTATATGAATACATGTACCCTGTTTCATCGAAAATAAGACCCAACCGGAAAATAAGCTCTAGCATGATTTTTCAGGATGCTCGTAATATAAGCTGTACACCAAAAATAAGTCCCAGTTAAGATTGTCATCAGACGGAGGCGTTTAGTACTGTATTTCCCCCAAAGGGTGAACTGATCATGATAAAAACTACCAGTTCAGGTGAATCGGAAGTAAAAAAAAAAAATGCTTTAAAAAGATTGCACGGCAAAGTTGTGATTGTTGGAACCTTTTTTTTAAAAAAAATTAAAAGTATTTTTTTACTACCGGTTCAGGCGAATAGGTAGTAAAAAATGCTTTAAAAAGTAAAAAAAAAAAGTTGGCCATGCCCACCCAATCACATGACCCACCACCACCAAGCCACGCCCACCAAGCCACGCCCACAGAACTGGTAGCAATTTTTTTTGCATTTCACCACTGGGTGTAGGTATCTGATGAATAAGTTTATTGTAAGAACTACCTGTATGTAAGGCATTAAGAAAGAACTCAGGCAGTTTTCCAACATAAAAAGGACATTTGATTCATACCTGAAGTCAGTGCTTAATTTTTGTGCCTTTTGCTTCTGGCCACAAATTACAATGGGATTAAGTCTTCCTATTTTTGAGTGGGAGAAAGAGCTTCTACCATCCCTTGTTATGGTCATAGACTAGACTGATTTCATGCTGCTTGTTTCTGACCATGCCAAACTAGAAACCATGCCAATTTTAAAATATTAATGAGCAGAGTTTTTAAAAAATTATCCAACTTATATGATTTATTGATGACATGGTCTGATGATAAGAACTCATTAATTCTGATAGCATTTTACTAATCTTCTACTAATCCTGAAAAAAGGAAAAAGTTGCTGACTGTGTTTATATTATATAGATGTACCAGATATTCCATTTGTTAGGCAGTTGACCCTAATAGTGCATGAATTTTCCTCTCCTCTCCTTCCCTCCCCCTCCCTTCCTCTCCGCCTCCCCTCCTCTCCTCTCTCCCCTCTCTTCTCCCCTCCCCACTCCTCTCTCCCCTCCCCTATCTCTCTTTCTCTCCCCCTCCCCTCTCTCTTCTCCTCTCCTCTCTCCCCTCCCTTCTCCCCTCCCCACTCCTCTCTCCTGCCCTTCCTTCACCTCTCTCCCCTCCCCTCTCCTCCCCTCCCCTCTCTCCTCCCAAGGGAGGCATTCATTCTGTTCTTTTCCTATACAACCATGGGGGCAAAAACCCAAGCATCCACCTACTTTCTAGGGAGCCTTTCTGGGAATTTTTCCTCTGCCTCTGAGAAGAGAGAAGTGAGTGTAATCATTACTATCAGCTCAAATCATTGAGACAATATGGTTAACTAGTAAAAATATCTTAGTCCCAAATAGACCCAGTTTGTTTTTGTTTTGTTTTTTTTAATCTGTGTATGCCATGCTAACCCACATACACTTAAGGGTGTCATGTGAACAAAATCATTGACAATCTGGGTATCTGAGTTATTGCTCCCAGAGGACTGCAAAAGAAAGTTGAATAGGTCAAAGGCTAAGTAAGTCCCTACGTGAGACACTCGAGGTACCGTGTTTCCCTGAAAATAAGACCTGTCTTATATTTTTTTGAACCCTGAAATAAGCACTTGGCCTTATTGCCATGCAATTGGGCTTATTATCAGGGGATGTCTTATTTTGGGGAAAACAGGGTAGGGGAAAAAAAAACCAGACAACTTTGTGTTTTGTGCTATTATGTTTTCTTTCTCAATAACTATTGCAGATAACCGGCATCAGGAAGCCAAAGTTCCGGTAGCGATTAAAGTTCTTGACCTAAACGACAATATCCCCAAGTTTAAAGAGCCCTATGAAGCTTTTCTATGTGAAAAACCCCAGACAAATAAGGTAAGCACTGTCCGCTTTCTCTTTTCTTCTTCAAGACTGACCATTTTGGTTTCTCCAGATAGACCCTACAAAAGAAATGGAGAAGCAGGAAAAACAGGCCAGGATTTCTGTTGGGTTTAAAAGAAATAAATATAACAAACAACTCTACTAAACCTGTCTGACTGGTTAGTAGTGGCAGTGGGAAGGCTATTGTTACCACAGGTAGTCCTCGACTAAAGTTCATTTAGTGACCATTGGAAGTTACAGTGGCATGGAAACAAGTGACTTTCAACTGTTGCAACATCCCCGTGGCCACCTTTTCAGAATTCAGGTGCTTGGCAACTGTCTCATACTTATGACGGTTATAGTGTCTCAGGCTCATATGATTCACCTTTTGCAAGCTTTTCATGAGTAAAGTCAACGGGAAGCCTTATTCACTTAATAACTGTGCTATTAACACAGTGTAATTCGCTTAACAAGTGTGGCAAGAGAGGTCATTAAATGGGGCAAAATTCACTTAACAAATGTAAATGGTAAAGGTAAAGGTTCCCCTCGCACATATGTGCTAGTCGTTCCCAACTCTAGGGGGCGATGCTTATCTCTGTTTCAAAGCCGAAGAGCCAGCACTGTCCAAAGATGTCTCAGTGGTCATGTGGCCAGCATGACTTAAACGCCAAAGGTGCATGGAACGCTGTTCCCTTCCCACCAAAGGTGGTCCCTATTTTTCTACTTGCATTTTTTACGTGCTTTCAAACTGCTAGGTTGGCAGAAGCTGGGACAAGTAATGGGAGCTCACCCCATTACGCGGCACTAGGGATTCAAACCGCTGAACTGCTGACCTTTCGATCGACAAGCTCAGTGTCTTAGCCACTGAGTCACCACATCCAAAGTAACAAATGGATCACTTAGCAAAAGAAATGTTGGGCTCAGTTATGGTCGTAAGATGAGGACTACTTGTATTGAATTTCCCTTAAACACTGCCTTCTTATCCTAAAACCCAAGTGATTTAAAAGGTACTTTTAAAAGTTTATTTTACATGGTTGAAAGTTTATTCTACAAAGCAGATCCCAACATGGAAAGTCTAAAAGTTGAGGCAGGGAAGGAAGAGAGATTTCAAATGCACTGCATACTGATAAGTGTCCTCCTTTTCCAGCCACTAATTACAATTTTCGCAGAGGATAAAGATGATTCAGCCAATGGCCCAAGATTCATCTTCCATTTGCCACCTGAAATGATGCAGAAGCCCAATTTTACTCTCCGAGATAACCGAGGTTTGTATTTATATTCATTATATAGGATGGGAGGAAACTAATTATCCTCGCAGTAGTTGTTTTTTTTTTTTTCCCTCCTCATTAACCATGACTGATTTTCTGCAGCAATGTCTGGGAAGAGAGCTTCACAATGGAGGGGAGAGAGAGAGAGAGCTTCACAAAAATGTATAGAATGCATAAAATGCAACTAAAAAAACATAACAATTGCTCTGGGTGTTTCTTTCACTAGCAGAATTCTTCTTGATTATTTCAACTGGGAGTTGAAGACCACATATCTTGAACTTGCCAAAGTTGAGAAACACTAATAAAGGAGAATATTTGTAGTTTGGGTCAAAATGAGGGGTCCTCCTGCTGGTGTTGTTATCTATCACTGATGATATTATCTAGTACGGGTAATGAAACAACTGTAAGAAAACAATCTGAGCCAAGGAGCACCAAGGACCCCTTGTTGAGAAATACTGCTCTAAATGAGAGGGCAAAACTCAGCCAGGCTTTCAGAATTCTCTTACTATATATCCTTGTTGTTGTTAGTTGCGAAGTGGTGTCCGACCCATCGCGACCCCATGGACAACGTTCCTCCAGGCCTTCCTGTCCTCTACCATCCCCCGGAGTCCATTTAATCTCACGCCTACTGCTTCATTGACTCCATCCAGCCACCTCGTTCTTTGTCGTCCCCTTCTTCATTTGCCCTCAATCTTTCCCACCATTAGGCTCTTCTCCAGTGAGTCCTTCCTTCTCATTAGGTGGCCAAAGTATTTGAGTTTCATCTTCAGGATCTGGCCTTCTAAAGAGCAGTCAGGGTTGATCTCCTCTAAGACCGACTGGTTTGATCGCCTTGCAGTCCAAGGGACTCACAGGAGTCTTCTCCAGCACCAGAGTTCAAAGGCCTCAATTCTTTGGTGCTCAGCCTTTCTTATGGTCCAACTTTCACAGCCATCCATTGCAACTGGGAAAACCATAGCGTTGATTATACGCACTTCTGTTGGCAGAGTGATGTCTCTGCTTTTTAGTAAGCTATCTATATTTGCCATAGCTTTCCTCCCCTGGAGCAAGCGTCTCAATTACTTGGCTGCGGTGATCTTGGATCCTACAGTACATCAAACAACTACACTTCCAATCTGTTATGTAATTTTTTTATTTACTTATGTATTATTTATTTTATTTGTCAAGAACGTGTTTGGTAATAAGTATAAGCATAGATTGAATACATAAAATAGATACAAATGGAAGAAACATTAGGACAGGGACGGTAGGCACGCTGGTGCTCCTATGCACGCCCCTTACAGACATCTTAGGAATGGGGTGAGGTCAACAGTAGACAGTCTTAGGTTAAACTTGTGCTTCCTCGAACAACAGAAATGTTTGTCACACCTCTTTTCCCTTTCCCTTATTCACCATCAAATGAAAGATACCAACAAATCAAAAGATTCTGCTCCCTGAATTTTATAGCTGAGGAAGATTGGAGATGGCAAGTTGTTGGATGTTTCAAATGGTAGCGTTTTTTTAAAAGAAGCAGAATGGTTTTCAAATCTACTCCCTTTTTCATGTAGACTTCATGTAGTTATCCGGAAGATTGATAGTGAAAAAACCCCAGAGCAATTATTATGATATTTAGTCAGTGGTGGGATTCAGCCAGTTCACACCACTTCGGGAGAACCGGTTGTTAACTTTCTGAGCAGTTTGGCAAACTGGTTGCTGGAAGAAATCATTAGGGCAGAGAACCGGTTATTAAATTACTTGAATCCCATCACTGTATTTAGTGTCATTTTATGCATTTTTTCCAAAGCTCTCTGAGCTGTTCTGCACTGTTGCCCAGGGAAAGGATGGATGGATGGATGGATGGATGGATGGATGATGAGATAGATAGATAGATAGATAGATAGATAGATAGATAGATAGATAGATAGAGATAGATAGATGAATGATAGATAGATAGATAGATAGATAGATAGATAGATAGATAGATAGATAGATAGATAGATGATAGATGATAGACAGATAGACAGACAGATAGATGACTGACTCACTTTACTGCAAATGCACTTTAGGAGTTTTATTTAAATAAAAAAAGAACAACTATTGGCTACAGCTTTGCTAGGGTGCTAAAATAATCCATCACAAACTAGAAACAGAACTCTTCCCCCCATTCCCAATTCATCTTAAATCATTTGTTCTCCTTCATAAATGGAAACTCATTTGAAACGGAGGAATATTTCATCACAGTACTCTACAGTTCATATAATCCTCTGCATGCCAAGTCAAAATAAGTTCCACTTGATTCAGTGTGGCTTTCTCCCAAATTTGTAGTTATAGTGTTGCAGCTGAGGAACTGTTGGTCCCCAAAAATTGAAGGGCTAAAAGAGAAAAGTAATACTTTTTTAAAAAAAAAAAAATTAAGCCAGAGCTCAATGATGTACTACTTGGCTGTTTTTCAAATGCATTTTGAACCAGCTGGTTTCCAAATACTATTTTTTCAAAGCGCCCCCCCTTAAAGATCATGGATAGTGATAAACCTCACCCTCAAACCCACAGCATTCCTAGAGGCCCTGCGGGTTAAAAAATGTATTCCAGAGCCTCTCCAATCCATTACTGAAACAATGGTTCTATTTGAGCCAAAATTATTCTATTTAAAGTTATTACTACTCGCCATTTGGGGATGTCAAAAATGTTCTTGATTCTCTTTCTTGTTCATATTTGATTGATAGCGTATACACCCTGTTGACACCAGATGCAAGATAGGCACTTAGTCTGAAAGTATAGCAGTGAACAATTGCTACATTGATCCAGCAGTATTTATCCTGCAACGTTAGAAGAGTTTGTGGTTTGAAGGCAAAAACTAGAAACACATGGTGAATTATATTTTATGTTTCCATTTGGCTCAAAAGCCTTTTAACATGTTCATCCCACATTAAACATGAAACCTCAGTCTTTTTTACTTGATTTAATGTTTGCAAAAAAAAAAAAATCTTTATAGTAAACTTTCATTTTACTTCAAATATTGTTGGGAAGTGTTAGAGAGGCTATCTTTCAAATCAAGTATCTATTATGCAAGTGAAGCAACCTAAATCTAACACAATCCCAACCTGAGAAACCAAGAGTATAAAAGACAAAGACAATTTTAATGTAAAATTATGATTTGTCTACTATGAAAAATCACAGTATTAGTAGGATAATAGAGATCTGTCTAATCAATGCACCTCTTCATTTCCATTTAGCCTCCTTCTAGCCCAAATTTGGCTCCAGGCCTCTAGTAGAATTTCAATGAATGGATTGTGCAACTCTCAATTGTTGTGTTACAATCAGTAAGGTTATGTTAAAGTCCCATTCAGAGATGAGGGTTATAGTCAGTCCAATAAACTCTTCAAACCAAAGGGAATTTCCTAATCAGATGCAGAATTCGGACAGAATCCCTGAATTGAATGGGAAGATTTAAAAAAAAAAAAGTATACAGATAATCTAATCCACCCTCTTCAATACTTTGGATCAAAGCTTCTATTGGTTATCATTTCCAAATTGATTCAAATCATTGTATGAACCAACTGAATCAAATAGATTAGTCCCTAATTTGTCAGAAGCAATCTGAACATTCTTCCTGGTGAGTGTTATGAGAAGATGTTTTACACTGAATCAGATAAATCACCGACCAATGGGTTGCATGGGTTTCCTGAACTTTTCAGAGATCAGATGTTTGAACTGAAAGCATTTCACCTTCAGCGAGCAACAGCTTCAGATTAAACAGTTAATTCCATCCCATTTCCCAAGAAACTGCATTATGATTAGATAACGAAAGAACTTATTTGAAAGTAAACATGTGTATCAATAATAGAATTATATTAGAAATAAAAAATAGGTGATTAGATAATGAAAGAATATATTTTAATGCACACATGTGTATTAATAGTAGAATTATACTTTATATTATAGAATTATGTATTAATGATTGGTACTAGAAGTGTATATTGAGGCAATGAATAATAAAAGATTGAAGGATGAAATTTTGATATAAATTGATGTGAAGAGTTAACTAAGGGAAGAGGGGGAAAACATGTCTTTGAATATTATAGTGATATTGGAAGGGGAAAAAACAAAATCAAATAGAGAAAGAAACAAGAGGAGAATAATAGTGTGTGTGTGTGTCTATATCTATATCTATATCTATATCTATATCTATATAAGCAAATTTATATTTGCTGATAAACAAATAAAGGGAGACTAGTATAGATCTATTTCAAGCTATTTAGCTCTCATCAGCTAGGCATACCCTTACTCGGATTCGAACTTGAGCTGCCTGCATATTAGGTAGTTGTATTAACCTCTGAGCCACAAGTTCTCCTCCCTTTATCAGCTGAGCCAGGGGAGAGACTAAGTGTTTTTTCTGTCAAAGCAGTATGCTCCCTCCCATATTGGGGTAGACCAAGTGCTTCGACAGAAAAAACACTTTTACACACACACACACACACACACACACACGAAGGTATAAGAAAGAAGAAAGGAAGGTTTAGAACTGAAGGGTGATAGTAAAAGATATGTGTATGTAATATGAAACAATGAAAATGAAATGTAATAACTAGGAGTAATAATATTATGTTTATTGTACTGAAATGTATGATACCCAAATATCACACTATTCACGCATTGATATGTGTAAACAAAATAAGATAAAAAACTTGAATTAAAAAAAAAAGAAACTGCAAATAGTATATATAAGAGAAGGGTAGCTTTGATAAAGCTTAACTTCTGGTTGTCTCAAAGGTTTTTTTTTTCAAAAGGCAGATGATCGATGGATGGATGAATGGATGGATGAATGGATGGATGGATGGATAGATAGATAATGATAGATGGATGGATAGATAGATAGATGATAGATGGATGGATGGATGGATAGATGGATGGATGGATGGATGGATGGATGGATGGATGGATAGATGATGGATGGATGGATGGATGGATGGATAGATAGATGATAGATGATCGTGATAGATGGTTGGATGGATGGATAGATAGATAGATAGATAGATAGATAGATAAATTTTTCCTTGAGGAAGAACACATTTCAAGGTTGACTCAGCCTTCCATCCTTCCGAGGTAGGTAAAATGAGGACCCGGATTGTGGGAGCAATAAGCTGACTTTGTATAAAAAAGAACATCGCTTAGGGCAGGCCAAAAAGCCCTACTAAAAGTATGAAGGCTATTGCTTAACATATTGTAAGCCGCCCTGAGACTCCAGAGAAGGGCGGCATATAAATCGAACCAATAAATAAATAAATAAATAAATAATAAATAAATAAATAAATAAATAAATAAATAAATAAATAAATAAATAAATAAATTTCACTTCTTATCCAAGAAGCTTCATCAGTTCTGACTGGATATTAGTTAATTAATCAACTAATCCTTCCATTCCCACCACCACCACCACTTCCAGTCAGAACTGTTGAAGCTTCTTGGATAAGAAGTGAAACATCTTCCTCAAGAAAAAAAAAATAGTCCAGTTGCCGTTTGGAAAAAGCACCTTTGTGGCCGCCATGACCTGGATGACTGAGAATTTCGACAGACATTTAGTTTCGGATTGAGTGTTTATTGGAAATGTCATAAAAATATTCAAAACATTGCTAATTTGGCCCCTGAAACTCATCGAAAACATCTGATGAAGTGAGCTGCAGCTCATGAAAGTTTATGCTTTAAAATAAAATCAGTTGGACATTCTTCCAGATGCCTTCTGATTTTGTGCTACCAAAGACTAACACAGTTTTCCTCGTACATGAGTAATTTGCCTACTAGAATTTTCTTTGGGAAAAAAAAGTTCCAGGAATTCATAGGGGGAAGAAAGTAGGTCAGCTCCTCATGTTGATCTGTTGCCATGCAACCTAAATTATTTAGTAGCACAATTCATAGAAACCATAGAGCTGGAGGGTTTTTTTTAAGCTAGAAGACTTTTTCAAGCAAACTATTCCAATGTTTTGCCTCACAGAAGGAATTCCAGAGCTAAAGTATCTCTAAAGACATTTATCTAATGTATGGCTATCCTGTCTCTGCTTGAGCATAGTTTTCTTTAGTATATAATTTTAATTGAATATTTTGGGGATAGATAAATATATAGATACAGATGATACAGATCAGAGGTGGGTTTCAGCAGGTTCTGACCAGTTCTGAAGAACCGGTAGTGGAAATTTTGAGTAGTTCAGAGAACCGGTAGTAAAAATTCTGACTGGCCCCGCCCCCATCTATTCTCTGCTTCCCAATTCCCAGCTGATTGGGAGGAAATGGGGATTTTGCAGTAACCTTCCCCTGGATTGGGGAGGGAATGAAGATTTTGCAGTATCCTTCCCCTACCACGCCCACCAAGCCACACCCACAGAACCGATAGTAAAAAAATTTCAAACCCACCACTGATACAGATGTAGATATACTGTAGATATAACTAAAGAAAAAAGATAAGTAATGAAATTAAATGTGTAAACATGGGATTTGCAAATAGGTTGAAATGATAATTTTCCAATATTACCAGAAGAGGTAAGAGATGCTTGAAGATTTTCATTAAAGGAAACCCTAATTTGTTTCGCTGCTTACCCACCCTGTTTATTTTTTTTATTTTATTTATTTTAATTTGATTTATAGGCCGCCCTTCTCCGGAGACTCAGGGCGGCTTACAGTGCATTAAGCAATAGCCTTCATACTTTTGTATATTTATACAAAGTCAGCTTATTGCCCCCACAAACTGGGTCCTCAATTTACCTACCTTAGAAAGGATGGAAGGCTGAGTCAACCTTGAGCCTGGCGAGATTCGATCTTACTTTAATTGCAAACAGCTGGTGTTAAATTACAGTGCTCTGTCTTTGAGCTATCCAGGCTCCTATTAGTTATCAGCTCCTGTTAGTCCAATGGTATCTATCATTTCTGTAACAAACCATTAAACTTCTTTTTTTTACTTTTTCATTGATTGGAAGATAATTCCAATCAATGGAAGATAATTAATGATAGATTCATTGTACCATCTAGCTGCCCTGGTTTATTTTTAATTGATGGGAGTGAAGATCAATACAACAGTTTGACTATTGGGAATCTAGACCTTCTGCATTCTATCTGTAGGTTATATCTGAGAATTGTTTATGGGAAATCACATACAAATAGAGCTGAGTTCGAATAGTCTTTGAAAATTATCTACCACATTTCTGGACAAAAAAAATTAAAAAAAATGAAGGAACAACTTTTCGAAATTTGGCCAGCGGAAGGAGAAGATTTCCAACAATTTCTCAATGGTTAGATTCCTCCTTATTACCACTACTGAAAATTCCAAGGAGTTGTGGGAAGTGTGAAAGTCGGGAAGACTGGAGATTATTATTATTATAGTGATACATCTGACATTCCTTCACGTTTCTTGACCATTAATTAAAGAAGTAATTTGCCAAAATGCTACTCCCATAAAATTTTCTGAAATGTTTCTTCTTTGAAAGACATTTCTAAATTCTCTTTTATCAACACTGCTGCCTACCCATTCAAAAAGAACTGTTAATCCTCAGAAGAAATCAGTAATGGCCACTCTTTAACAGGATTAAATCATTCTGTGAATCAGACCTTAAATTTAATCAAACCACCTGCTTTTGTGAACTTAAAAAAAATGAGGTATATATGTTCTAGGCTATTGAAACTCTTGTTTTACTGACCTTCAAATCCTTTGCTACTTTTCTGCTTTCTGCATGACTACCATCAATGATATTAGATCTGGTCCGAAGAATTGTATTCCTCCTCAAGTTTAGCAGCTAGTAAATATAATAACTATTTACGATGACCTTTCCTTGGTTCACTCATCTTCTTCCATCCAAAACACACACACACACACACACACACACAAATGAATATTTCAGTGATCATAAAACAACCAAAAGTAGTTTTCCAGATTGTTCTGAGGAAAATGAAAGGTAAGGAAATAAAAGTTTGCAGGTCTAAAGCAGAATAGATAGATAGTAATAAATAGAAATAACAGTACCTAATAAACAAAGAAATCTTGAGGGTTTTTTTTTGAATTTTCAGCTATAAGCAATGAAATGCTTATATGAATATTTTCTTTGTTTTCTCCCTTCAGCATCAACATATTCTGAGTCAAATCAATCAAATTGCTGCAGAATTTTGAGGGTTCAAGAATTATAAAACAGTTGTAAATTGTTGATTGAATTTGGAAATATACATTAGAAGTCAATATTTGATATCAGAAAGCCTGAAGTTAAGCAG
Source organism: Pituophis catenifer annectens (assembly GCF_029215685.1). Lineage (NCBI taxonomy): Eukaryota > Metazoa > Chordata > Lepidosauria > Squamata > Colubridae > Pituophis > Pituophis catenifer. Next base: position 13,195,393 of record NW_027256893.1, on the reverse strand, counting down.
AGGGAAAGAGAAGGGGGGGGGATCTGAAAATGTGTCTTGGCATCATTGCTCATCTTATCCTGTTAGAATTATTTATTTATTTATTTATTTATTTATTTATTTATTTATTTATTTATTTATTTATTATATTTCTATACTGCCTTTCTCCCGTAGGACTCAAGGCGGTGTACAGTCAAGAAAAATATAGATACACAAACATCATAAAATTGCTAATTAAAATTATTATTATAACATAGTTTGGCCCAATTAAATAGAACCTAAAATTAATAATGCATTTTTTGTTTTAGAAAATAACAATAGAAGAACTAAAAAACAGAACAAAATCCCCCAAGTACAGTAGTACCTCAACTCCTTTGAAGCTCATCTAATTTGGTACTCAACAGATTTTGACGTGAAAATTTTGTCCCGGTACTCAGTGTTTGTTTGGTACAACAAACAAGACAGAGCTTGTGATTGTTGGCTGCCTTGTGACTCACTACATTTTTTGTTATGAGAAAAATCTGTTTGGTACTCATCACACCTCCTGGAACCAATTAGTGATGAGTACAAAGGTACTCTTGTATCAGTAGAATAGATACAGTGAAACAATATATTCAAGCTTTTGTTTGTTGAATAGTTCAGCATATTTCCCTATCACTCTGGGCATGGACATATCCAATGACAGGAAGAAAAAAATACAAACTCTCACCACACACTCTATAAAAAGATGCTACGCAGACGTCTCTGTAAATGTGATTTTTTTTCCCCTGACCTGATAGTTCAGTGGTTCAGATAACAAGCTGATTATGCATCAGTCATTTTCATTCTTTAGCTAATACTGGAATACCTGTCACTTCCAATCAGACATCAAGTTTCCAGTTTTATTTACCAAAACAGTCTGTGTGGTAACAGATATACATTGCTTCCATCTAAAGAGAACTCTCATGCTACTATAATGCAAACACTTCTCTGGGGATATTCTCCATGCTCTTTTCAGGACAGCTTTTCTTTTTTTAACCCAAAGAACTTGACGCTGAAGAATATCTATCCAGGATTTTATGATATTGGGTCTCTTGCTTGAGCAGAATACCAGAGCAGTTCTCTGGTGTGGATACAAAGTCTCCTGCTTTAGGAGAGTCCTTGAAGATCTGTAGAAGATCTCCAAAGTCCCTTCCAACTCTATTATTCTGTATTCTATTCTGTGTAAGTTGGAATCTTTCATAATGCAGAATCCTAGTTGACATAGAAACCAGTGCAGGGGTGGGCTGATGGGGGTTCACAGGAGTTCAGGAGAATCTGTAGCTAAGATTCTGTGCAGTTCGGGAATTCCCATGCAGACTGTTTCAGATGTAGGTAAGTGCAGGGCGCGCATGGAGGCTTAGGGAGGGCAAAAAATGGGCCTACACATTTCCGGCCTCCAGAGAGACTCCAGAGCTTGGGGAGGCTGTTTTCCCCCTCCCAGAGGCTCAAAAAAACCCTTCAGAGCCTGGGGAGAACAAAAAGCCCACCCCCACCACCATGGTGCAGGAGGCTGACTAGGCCATGGCTACCATGGCCATGCCCACCCAGCAACCGGGCAGAGAACCCCTTGTTAAAATTTTTGAAGCCCACCCCTGAGCCAGTGCATATGTAACCATGTGTGATGGTTTTTATACTGCAGACAGTTAGACCTGCAGGAGGAAAATCATCTCAGTAAGGTCAGCAGGGGTTAAGGTTTCATTGCTTATCACCTAGGTTCCTTAATTGAACTGCCCATAGTCCTTGGTCTGAATGCAAAAACTCTACATGTGGGACCAGTTCAGATCTGTATCACTTTCCTGCCTGCTGCATGGAAGAGAAAGAGAAGGTATCGTCTGAAGGAATGGGGGTGAGAATCAGTGGTGGGTTTCAAAATTTTTTACTACCGGTTCTGAGGGTGTGGCTTGATGGGCGTGGCATGGCTTGGTGGGCGTGGCTTGGTGGGCATGGCAGGGGAAGGTTACTGCAAAATCCCCATTTCCTCCTAATCAGCTGGGACTTGGGAGGCAGAGAATAGATGGGGGCAGGGCCAGTCAGAATTTTTACTACCGGTTCTCCGAACTACTCAAAATTTCTCTAGAACTGATCAGAACCTGCTGAAACCCACCTCTGCTGAGAATGACATAACATGTGTATCCAATTTTTGATGCTAGCCAGTCACTTTCCAGTGTCCTTTTGCAGATTGTCCCTCAGGGGAATTCGATCCTCAGAGTTACCTGCTTGCTGTAAGAAAATCTCTTGTTGTGTAAGGTAGCTACTTTGGATCCAGGAAACTCCATTGGTACAAAGTTTCAGCTGGATCAGGTAGGGATTAGTCCCTCCTGTGCTTTAGAGCTTAAAATACTTCGCAAGACAGACCACACAGTGTCAATTATATTTACCTAGAAGTAGCTCCTACCGAGCTCCATGGGACTTCCAGATAAATGCATTTAGGATTATAACCTTGTGTTACTTTAATGACAGCTTGCTCCTTAGAGTGGCCAGTTTAACACGCACAAATAGACATATAGTCTTAGCAGAATCCTTTCAGACAGAGACTAGGAACATATTTAATACTAGCCCGGCACTGTAAAATTATCACATCTAATTATAATCGCAGACCCGGGATAGAAAAATATACAGTAGGGTTTGGCTAGCTTTAAAACAGTAAGTAAAGTCATAGGAAATGATAGCGTTAGAAATTTCTGCACTGAGCTAAATTTAGTTTTTGGCCTGGCGTTTTTGGAGGTCTGCCTGGTGACATTATGTCTGAATATCTGCCATTTTTTCCCCCATGTGCTTAAACAGCAAAATATCTGCCAAAAACAATACCCAGGAAATATAGTGGAAGAAAATGTTGGCAACTAAATTTGTCTAGGTTTTTCGTTCCATTGAGAAGGAGCATATAAACCGTTATCATTTTCTACAACTTCTCATAAAGTGAAGTCTTATTGGAAATAAGCTTCACTTTTGGCACAAACACAGCCCCACCGATGGTGTTTTCTTGGCCATAGTATGGAAGTGATTTGTTACAACCATCTTCCAGATTTCTCCCCCCCCCCTTTTTTTTTTTTGCAACTTCCATGCTAGTCTGCTTCCAAATCACAGGCACTATTTGAATAAATCCAACTGAATAAACAAAGCAAATGAAATAAAATAACATCCTGAACTTGACATCGTATGAGATGAATTGACTGATTCTTTAAAAAAAATCTTGCTACAATTTAATGAACTTCAGGCTTCCAAATTCAACAGAAACCCAAAATAATAAGCAGCAACAAAAAGAAAACTAAAAACATAAAGCACACAAAGAGGTCTTGTGTTCCAAAGACTCTCCAGAATCACTCAAGTCTCCAATAACTTTTAAAAGTTGATCAAGAGTGAAGTAGATCTATGTTCTGTGTAGAACTTGGCAACTTTGGCTGGCTGAGGGAGTTGAAGTCCACAAGTCTTAGTTGCCAAGTTTGGAGGCCCCTGCTGTAAAGGAACACTACTTAACACAAAAAGAATGCCTGAAATTTCTGGTCATTTCCTTTATGGCAACGACCATGAAGAAAGCTTCTTCAGACCACCAACATTTTAACAGCCTGAAATCTCACTAAATTACTATCATTTAGTGATAATTATGTGAGTTCAGGGTTTTCAAAGTATCAAGAGATTACAATGTGTACCAGGGGTGGGTTCTACTTACCTTTACTACCGGTTCACAATGGGGCCGCGTGCATGCGCAGAAGCATTTTGATGACATCAGGGTTGGTGGGCGGAGCCTCCCGCCGGTTTTACTACCGGTTCTATAGAACCAGTGCGAACCGGGGGCAACCCACCACTGATGTATACTAATCTTCTGAAATACTGGCATTTTGTTTTCATATTTTTTTAAAAAAAAAATTGGCTGATAAAAAAATGTATGTTTTTGTGATAACAATAATACATACGGAACATGTGTAAAAAAGGAATAGATAGGCAAAATAAGGGTTGGGTTTGCAAAACATAGAATATAACTTTCATGGAATTCTGATCACTGCTGGTTTAAGGAAGGAAGGAAGGAATCCAGGGGTGGGATGCTGGGGATTTGCAGTGGTTCAGGAGAACCTCTAGCTAAGATTCTGTGCAGTTCGGAGAACCCCCAAATCCCACTCCTGGCTGGCCCCACCCACCCTGTCCTGCCACTCCCCACACAGCCCATTTTGGATGCAGGTAAGTGCAGGGCACGCGCAGAGGCTCAGGGAAGGCAAAAAACAGACCTACTGGAAGTTTGGGAAGGCTGGAAATGGGCCCGTTTCTGGCCTCCAGAGGGCCTCCAGAGCCTGGGGAGGCTGTTCTCACCCTCCCGGAGGCTCAAGGAAAGCCTTAGGAGCCCAGGAGGACAAAAATGCCACCCCGCTGTGGTGCAAGAAGCAGGCTAGGCCATGCCAACCATGGTCATGCCCACCCAACAACTGGGCAGAGAACCCCTTGCTAAAATTTTTGAAGCCCACCCCTGAAGGAATCCACATATCTAGGACACAGAGCATTTGCTTTATGGGTAGTTCTCAACTTACAACCACAAATGGAAGAAGAATGTAAATAAAGGTTGAGCTCATACTTCTGGATGTTCTTTTTGACTGGATCACCTCGTAAGGCTACCACATTACAAAGAAATTCCTTTCACTGAAGCACTTTGTTAATGGGTATTTTTGCGAAGCAGGACAACATATGGATTAATCGTATCTTCAGACAATGTATGCTCTTTCCAGTAGTACCTTCAATTCTTAAGTAACATATTTAAGCATATGTCGTTCTGAAGAGAATGTTTGTGTTCAGGAGGAAGAGGCAAACCAGTTGAGCAAGTGTAGGAAGGTAGTGAGTTCCATTTTTTTTTTTGAAAGGCTTTAATACTGAAAGACAAATGATGTTATTCTTTTATTTAAAACAGATAACTCTGCAAGCGTTTATGCAAAACGCACAAGTTTCAGCCGACAAATGCAAGATTCCTATGTCCTGCCTATTGTGATAAGCGATGGTGGGAACCCTCCTCAAAGCAGCACCAACATGCTTCCGATTCGAGTTTGCAGTTGTGATGGGAATGGTGGTGTGATCTCCTGCAACCTAGAAGCCTACATCCTCAATGCTGGATTAAGCACTGGAGCTTTAATAGCAATCCTTGCTTGCATTGTGATATTGTTAGGTAAGGACGTTTTAAGTTCTCCCTCTCCCTCTCATACACTTTACCAATTCCCCCCTCTTTTGACTATGATTCAAGAACAATAGCAATTTTCTAAGACTGCTTTTATTTTTTTTTACCATCGGGAGAAGCTAAGAGTCTCCCAAATTACATGCAACATGGAAGCAGGATTATTATCTTCACCCCTGGTTAGATGGTTTGGCTCAGGCTAGTTCAACAAGGAACCCTTCCCCCCCAATACTTTTGCTGTCCCACAAGAATTCACAGCCATGAGCCTAGAACTAGATGAAAAATCTATTAGCTATGGATTAATTTTGGAATATACTGTAGTCTAAACAGATTGATTCCAAGGACTGGCAACCAAAGCACTTTTTATTCATGCAACAAAGGATGCTAGCTAGGGGTACTTCCATAAATATTGCTTTCTGTGTTTTTTCTCCTATTTCATTTCATTTCAGAAATTCAATATATCTTATTTTCAGATCTAGGACTTTTGCATGAATCATTGCTTGTTTCCTTTTTTTTTAAAAAAAATCTTCTCTTTCCTCAGTGATTGTCGTGCTCTTTGTAACCCTAAAACGACAAAAGAAAGAGCCCCTCATCGTTTTTGAAGAAGAAGACGTACGGGAGAACATCATCACTTACGATGATGAAGGTGGCGGGGAAGAAGACACCGAAGCTTTTGACATCGCTACTTTGCAAAATCCAGATGGTATCAACGGATTTATTCCTCGCAAAGACATCAAGCCAGAGTACCAGTATATGCCACGACCCGGGCTTCGGCCTGCTCCCAACAGCGTTGATGTGGATGATTTTATCAACACAAGAATACAGGAAGCAGATAATGATCCCACGGCTCCTCCTTATGATTCCATCCAGATCTACGGCTATGAAGGGAGAGGATCCATAGCCGGTTCGCTGAGCTCATTAGAATCGGCAACCACGGATTCTGATCTAGATTATGACTATCTACAAAACTGGGGACCTCGTTTTAAGAAACTAGCAGATTTATACGGCTCCAAAGACACTTTTGAAGATGACTCTTAACAATAAAGTTCTCAATTTGGCCTTAAGAACTGTGTCTAATGTGCTAAAAAAAAATAATGGAAAAAAAAATATTCAGAGGAAATGTAAGCAGGTATTTTTTAAACAAAAAGTGAAGAAAAGTTCATATTCAGCATTTAGGTTTGATGGGGGAGGGGGTCCTTTGATGGGAAAAAAAAAACGGACAAGAAATACTGTGAAGTACCTTTTCATGGAAAAACAAAAGGCTAAGATGGGAGTTGGGTCTCAACTTTGCTAGAAGGGGGAAATGATCTCTGATAAAAAAATAATAATGATTAAAACATATTTAAGTGAAAGGAAATTCTAAATGCCATCTTAGAACCGAGGGGCAGTCTTTTTATGTACTCTGAACAGTTAAATCTTTTATGTCAAAGAAGCTTCCACAAATTAGAAAAAAAAGATAACAGTTCTGAGCTGTAATTTCGCCTTAAACTATGGACACTCCCTACGTAGTGCATTTTTAAACTTGAAACATATAATATTCAGCCAGCTTAAACACATATGATATATGTACAGGACAATGTACAATTATAATGTCTCTTGAGCATCCAACTTGTTTCTGCTGACTCTTGTAAATCTTTTTGCTTATACTTTCATCTTAATCTAATACGTGCCAGATATAAAACTCTGTCTTGTTGCAGTGGGAGAAGCCCTATTTCTATGTCATTTTTAAATGTATCTATTTGTACAATTTTAAAGTTCTTATTTTTAGTATACATACAAATATCAGTATTCTGACATGTAAGAAATGTTACATCACACTTATATTTTATGAACATTGTACTGTTGCTTTAATATGTGCTTCAATATACGAAGCAGACTTTGAAATAAAAGATTCTTTTTTACTACTTGCTCTGCTTCTTAAACATGGAAAAGGGGATTTTTTTTTTTAATTAAAATGTACTACAACAATATTTTTAAAGGACATCTGTCCTTTAAAAACCCTATTTATTTCTGTGTTAAGTTTGTGTGGATTTATTTAATGTGTTAGGTAAGTTCTTGTATTTAAAGAAATACTGGTAACATTTATATTGAATTGGAAAATACTTGGCAGGAACTAGGAAGGTTTTTCAGTTCAATCCTATAGTACCAGTGGTGGGTTTCAAAATTTTTTACTACCGGTTTCTGTGGGTGTGGCTTGGTGGGCGTGGTATAGCTTGGTGGGTGTGGCATGGTGAGCATAGCAGGGGAAGGATACTGTAAAATCTCCATTTCTACCCCACTCCAGGGGAAGGATACTGTAAAATCTCCATTCCCTCCCCACTCCAGGGGAAGGTTACTGCAAAATCCCCATTTCCTCCCAATCAGCTGGAATTTGGGAGGCAGAGAATAGATGGGGGCGGGGCTAGGGGGAATTTTTACTACCAGTTCTCCAAACTACTCAAAATTTTCGCTACTGGTTCTCCAGAACTGGCCAGAACCTGCTGAAACTCACCTCTGTATAGTACCCAAGATTGTTGTTGGATCAAAAAGGTTTCTGCCCTTTCAACAAACAATAAAACCATAGAGTTTCCTTCATCTACATCTCAATTAGGAATGCCACTGAGATAATGGCAAAAAATATATAATTACAGAAACCTTATTCATTAAATTAGGATTATTTTTTATTATTCCTTATGTAAACATAAAGACTGAGTTGTCAGAACTTCAAATCTGCATCAGAAATAGCTTTTGAGAGGGAGTATCGTATCTTTAGGGATGCGGTGGCTCAATGACTAAGACGCTGAGTTTGTCAATCCAAAGGTCGGCAGTTCAGTGGTTCAAATCCCTAGTGCCGCATAACGGTGTGAACTCCCATTACTTGTCCCAGCTTCTGCCCACCTAGCAGTTCAAATGCACGTAAAAAATGCAAGTAGAAAAATAGGGACCACTTTGGTGGGAAGGTAACAGCGTTCCGTGAGCCTTTGGCATTTAGTCATGCTGGCCACACGACCACGGAGACGTCTTCGGACAGCGCTGGCTCTTTAGCTTTGAAACGGAGATGAGCAGTGCCCCCTAGAGTCGGGAATGACTAGCATGTACATGCGAGGGGAACCTTTACCTTTTATCGTATCTTTGAATTCTTTACAAAATGACCAGTTGTAGGTTGAGAACTACTATATGTAAGGAGGCATGGCTCTTATCAGGAGAGGATGAAAAATGTTGTAAATTCAATCAATAAATTGCCATTATTTTTATTTTTCTAAAGGAGCAAGAAAAATGGAAACCTTTGGAATTCCAGAGGGGAAAAATTCCTCATTAAAATGTCTTGAGAAATGTTAGTTCAACCTGAGACCTCACTGAATATTATTAATAATGCTTAAAATTATAATTACTAATAATATTATTAGTCTATTCTCCATGAATTTGTCTTTTATTTTTTAAAAAATGTTTAACTAATGGTCTTCTGTTCACATTTTCATAGTGAATTCCAAATAAGAATCATTCCAATTTAAAGAAGGACTTCACTTTTGTCAAAGTGTAACACACAGCTAAACATTTTGCATCATCCTAAATTGAAATCTTTTGGAATTTGGCTTGCAATTACTCACTGTAATAAAAAGAATCAGTCATCAAGCAAGAAATGACATTATTTTCCAGCAATGGGAGAGCACCAGGAAAAAAAGAAAGAAAAAAGTTCTTAGTTTCTTCCAGAATGTTGCATTGAGAAGGACCTAAAAGACATTCATTAGCACAATGTTTCTGCACCCTTCTCCATCCATGCTCCCTTTTCACAAGCTTAGCTCTTTTGTCACATCATATCACATAATTGGGCAGAATTGGAAGCAACGTTCATAGGCTGCATTATTTATAGGGAGCTCTTTTTCACCACTTAAGATACATGCTGACTACATCCAAATGAAGGTCTGCCAGCTCTTATGTGAAGGATATCTCAAAATGTTCCGGGAAACCAGACATTTTACAACCAAATGAAGAGAACATGGGAGAAACACAAAAAGGCTAGGCCTGATCCCATTACTAAACAAAGGAATCAGGGACCTAAAGGCATAGCAAAGCAGCTACGAAGGAAAGAACTAAAATCTAAATTAGGAAAAAAATATCTATGTCCGAGAGGAAGCAGAAACTATATATATATATAAAATATCATTCTGTGGTTAGGTTTCCAAGCACTTTGACGTAGAAAATAATGCATTCATTGGTTGAAATCCTACAACATTCATAGTTAGGTTCACATACTAGATGAGGTGACAGTTAGCCTAACTCTAGATTATTGACTAAGACTTAACTAGCTAAATGTATACATTATATCACATTAAGCAACAAACCTATGGTTTACATATCTAGTTTGTAAGAGAAACAACATGAAATGGAACAAATCGTGTTGTGATTTAGAAACCATTTGTGTGACACAAATATATACAGTATATATATTCTCGAAATTAGGGACTTAGTTTGGTAGGCATGTAAGAGATTGCACTGAATTAAAAAATACACTGTTAGTATTTTCACTCCCTCCCCCCAAATCTAAAATTAGATATTTGATTTGCAGATGAATTTGGTAGAAATTTAAGGTGTTTTAGTGTCATTATTACAGTACATCATTACAACCCATGATTTTTTAAATATCCTAAGATATTTTTTTTTGAAAGGTTCATGAATAAGTTGACATTTGCTTTCACTTATAAACTCCTTTAATGTTTGAATCATTTCCCATGAAAGTATAATTTTATATTTTTTTTTAAAAAAAAATTCTGTAAAGTGCAATATTTCCTAACATTACTCTTCTCACCTTCCCACCATTATAAAAATACACTGTACAAAAATACAATGTATTTTTAGTTCCATTTTTTTTTATTAGTTTATAAAATACAAAATGCAAAGAAAAATGAAAATGGTGGGAAAGTAGGGGAGGAAAAAGGGAAGGAGAAAACAGGTAGGGTAGGATAAAAGAGAAAAAGAAAGGAAAAGCAATAACTTCTGATTCTTTTTAGTGCAGAAGAATAAGATAATAACATACCAGCCTCATCTTTTTGCTTTTACATAGTAATATATATTAGCCATTTCTATAACAATAAACCTATCTAATTAGCAAAACCCAAAGTCAAAGTTTCATTTTTTTTTCACCTCAAGCATAAAGTCCAGAAACGGTTTCCAAGTGGAAACCAAGTTAGCTGTATGTTTTTCTTTGATTGAGGCACTCAATTTAGCCATCTCTGCTAATTCCATAAATTTTTCAGCCAGTTAATCATTGAGGGGATTAAAGTTAAAATGCATTTTTAAAAAGTTCTTATCACTCTGTATTTAAATGAAATTTACTATGATACTTTTTTTTTATATAATTGCCTCAAATCCATCAGTGGAACATTTCTTTGGTATCTCTAATTTGAACCCATACATTACTTTAGTGCACCTTCGGAGTATGTTACAACTAGTTTTTTTTTGCTGCTTTAAGATCATTTTTTTTTTTTAAATTTTAAAGCCTGTTGGATAGTGTCACAATCTTTACAGAATACATATGAATTCTTGTACTGCACATTTGGTGCATATTATTTTCATTTTCTGCACTGTGAATCAGGGGTAAGTTCTACTTACCTTTACTACTGGTTTGCAATGGGATTGTGCACGCTCGCTTCAGTCGTGCACACGCCTTGCTTCTGCGCATGCGCAGATCGCTGATGACAACATCCGGGGCGGTGTGCGGGACCTCCCGCTGGTTTTACTACCGGTTCTTGTGAACTGGTCCGAACCGGGGGCAACTCACCACTGCTGTGAATGCAAACAAAGGCCAAACTTCTATGTGAAAATTCTGAGAAACAGATGATTGTGGTAAAATCAGTCATTTTTACCAGAATATGAGGAAAGTGAAACATTAAAATGGAAGCTAGATATATTTTTTGTTTGCTTTCTAGGTAGCAATTCCATTTATAACTGACTTTGATATCATTTGGGCTTTTCTAATAATTTTCTAATCACATCTAAATTTTGGTGCTAGAGTAGTACATAATAATATTAATAATAAGAGACATAAAACCTATGAGAAATAAAATAATGTATTTGCTGCAATAGGATTGCAAATAAATGTTTGCTGTTATTTATTTATTCAATTTATATTCTGCCCATCTCACTTTCTGAAGTTATACTGCTATTTGCTTTCAGAGGATTAAATATTCACTCATTGATGGAAACCAACTGACTTTTACACAATCCAAACCACAAATTGTTTCCTGAATTCATAGGAATTAGCTACATTGTGCAAGCTGGATTGATGAATCAGCTTGGAATTCTTTATAGTAATTTTTCTTCTTCTTCAAATCTATCACTATGCACACATATGTACAAACAACACCCCAGAATTAGTTCTCTTTGTATCTTTGGTGACTATTGTTGTTAGTTGTGAAGTCATGTCTGACCCATTGCGATCCCATGGACAACATTCCTCCAGCCCTTCCTGTCCTGTACCATTTCCCGGACACCATTTAAGCTGACGCCGACGGCTTCAGTGACTCCATCCAGCCAGCTCATTCTCTGTCATCCCATTCTTCTTTTGCCCTCAATCTTTCCCACCATTAGGCTCTTCTCCATGAGTCCTTCCTTCTCGTTAGGTGGCCAAAGTATTTGAGTTTCCTCTTCAGGATCTGGCCTTCTAAAGAGCAGTCAGGGTTGATCTCCTCTAGGAGTGACTGGTTTGATTGCCTTGCAGTCCAAGGGACTCGCAGGAGTCTTCTCCAGCACCAGAGTTCAAAGGCCTCAATTCTTTAGTGCTCAGCCTTTCTTATGATCCAACTTTCACAGCCATACATTGCAACTGGGAACACCATAGCCTTGACTATACACACTTTTGTTTGCAGGGTGATGTCTCTGCTTTTTAGAATGCTGTCTAGATTTGCCATAGCTTTCCTCCCCAGTAGTGTCTATAGACTACACATAAGATATTCTATACTTGGTGTATCAAAAACATCACACAATGAACAATGAAATGCATACAATTTATATTATAAACCACTCCAGAAGTCTTCTTTAAAAGCCAGTGTCAACATCTGAGCAATTTACTCAGCTGAAGCAGGCTGTGTCCTCTTAAAATGAAACACTGGAAAAATTGATGGCCAAGTGAAAAAGAAAAGAAAACATTATGAACTTCAAGAGGCCAAATTCATCTCTGTTCATCTATTGTAGTCAATGGACATATACCAAAGATGCAGTTGGCCGTGTGCAGACTTAACACACTGCCGTTTTATACTGCCAAAATCATAAGAACTTCACTGGCTGCCAGTGTATATTATTCAACTTTCATTAATTCAAGTAAGAACCATCCAATGGGTTTAATTTAGATTCTTGATGGAACTGACTGCCGACCATCTGTTCCCCATCTTTGAGCACCAATAGGCCAACATTTCAGATGAACATTTTGTTCAAAACCGGATCCTGGAAAATGCTAACACTTGGATACCTCCAAAAAACTTGGTGGCTCTTTTAAGGGCGGGAGGGAGAGGAGTTGACGCTTAGCTTCCTTGTTCGAGTTTTGTTCCAAGGCTAACTCTTGAATTACATATTCCTCCCATGTTAGAAATGATTAAAGGGTTTTGCTTGACAAACTGTCCCATATGGCTTCCTTTGGAGTATGTAAAGGTCATTGCATCTGTTAATACAATGATTGCAAATAGCGCTCTGCCATATGACTCTGTTCCGCTTAACTCAGATTGGCAGTTTTTATTTTGACAATATGCATTTTTTCCCCTCCCACTGTGGGTAGCTTGAGGTAGGTGCAAATTGCAAAGGAAAGCTCAAAGGCCTTTTGCTAACACAATATTCATCTTTAATGAATGTGATTTTATACCGGTTGGCCCGAAGAGCTGGATTGTTATCTGTTGTAAGTCAATGGGTGTGTTCATTGATTTAAATTATATATTTAACCAAGGCCGTATCATAAGCTATAAAATATTTTGCTGCAATTCAAATACTCTCCTGGTCTGAGAGGAAAAAAAAAAAACACCTAAAACACTGCAATAGGCAGAGGAAATATGCACTTAACAACATCATGAAATTATTTAGTGCTAAAATAAAAAGGCCTGTCAAATTACCGAACGTGCAAAATTCAACGAAAACAGCAAATCTGAAGTATCTGCTTGTCTCAGAAGTTGAATGCTTCAAGGGAATATTGTGTATTTTAGAGTGTTCTGCTTGCTGTTATTTAATAAAGGTACTTACTCAGCCATTCTCTAACTCTAGTAATCTGTCCAAACTTCCTATAGGCTCACTAGATATAAATAGTACTAAAACATCATTGGTAAAGAATGATAAAACTTCCATTGTACCATAGTATTAAGAAATAATTAAAATAATAGCAATATAGAAAAAAATCTTTGGCATACAGACCTTGATAGCATCATCTCTATCAACCAATACTACTTGGGAGATAGGATTTTTTTTTTAAAAAAAAATAATAATAATAGAAAATTACATTACAAGAATAACTTTTTTTAAAAAAATATATCCACTTTTTAATTGAGTAATATGCATTCAAAGAGCCTTGGTAGTACAGTGGTTTAATGCACCCTGTAATTAACACAGCTGCCTGCAATTTCTGCAGGTTCGAATCTTACCAGGCTCAAGGTTGACTCAGCCTTCCATCCTTTCTAAGGTAGGTTAAATGAGGACCCAGTTTGTGGGGGCAATAAGCTGACTTTGTATAAATATACAAAAGTATGAAGGCTATTGCTTAACACATTGTAAGCCGCCCTGAGTCTCCGGGGAAGGGCGGCATATAAATCAAATTAAAAAAAAAAAAAAAACCTAGCCAAACTCTCATTTGGACTTGCAGATCATGGCAAGATGGATCATGGCAGATCCAAAATGGAATGGGGTGGGTTTAAATTGTGGATTATTAACTGTGAATTTTTAATATTGTATGCCAGCTGGAGCAACTATGTGTGAGTTGGGCAGTTATATAAATATGTTTAATAAATAAATAATAAAAACTTACAGAAGGGCATCCCAGGGGCCAATAAGTTAGTTCATCCAGTCAACAGCATAGCCATTCCGCTGAACATAATTATTTAAATGCTTCTCCTGCATATTCTCTCAATATGCATATATTTTCATATTAGTTAGAAGCTGTACAATTGCCTTTGTGATAGTTTAAATCACTTTCTCACCTTCACCCTGTGCCTCAAAGGACATTCCCTTGGGAAGCTCATTAAGCAATGTTAATTATGGCAATCAGCCCTATCCAGCCTGACCCAATTAAAGCTAATTAGCCGATCCCTTTATTTCCCAATTCTTTTCTCTCGTGAGACTTGGCTCTCCCATTTTCAAGATTTTCTTTCAAAACTTAGTTGCAGAGTTGCTTAAAATATGTTTTCCTTATTAGGGAGAAAAGAAGGGAAGGGAATGGAAAGGGAAGGGAAGGGAAGGGAAGGAAAACACTATCATAAATAAACCACACTGTCATGCAAAATATGCCAATTTTTGCAGTTCATTTTTTCAAATCATGATGTATACCAATGATGGCAAACCTTTTACTCACCAGGTGCCAAACAGGTCCAAAGAACAGCTGGGTCTCTGGAATTGTGTGCGTGCACAACACCAGCTGGGCCGCATGTGTATGTGGAGCAGTGGTGAAATGTAAAATTTGTTACTACCAGTTCTGGTGGTGTGGCTTGGTGGTGGGGGTAATGTGACTGGGTGGGCGTGGCCAACTTTTTTAAAAAAACTTTTAAAAGCTTTTTTTTTTTTTTTTTTTTTTTGCTTTTAAAAGAAAAAAAGCCTCTGATGATCAGGCAACTCAGCTGGGATCATCAGAGCCTTTTAAAAGCATTTTTTCTACTCTTCAGCTGAAAAGGTTGTAAAAAGATGCTTTTAATAGGCTCTGACGATCAGGCAACTCAGCTGGGATCGTCAGAGGCTTTTAAAAGCATTTTTTTCTACAACCTCTTCAGCCGAAGTGTTTGTAAAGAAAATGCTTTTAAAAGCCTCTGACGATCCCAGCTGAGCCACGTGATCATCAGAGGCTTTTTTTTTTTTACTTTTAAAAGCATTTTTTCGGCCGAAGAAAAAATGCTTTTAAAAGTAAAAAAAAAAAAAGCCTCTGATGATCCCGCAGCTCAGCTGGGCATGGGGGGTGAGCAGGGATTTTTGCTACCGGTTCTCCGAACCACCTACCATCATCACTACCGGATCGCCCGATTCAGTCTGAACCGGGAGCATTTCACCCCTGATGTGGAGCTGCAGGTGAGTTTAGGCGACAGCTCATGTGCACGGAAAGATGGCTTTGCATGACACCTTGGGCACGCGTGCCATAGGTTTGCCATCACAGATCTATACTATCAGATTTGCCTGATAAAGTAAGAATAGATTACCATCTTGCTATAATAACATCCTAGCAATAACTTGATTCTTACTGGTAAGTTTACCAATATTTATGTTAGCTTACCTCAAAATATAAGTAGTGCCAACAGGAGATCATCAAGCTAATTTTGCAATTCCTCAGAAAACTCAGGGGAAAAAAAACCCTCATGTTTCTCTTCTGTACTTGAATGAAGTTGCATACATGGTCTTTGAGACTTCAGAAATTAGTTGTGCCATACATTTCTTGGCTGTTTCTCAGGAGTATTTTCCCCAACTGTAAATACAAAGCAATTAAAATTATTCTACAGCTGCAACAATTAAGGGAATCCAGTTATTTTTCATAATTGTCTTTCCCCCATTCTTGACATTTAAATAACTTTAATTTCTATACCCTGCAGCCAAGTTCTTCTTCAATTATTTGTTCTGTCATTGTTTCAATAAAAACAATATTTTGGAATCATGATGAGGAAACAATACCTTATTTTTTCCAGTTTAATTATTGGTTCTCAAAGGATGTGTGTATGTATGGCTGTGTATCATGTTGTGCTGTCGTGTCAGCAAAGGTTGTTTACGTGCTTTGCAGTTGCAATCTATACATTAAGCAGAAGTGGTATTCAGCAGGTTCTGACCAGTTCTGGAGAACCGATAGTGGAAAGTTTGAGTAGTTTGGAGAACCGGCAAATACCACCTCTGACTGGCCCTGCCTCCATCTATTCTCTGCCTCCCGAGTCCCAGCTGATTGGGAGGAAATGGAGATTTTGCAGTAACCTTCCCCTGGAGTGGGGAGGGAACGGAGATTTTACAGTTTTCTTCCCCTGCCACGCCCATCAAGCCATGCCATACCCACCAAGCCACGCCTGGTAGTAAAAAAAAAAAAGAATCCCACCACTGATTCTTCACTGATTCAACACTATGTCCAATGAAGTGCAATCTTTTCTTACTAGGGGTTACTTGCTCTGACCATACTCACTAAAAACATGAGCTTCTATTACTCTATAATCTCAGCCTGCAGATAATTGTAGTTCCTAGCTAGATACACCAGGCTTATCTCCACCAGCCCCATATTTTCTAGTTAACAGCAAAGGATTGCGAACGTTGCAGTCCAACATCTGGAAGGCATCATGCTGCCTTCCTTGTTTGAAAGGAAATATAATTCAGAGACTATATTTATCTAATACTCTGGACCAAACTAACTAAACACAGTTTAGCTTTGTATGTCACACAAACTGAGTTCTGTGTTTAATCTGGTATTAATACGTTATCTGAGTCTGTGACTAACTTCACCATAGGTAAATGTCAAGTCGTCTGAGCTGAAACACAGGTAGTCCTCAGGACTTACAGCCCTTCATTCAGTGACCGTTCAAAGTTATAACAGCACTGAAAAAAAACCTGTTTATGACTGTTTTTCACATTTACAACTATTGTGGCATCCCCGTGATCTTCGGATCAAAAGTCAGGCACTTGGAAACTGGCATGTATTTATGACAGTTTCACTGTCCCAGGGTCATGTGATCAGGGGTGCTATTCAGCAGGTTCTGACAGGTTCTAAAGAACCGGTAGCGGAAATTTTGAGCAGTTCAGAGAACCGGCAAATACCACCTCTGGCTGGCCCCAGAGTGGGGAGGGAATGGGGATTTTGCAGTATCCTTCCCCTGCCACGCCCACCAAGCCACGCCCACAGAACCGGTAGTAAAACAATTGGAATTCCACCACTGCATGTGATCACTCTTTGTAACCTTCCCAGCTGGCTTCAATGGAGGAACCCAGATCCCCTTAGCAACCCCATGATTCATTTAACAGCTGTGACAAAACAGGTTTGTAAAATGGGGATACAAATCACTCAACAACTGTCTTGCTTAGCAACAGAAATTTTGGCTCCATTGTGGTCATATGTTGAGGAGTACCCATACATAATTTACTATATTTACTGATTTACTATATAACCTTTCTAGAAGTACCTGCTTGGCAACTACGAGCAAGAGAAGGCTGGACTAGATAGCTAATTGTATGGGATTCTTTGTATGTTGTTACTTACTGTCATCCATATCAACCTAGATAGATCAACCAAGGGTTTTTCTGAGGTCCACTTGGGAATGCCTGAACCTGAATTTGTGATATTCTATATGAAAGGGTGTCACTTGATCGTCATGCAATCATTCTTGAAGGGACAAGCTGACAAATCTAAGTGAAAGAACATTCTGGGTCCTTTTGCACTGTAATCAACGAATGAAGAGCCAATTTTCAATTCGCAAATTCAAGTAAAAAAAAAAAAACCACCCACAGAGTCAACTTTGCTTTTTCAACAGCATAAGATGCAGGTCTACCTGTCATGACCCTTTACAGAACCTTTAAATTCTGTTGAGAGAGAAGTTCCCTGAGGATGGACTCCAGCATGAGTCTGAAAGCTCAGAACTCTGGTCCCAGTGAACGACCCAGATTGGATCCTTTACAGAATTATCTCATGCCTGACATATGCTGAGCTTCATTTCACTATGGATTCTTTACTGTTGGATCCACCCTTCCTTCTCACTCTTTCACAACATCTTTCTTGTGGCTGGCTTTTGCTTGAGTGCCTCAAAGTGCCTCACTGTATTACTAGCCTTTGCAGGCCATTGTCTTGCCCCCCTGAGGAAAGTCTAAATCTAACGTTTCTCTCTGGAGTTCTACAATGCTTCTAATCTTTGGTTGCTTCTCTGAAGCAATGCACTCTGGCTGACTTTTGCTGTCTCTGATCTCCCTAACCCATACAAAGGTGTCAGAAAGTCCCAGGGATCCATTAATCAGCAGACCTGTTCCGACATCAGTTCCATCGATGCTTTTGCTGCACCCTTAATATATCTTAATACATACAAGGGATGCGGTGGCTGAGTCGCTAAGATGCTGAGTTTGTCGATCGAAAGGTTGGCAGTTCAGCGGTTCGAATCCCAAGTGCCACGTAACGGGGTGAGTTCCTATTACTTGTCCCAGCTTCTGCCAACCTAGCAATTTGAAAGCACGTAAAAAATGCAAGTAGAAAAATAGGGACCACCTTTGGTGGGAAGGTAACAGCGTTCCATGCACCTTTGGTATTTAGTCAAGCTGGCACATGACCATGGAGGCGTCTTCAGACAGCGCTGGCTCTTTGGTTTTGAAACGGAGATAAGCACCACCCCCTAGAGTCGGGAACAACTAGAACATATGTGCGAGGGGAACCTTTACCTTTATAATATATCTGGAGGAAGAGCAGGAAGTTCTTGGATAGCCAAATAACCTTTCATGCATCGCCTATGAATGGGTGATGGATAAATCAAGAATTAAACTTTAATGACCCAGGAGACGGAAGAATGAAATTTATAATTTCAGTTGTCAAGGAACCAGAGTTGCAATAACTAATTAATCTTAATAAGATGGCCTAGGAGAAGTCAGTCAAGGAGTGGGTGCAAATCTGATGGTATACACAATATGGTTCTTTTTTTCCTCCTTTCAAAACCAAAAATTAAAGCGATGGAAGAAAAAGGAAACATGCTCATTAAAAGGTATACCTTTTAATGGACTTGTTTTAAAATTAGGTAGTGCTCATACATCATTCATTGCCTTCCATTGAGGATCCATATACTGCACGAGTCAAAAAGAGGGCTGTGAAAATATCTACAGACCCCTCACATCCTGGACATAAATTATCCAGAAAGATGCTATAAAGCACTGCATACCAGAACAACTAGACATAAGGACAGTTTTTTCCCGAATGCCATCACTCTGCTTAACAACTAATTCCCACAACACCATCAAATAATTTACAAAGACTGTATTACTATTATTCTTCTCTTCTTTACTAATACCTATCTCTCCCCACTTATTACTATAACCATGTTGCTTGTATCTTTCAATTATATTGTTTTTGTTTGTTTCCTAGTACGATTTGATAGCTTATTTGTACCCTATGACTATTATTAAGTGTTGTACCTTATGATTCTTGAATGTATCTTTTCTTTTTATGTACACTGAGAGCATAATGCACCAAAGACAAATTCTTTGTGTGTCCAGTCACACTTGGCCAATAAAGAATTCTATTCTATTCTATTCTATTCTATTCTATTCTATTCTATTCTATTCTATTCTATTCTATTCTATTCTATTCTATTCTATCCTATCCTATCCTATCCTATCCTATCCTATCCTATCCTATCCTATCCTATTCACAACCATATATTTTGTTCAATGACAGGTTAAGTCTGAGCTGGACAGACTTACAATTTCTACATGCCATTCCTACAATCAAGTGCTTAAAAACTATTAGAAATATAAAACAAAGGCTAACCAAGAGAGAAATCAATCAGGGTGCCTAAATCAAAATCCTGACATAAGGCTTCAGGAGTTTACTTTTCTGGTTGCCAAGTATCACCAGTGTTAGGAATTTCTGTTCTGACATGTGTTGGGTCTTAATCAATGGGAGCCGATCTGAGAAATAAATCCCCTTTCAGTTTTCTTTTGCTGCAGAAACAAACAGCCCACAGAGACAGGAAGAAAATAGCCAAGCTCGGAGAAGTAAGCAATAAGGGCTGTACATTTCAATATATCATTTTCAATGGGTTAAAAAAAAAAGCTTTTGCTTGTAAGCAAAAACAAAACAAAACCTTGGAGCATAATGGACATGAATTTTTATGGACTAAAACCATTCAGATACAATCTTGAAACATAGTTAAGTGTTTTATCTTGCATAAATACTTCCAGCAAATCTTTCTGCTTTTTTTTTAAAAAATTTATCATTCTGTGACACCAGGACAACCTTTGAATGGCATCTAGCTCCAGATCTCTTTATGTAATCCGTCACACCACATAGAAAATAGCACCCTACATCCAAGAACTGGTGGCAATTTTTGGCAAAAAGAAAGAAAGCCTAATGCATAAGCCTTTCCTTGGGCTTAATTTACAAGCCCTAATTTAAATAAATAAATAAATAAATACCGTATTTTTCGGAGTATAAGACGCACCTTTCCCCCCTAAAAGAGGGTGAAAATTTGGGTGTATCTTATACACCAAATGTAGCCCCTCCCACCCACTGGCCCCCACCCTTTGGCCTCTGCCTCCTAGCAGTTTACCTCCTTACAGCAAGCAGCAAGAAGAAACAGCTCGTTTCAGCTTCAGCACAGCCTAATTAGCGCAAGTTGATTGGATTGGCCTCCCGACTCTCAGCTGTTTTGCTCTCAGCTGTTTTGCGCAGGCCTCTGCTGCTTGCTGCAAGGAGATAAATTTCTGGGAGCAGATTTTTTTTTTCTTGTGCTAATCAAGCTATGCTGGAAACGAAAATGAAAGTAAAGCAGGCTGTTTGCTGCAATGAGGCAAAATTGCTGGGAGGCAGAGGCAGATTTCTTTTTCTTGTTTTCCTCACCAAAAAAGGTAGGTGCGTCTTACAGTCCAGTGCGTCTTATACTCTGAAAAATACGGTAACTCATATCCCTTAAAAAGACAACCCAGAAATCCTTGTAAGATACCAGTTAGCATTGTGACTACATAGAGAAAGGAACAGTAAGGTTAGGAGTGTAACTTCTATAAGAAAATATTTTTGAGAATGTTGTGAAATGAAGACAAGATTTATACTTTGAAAATCTTGACCTTTCAGATACAGAGATCTACTGAACTCGATGAGTCTATAGCTCATAGGCTTATTTCCTTCCATTACAGAAAGACCATCAGTCAGAAAAGAATCTGAATGGCCCAAGTTGGAGTCAGAAGACCAAAAGAGAACTGAACTGAACAATGGAGAAGGTGATGAAAAACATTTAAAATAGGTCTATATAAGAAGAATGTTACAAAGTCTTTTACAGAAAGAAAGGTGATAAAAATGCAGCTCCCTGGCAAACTTCTAATGTTTCTATTACTTAGTAAAGTTGAGAGGTGCAGAAATCCAGTAAACAGAAAGTTGAATTCCAACATCCATTTCAGGGATCTACTGAACCACCTTTCTACTTACTAAGCTAAATAATTTGAATAATACGTATTTCCAGCTATGAAAATGATGTTCCCTTTTGTTCTTTGCCCTCACTCCTAGCTAATCTGGAATGCCAAAGTTGAATTCACATTCCTGTCAGTGATCTTCAGAAAACTGAAAGGGCTTCAGTTTACAAAAGAATAAATTTGGGACAATAACTGCATAAATAATGCACATCTTTCTAAATAACAAAAGTGTATCTAAAAAAGTTACTTTCTTTTTTAGCTTGGCTTAAGTAACTTTAATTTTTTTTCTCTTCAAAATGTCTGTTCAAAAAGCGAACATTGTACAATCTTTAGGCTAGAATCGTCCCTCTAAAATTCTTTATAAATTATATATAATTTTAAAATGAAACATCCTCTTCAGAAGGCCTTATTTCATTTCAGAAAATGGTTATATATCAATCAGCAAAAAGCAAATGAAAGGAATGTATAGTTGAATAGGGTTGGATCCAATCATATTAGGATTCAAGGTAATAATGAAAAGCAGGCAATTTTTATACCCTTACAACAAATGCTATCTAACTTTCATTATTGTACAGCCCAGTTTCACAGATGTTTTTAAATGTCTTTATGTTGGCCAGTAAGATCTTACATTCACCAATAGTGAACTTAGAATGTCTTTGCTGGCAGAAATGGAACTACAATGGAGTTACCAGGAAATAAAAGGAATCATAATATCTGCAAGGTAGCTCTGGATCTGATTAAGAAGCCCCAGGTCTTATGGAAAGAATCTATGTTGTGGGATGGACTTGTACCAGATTCAGCCAGTTTTGACAGGTTCTGGAGAACCAGTAGCGGAAATTTTGAGTAATTCAGAGAATTGGCAAATACCACCTCTGGTTGGCCCCGCCCCCATCTATTTGCTGCCTCCTGAGTCCCAGCTGATCAGGGTCCCAGCTAATCAGCTGGGTCTTCTTTTGCTGCCCTGCACAGGAGAACGGAGCTGAAAAGCTGGTTAGTAGGGTGGAGAGGGAATGGGGATTTTACAGTATCCTTCCCCTGGAGTGGGGTGGAAATGGAGATTTTGCAGTATCCTTCCCCTGCCACGCCCACCAAGCCATGCCCACCAAACCATGCCATGCCCACCAAGCCATGCCATACCCACCAAGCCACGCCACGCCTACCAAGCCACGTCCACAGAACCGGTAGTAAAAAAATTGAATACCACCACTGAATTGTACTGTATTACTTTGATGCATCATTGATGAAGGGACAATTCTTTGGGTTTTTACTTGGGACAGAAGGTGATTCATTAAGCTCCCTGCATCATTGAGGCTTCCTTTCTTTAGCCAATGCAAGGAAGGTAGCAAGTCTGGTATCAGGCATGATGATTAAGGAGGTGGAAATCAGTTTTATGTTCCTGTGACGTGATTAGATGCTTACCATGCCAAAGAATCAACACCTGTAAATTTTCATTTGGGAGATCACTCTGAAGACATAGCCTCCCAGATTTTGGGCAGGATTGTAGTCCTGAATGTTTATTAAATCCCGTAATATTTAAACGTAAAATATTTAGTGGGTTGGGAAGAAGATGTTTGTAATTTGTATCCAATGTTCTAGATGGAGATTCTAGGAAAGTTGAGAAGAGGTGAAGATAATGTCACTGTGACATCTTTGTCAATCCATTGATCATTAAGGTTAACTTAATGGATTTGGCTGGCTAGGTATCCCTGTCCTCTCGCTCCACTTCCACTACTCTCTTGGTATCCCTCCTGAAGTGGATTGCTTGGAGAAGAGATGACCATCCCAGATAGAAAGATTGTGATGTTCTTTGCCCAAAAAGTATAGAACAGTTGAGTATAATAACTGCAACATCTTTTGAGGGTGCCAAACAAGGGCATAGCTGAGCTAAGGCTTTTCATTTGAGAAACAAAATTAGAAGGATGCCTTGTCAGAAAATATACCGCTGTATAAATCTCTCTAGATTAAATTAATTACTTTTAAAGAAAATGCTACATTGCCTGATCCTTCTGACAGCTCAAAAGGTTAAAAAGGCTAAATTGGAGGGCTGGAGGGCAATGGATGGAGTCTGAAGTCAGTGCTTCACTGCTATTGATTCATTTTTACAGCTAGAATTTAGAGCTGTGTTACAAGATCAAACATGACTCTGAACTGAAAAGAGGTGAGAGAAAAATCTGATATATTAAATTTCGCTGGTATCGATGTTCTCTGTTCACAAAAAAAAACCCCAAACCTATTTTTGCTTTATTCAGGCAAATTAATAAAAGTATTTCAAGACATATTTCACTCTAAATGATATGAATAACAATAATAAAATATAACACATTTGTTTTGTTTTGAATTCTGTGATATACAATATACAGACTTTTAGATATAATATAGTTTCAGTGATCTGCAAATTTCTGTTTTTGTTAAATTGTAAGTAAGGCATCACACTGAGCATTCTGTCTCACATTGTGGCCCACCAGAGATATTGAGAAAGTCCATTAACAAAGGATCAAGGCATCAAGGCGGGCGGGAAGGAAGGAAGGAAGGAAGGAAGGAAGGAAGGAAGGAAGGAAGGAAGGAAGGAAGGAAGGAAGGAAAGAAAGAAGGATAGTTCCTACACCTTGGTGGGGGGGGGGAGAGGACTACAAAAGATCCACAAAATCAAGATTTTAATACAAACTGAGGTTCCATTCTCCTATTCTGGAAAATTCCTTTCACTTTCTCTTTTTTTTGAATTGACTCTAAGGCTCAATGTACCAACATCTAATTTTTACATTAGGAATATATTTGTTTTCTCTTTACCTTATTATCTACTTTATATGTTTTCATTTGTCTAACAGACCTCTTACTTTACTTTTTCTATATTTCCCCCATGACTTTACTATAATCAAACAAGAATATTAATGCATGCTTGCCAAGCCTGCCTACTTAATTCTTGTCTATGATTAAATGAACTAGGAATATGCCCATGTTTGTAGCCATACAACCTTCAGGTTATTTTTTTTTTTTAAGGTTAATGATGGACAGAAATACTGAATACGATCTTAAAAGGGTGATTGTTAGTTCATCCCTAACAAATCACATGATAAGCCAAAAACAGATTTTGGGTATTAATTCTGTCTTGCCTTTTGTTTTCTGTGGATCATAGACAGTCCAGCTGTCTCGGCATAGGCAACAAATCTGTCTCATTGTCTATGGAGATTCTGAGTCATCCAGGTCATAGTTGTCTCAAAGGTGCTTTTTCAAAAGGCAACTGGACTGTTTCCCCCTCAAAAAAACAGCATCTTTTGAAAAAAAAACATCTTTGAGACAAAGCTTTTGTTTGTAAAGTTGATTAGAAGCAGAACGACAGTTCAGATTCAAATGTTTCTTTCATGGAGTTGCTTCAAATGACACTTTTCTTATCGCCAATGAAGGCAAGGGGAGGGAGGGAGGGAGGGAGGGAGGGAGAGAGGGAGAGAGAGAGAGAGAACTACATACATAAATGTATATATACACAAACTCATAGAGAATATTGCTCCTGGGGAGGAAAGCTATGGCAAATATAGACAGCATTCTAAAAAGCAGAGACATCACCCTGCCAACAAAAGTGCGTATAGTCAAGGCTATGGTTTTCCCAGTTGCAATGTATGGCTGTGAAAGTTGGGCCATAAGAAAGGCTGAGCGCCAAAGAATTGAGGCCTTTGAACTATGGTGCTGAGAAGACTCCTTCAAGTCCCTTAGATTGAAAGGCGATCAAACCAGTCAGTCCTAGAGGAGATCAACCCTGACTGCTCTTTAGAAGGCAGAGATCTTGAAGATGAAACTCAAATACTTTGCCCACCTAATGAGAAGGAAGGAGAAGAGCCTAATGCTGGGAAAGATTGAGGGCAAAAGAAGAAGGGGACGGCAGACAATAAGGTGGCTGGATGGAGTCACTGAAGCAGTAGGCATGAGTTTAAATGGACTCCAGAGGATGGTAGAGAACAGGGAGGCCTGGAGGAACATTGTTTATGGGGTCGCGATGGGTTGGACCCAACTTCGCAACTAACAACAAAAATAGAGAATATTATATTCTGCGTTCTTGATTATACTTGGTATTCAGAGACCACAATTATCACCTCAATTCATATGACAAATGACACCAATCATTTTTCTTTAGATGAAGACAGACCATGTACCAAAATTTGAGCACATCAGCCTTATCTCTGACCTTTAAAGTATTGATCTCTGTGATTTTCTGAAAGGTACATTTATTCCCTCTATGGAAAATGCACGCTTCTAATCCAAGTCAAATGCCTACTTTAATGCATCTGAATAACTCTCATATAGTATGCATGTGAATGTTTTATTTCTCTATTACTCATGGCCACCCTGCTCTAGAGAAGGCTTTCTGCATGTCAGAGCTGACTCCATTACATGCCTGATGAACATTATAAATTAAACTATCCATCATAGCATGGAAGTCCTCTATGAACTGCAAAGGTTTGGCACTGAAATATTCTGCAGGTGTATCCCATCCTCAAAGCAAATGATAGTGAAAACATATCATTATAATATAAAACATATAATAGTGTGCTTCCATTGGTGCTTCTTTATAATAATAGATTATTTTTGTCCATTTATTGGCCTTTCCTACATTCTCTCATCGCTCCCAAGAATGATGAATCATTGAGAACATTCTGAAAAAGTTTGGCAGAGTCTTATGCTTTTTGTAGATCCTATGGGGTTGGTACACAAAGCTTGAGAGTGCTAGTTACTTGTTTGGCAAATGGATGTTTGGAAAGAGAGAGCTCCTCCCCCTCCTCCCCCCTCCTCCTCTCCCTCCCCCCCGGCCATTTAAAAATCTCTTAAGTAAGAAGATGGAACTAGAGGTATTAGATGCTCCTCAGACCCAGACAACAAAAGTTCCTTTTCCACCTGGAAATTGGATGCAGTAAAGGAAGCTGCCTTAGATAGAGTTAGACCATTTAATACTGCATAAACTACCATGTTTCCCCAAAAATAAGACCGGGTCTTATATTAATTTTTGCTCCAAAAGATGGATTAGGGCTTATTTTCAGGAAAATATGGTACTAAATGCACCCACCTGGCTGACAATCTTAACTGGGGTTTATTTTGGGTGTATGGCTTATATTACAAGCATCCTGAAAAACCATGCTAGGACTTATTTTCTGGTTGGGTCTTATTTTCAGGGAAATGGGGTAATTATCAACAGCTCCTAAATATTTAGGGGGAGGTTTTCTAAACTTATTGATGCTGTGGGTTCACTTACAGGGATGCTTTGTATTGCATTTCAATCATTCAAAATTAAATAGATGAGATATAGATTGTAGGAAGTTAGCACTCACCCCTCTCCTAGAAGAATGAAATATTTTAGGAAATATTAAAAAGGCAGAATATTATATTTCCCTGGATGAGAAATGGAGACACATGTTTTAAAGACAAAGCAGCTCCCTGCAGCTTCCTGCCTCCCCCCACCTTTGTCAATGGGCCATTAAGGCCTCAGCCAAGCTCATTCATTTCCTCCCACCTTTGTCAATGGATCATCATCTGCAACAAAAAAGACATAATAGGACCCCATCTAGCAAAACTCACCACATGGCAAAGCTCAAGCAAGCTTGGGAGACAACCTACAAAGTTAGCTAAGACCCCCATCCCCTGGGAGTCTGAAACCAATCAGGATAAATTTCTTAAACAGGAACATGAAACTCTGAGGTGGGGCACAACAGAGGGCATAAAACCAAAGCATTCCCAGCATCTTGCTCCTTTTTTCTACTCAGCAATTCAATCCATGTGATTCTGCTCAGGAACTCAAGCCATGTGATTTTTGTCCACCATTAAACCATCTTCCCAAACAGTCTCCATGTTTCCAGTGTCTTTTTTCCCACGTGGGAAACTGGAACTGAACCCAGGTGGACATTTCTTCCAACAAAACTACCATACTCAAATTATGGGCTTTGTAATTATTGCTATCCATTTTTAAAATTCCAGACTAAACAGTTCTTGAGGCTAGTTCTAAAAGTAGTTTTTTAAAAAATTTCTCCCAGGGTGATATCACTAGTAATAATTATAGAGCATTTATTATTTAATCTATAGACCTGCAAACTAAAACAAAATTACATCAATTAATTCATACTCAATTTACAGCTCCCAATCAGAAACACACAACATTATTTCTTAGGAAGTGCACTCTTAAAAACATGCTTTTGTTCCTACTGTTTGGCATTGGAGTCAGATAGTCCTATCATGAAGATGTCAAAAATGGGCCATTTTTAATAGAAATTAAATGTTACATTTTCCTTTTAAAAATGTAGGGCAGCTAAAAGAAAGGAAAACAGTTGTAACCGCCTAATTGAGAGAGTATTATTTTTGGTTTCTCAAAAGGACCAGTGGCAAGAAAACAATTAGCTCTTTTGTCAAGTTAATTAAATTTTACTAAGTGTAGTAATCTCAGTAGGTTTAGTTCACCAGAGGAAATGCTAATTAAAAACACTGATTCATCTAATAAGGATCCACAAGACTGGAAATGGACACAGTTTTTTACATACAAATATAAAATATGTTTTAAAAAGGAACCCGGAGGAATATTATAAATTCAAGAGCCTTCTATTTAAAAGGTCTTCCTTGAGAATATTAAGCTGTGTTTTAGATATGAACAACCTTTGCCATTGATATCAGCATTTTTGTAATCAAAGTTATATTTGTGTATGCGTTAGTACTAGGCTGATTGCATTTTTTCTAGTAGACTGATTACTTGAAATTAATTAGTAGATTGACTCCTTGATTCAGTGTGATATTATTTTGATGATACTCAAAATAACTAAAACATAATAGAAGACCAGACAGACCTCTGGTCCATAATTTTCTCTTATTGTGTATCAACATCAATTTGATTGCTAGTTGCTTACCAAATCTTAATTTGGAAATTAGTAATGTCATATTTTCTCTTTAGATTGATTCTGGCAGCCGTGGATGCATTAATCATTTTACTGTTTTGTTTTTATTTGACTTTTTATTTGAAAGCTTTCGGCTTTCTCCTCCTCCTCCAGCCATTTATATGGTGATGTTACAGGCGATAAAACAGAGCTGAATGGATTCTGTGGGAAGAACAAACTCATTGGAATTAAAATGTAATGTGGGTATGTATTTTAATTGGAGTTAATCAACTACACAACAGCTTTCCTTCTAAAGTCACAGTGCCTCTATTACTTCAGGGCAGAACCAGCCAAGATAGAAAAGTAGTAGTTTTTTCATTGTGCCTTGATTGAAGGAGTGCTCTGATATTGCTGTTTCTCATGTTATTTGGCTTCTGTCAATAAAATCCAGTCCAAAGCACTGACAGTCTGCAATCTCTCCTTGGCAGTTTGGAAGAGACGGAAGGGGGGGTGGATGGGATGAACCTCATTTAATTCCGAATTTGAAATATGGGGATGCTTTCAGACTATCCATCCTTCTTTTTTTTTTCCTGTGTGAGTCACCCTTCTTGTGAATACTGAAGACAAGTTGCTAAATTTGCTTCAAAAGATGTCACTTCGTCTCCAATTTAATAGAATTGAAAGCAACTCCCTTCCCCCTTTTAATTTTTCTGCCACTCAGTGCTCCTATTTTGCAAAGCAAGTATTGGCTATTCAGTTGTGGCTTGGTCTTTCTGTCTTTGTCCATCACTAAAGCAATCCGAATTCACTGGAGACATGGGTACGAAAAGACTTAAATAGGAAAGTCCTACTTGGTTGGAGAGGTGCTTCCAAACAAAGACATAACACATAAACACACATGCACTGTGTAATGTTCTAAATGTACAGAAGTTCTAGTTAAATTTGGGACAGAAAGTGGACTCTGGGTGTGTTTTTCAAATGTAGTAAGTGAATGTGTATAGTTTTAGAAGAGGTATGTGTGTGTGTGTACATACACATACAGTATATATAGTAGATAATGTATCTTTTTGTGTGCTTATACACTCTATACTATGTAATATGTATGTACACATATGGCATGTATACATAGGATTAAATAGTATATTTTGGATGTTCAGTAGTAGTAAATAAATAGACAGGGAAATTGTATCTCGTTGAGACCTTTGAGATGAGGAGAGGCCAGGTACCCTAACCCTAACCTTTGACGTGAGTGACATCAAGTTGGCCACACCTACCCAGTCACATGACCACCCAGCCACTCCCACCCAGCCACATGACCACCAAGCCACGCCTACCCAGCCACATGACCACTGAGCCACGCCCATCAAACAAGCCACACCCATAGAACCGGTAGTAAAAAAATTTAGAACCCACCCCTGATGCATACATGACACTGATTTTGAAGAGCTAAACATACCATTTGCTATTAAATAACTATAGTAAACTGGCAATAGGTACATGGCTGAATGTCTTATTTGTTAAGAATCAGGTTGGCCTGATGTTCATAAGGGAATCATTGCAAATCTTATTAAGGAATCATTACCCATTACTTGTTTTGCTTAGTAAAAACATTTGTAGAGTTGGATCACACATAATTCTCTCCTCATAGTAGGTGTTCCTCCTCTTCCTCTTCCTCCTCCTCCTCTTCCTCCTTCCCCTCCTCCTCTTTCTCCTCTTCCTCCCAAGCACCTTGACAATAAAAAAAAAAATCTAGAACACCACTTTGAAAAATAATGGTGGATTTTGACAGAACATTATTTTTTTTTACTACTGTCATGATTCCTTAATTTTTTTATTATTATTTTATTTCATACTGTTGGAAGAAATGTCCATCTGAGTTCAGTTCCAAGTGGGGAAAAAGACACTGGAAAACTGGAGACTGCTTGGAAAGATGATTTAATGGTGGACAGGATCACCTGGCTTGAGTTCCTGAACCAAAAAGGGGCGAGATCCAGCAAGTCCCTGGGTTTTATGCCCTCTCTGGCTTTGAACTTCCTGGGGTCCAGAAAGAGTATCCTGATTGGTTGTCAGACTCCCAGGGGGTGGGGGTCTTAGCTAGCCTTGCTGGCTGATGTAATCTTTCCAGGTGCCATGTGGTGAGTTTCTGTTGCTAGATGGGTTCTATTGTGTTGCAGTTGGGATGCTGAGGCCTTAATGGCCCATTGACAAATGGGGGGGGGGAATGAGTTTCTGCCTCCGTTTTGGGGAAAAATATTCTGTCTTTTCATTATATCCTAAAATATTTCATTTTTCTAGGAGAAGGGTGGGTTTTAACATCCAACAATTAGTGAAAAAAATTGCATGGATCCTTGTTTTTCCCAAAGAATCAATGAACTCTTCATTGCTTGTATTTTTCTTCTATTGAAAATTGGTTATCTTTTAAAATATGAGAATTATGTTCTCTATGGAGCTTTTGGGATGGTGAATAAAGAAACTTCCCTTCTTGATGAATTCAAAAGAAACTAATTGGACTAATAACTAGAAGAAATAAAATTGATTCTTTTAAATCAGCCCCGAGATAGATTTTTTTTAGAGCTGTCCATCACCAAATACATGCTGTTCTATTACTTGACAATTGAACTTCAACATGATTGATAGTGATATACTACTAGTCAGCATAAGGGACCATGTTCTGCAATCTTAATGAGGTGCTAACAATACAGCCTATGGTCTATTTCTCTTATGGCAATTTCGCTGAAGATAATGCATTTCACAAGGCATTTCTGTAAGGCCATTTAGTTGCAGCAAAGATTGCTGCAGCAAATTGCATGTGTGGGTGTATATGCGTAAATATATGTTGGGGATTATAGTGAATAAATAAAGTACCAAAGACATGCCTAAGGCCAAACAACAAACAAGCGAAACTCTTACTTATTCTGAAGAAGTTTCTTGGATGACAAGCAAAACATTTTCAGGCAAAAACAAATTCCATTTCCTTTTGAAAAAGCACCTTTGGGACAACCATGATCTGGATGACCGAGAATCTCCATAGACGTTTAAGAAAGTTTTAATTGCCCCACCTCCTAAAGGAGATTTGGGAAGCAAAAATACATGGCATAGATTGGAACTATGGTTCATCGGTTCTTTGTTACTAGATTGTGTGCCCACTGTTCTTCATAAGAGCTGCTTGTCTAGAAGCAAAATATCTGGTCACGGTGAACTGTGCCTATCTTGATGCTTCGTGATGCAAAATATGTCTTCACAGCTTGCTTTAAGGGCCAATGCACATTGCATTGCTTTCTATGCTCGAAGAGTGATGCCTACTTAGGCTGGTTGATTGATTGATACACCCAGAATCAGACACATACACAATGACTTCAAATGTCCAGATAGAGAGGAAAACAAAACAAAAAAAAAAAAAAAACCACAACTATATCAAGAGCTCATTTGCTCACTGAAAGATCCATAACAGTAGTAAACCTAAGTCAGAATTGCTGATAACTAGTTTGATTAATATATTAAAACACTTCAAAGGATGTTGAGCTGCCTAACACATTCAATTATAATCAGATGATAATTACTCACATTTTTATTACTTTCTAAGTACTTTAATTTGCTTTGGGATGCATTTCATATGTCATGGCAGTTCCACAGATTTGTCTGTTTTTTAAAGAATGAGAAAATTGTAAATCAGTGTGGGAATGCATCCATCAGTTCTATGGACTCTAGAGAGTAAATAAGAATTATTATCACTTAAGTTAAGTACTCCAAGCATGTTTAATGCAGACAGCATAAAGGATGTATCCTAAACATAGATAGAGAAAGCAGTTTTAATAACAACCTGTACAGGATGCATCTTTTAAAAAATTACATTCTAACAAACAGCTGTTGTCTTGTCCCAAGTCAAAAATCATCTGTTAGATTTAGCAGTCAACAGAAAAAGCCATTCTTTATCTGAACAAATGTGAAATGCTGGGTTATAATTCTCAAGGTTCTTAATGGGGCAGAAACACAGATTTTCATGTTGATAGTCTACCATTAACTCTCAGTTTCATTGGGCTGTAATATCTGCTCCTCAGGGAAAACATAGATAAAAATCTGTCTTGATTCAAAATTGAAACGATAAAAGTTGCAATTTTGACAGATCCACTTCACATAAAGACTCAGTTATTATGGAATGGCTTTTAATGATATGATCTATGGATGGACAGATCGGTGTAATTCTAGCCTATTTTTATATGTCATTTTTGGGGTGATTTTTGGAGTTATTTCTTAACTTAAAACCACACTTTCAGGTCAAGCCACGTGCTACAAAATATGGAGAATTTTCTGCTTTAATGTCCCTGTGCTCATTTTTTTTATTATTAAACTTTCTCCTCCTCTTCTTCCAAGATTTATTTACCTCCTCAGTTTTAGATTAAATAATACTGGATCAATATTATTAGATTAAATAGCTAAACTATTAGAAAGATTAGCTATTTAGCAGTCTGTTAAAGTTATCTTGATATTGTTACATACTGTAATTCTTAATCTGGTTATCTTGACTAATAATTTTAAAGTCAAGATAATAAAATTATCTTGACTAATAATTTTAAAGTTGTCAGAGGGGGATGTTCTCACTGGTACAGATTGTCACTGTAGAAAAAAAAAACCCTCTACATAGTATTTGTACTTACACCATGTACATACCAGGGGTTCAATCCAGCAGGTTCTGACAGATTCTGAAAAACCAGTAGAGGAAATTTTGAGTAGTTCAGAGAACCAGCAAATACCACCTCTGGCTGGCCCTAGAGTGAGGTGGGAATGGAGATTTTGCAATATCCTTCTCCTGGAGTGGGGAGGGAATGGAGATTTTGCAGTATCCTTCCCCTGCCACACCCACCAAGCTACTCCATGCCCACCAAGCCACGGCCACAGAACCGGTAGTTAAAAAATTTGAATTTCACCACTGGTACATACTTAAGATATAGATATAAATAAAGACAGTTGGAAGAAACAGTTGGAAGAGAACTTGGAGGACAGTAGGAGAAGTTATACCCATGATGGCGAACCTATGGCACAGGTGCCAGAGGTGGCACGCAGCACCCTCTCTGATGGCACGTGAGCTGTTGCCCCATTTCAGCTCTGCTATGCATTGCGTGTGCCTCCCGCTGACCAGCTGGTCTTCAGGTCTCTGCCACGCATGCACGGGGCACATGGGGGGCGCATGTATATGCGTGGGGGCGCATGTGGGGCACGTACATGCATGCATGGGGGAGGGGCTCATGCAGCGGAAGCACATGCAAGGGGCCGCACACGCATTGGGCTCTAGGTCCAGAAAAGGTTAGCCATCACTGCCTTATACCATTTCAGACAAATAGCTTTCCAATCTCTTTTTAAAAACCTCCAATGAGGAAGCACCCACAACCTCTGACAGATTATTCCTTTTGTGTATGTGTCTTTGAGCCAGTGTTGACTCTTGGTGACTACCTGGACAAATCTCTGCAGTTTTCTTGACTGGTTTTTGGAAGTGGTTTGCCATCGCCTCCTTCCTTAGGCTGTGAGAGAGAGTAACTGGCTCAAGGTTAGAGATTTTATGCCTAAAGCAAGACTAGAATTCACAGGCTCCCTGTTTATACTCTGGTACTTTAACCACTAGGCCAAACTGTCTCTCATTATTCCTTTGCATTCCATAATTAGTTATGAGTGAAAATGCATTTATTTTGCACTTCATTGTGACCTTAAACAGGTTTCTTTACATATTCAAATGAATATATGAGTTCGGATTAAGTATCTTTTCCCCAAAACGTGCACTTCTGTGGAATTTTCAATATACTCATTCAACCTCAACCACAAGATTAGCACAAATGAATACGGGGAAATCCTCGATATGCTGGAAGTGTGGAGAGACCATTGGGAATTACTACCACATGTGGTGGGAATGCCCAAAGGTGCAAAAATTTTGGAATTTACTAAAGAACTGGCTGGAAGAAATTTTGTCAACAAATATAGAAGTCAAACAGGAATTTTTCTTACTGGGAAAGAAAATATAAGAAAGATACAAATTATTTATTACTGCATATACTCACAGCGGCACAAATAGTCTTCGCTCAAAAATGGAAAGAGCATATTCCAAAAATGAAAGAATATTCCAACTGAAGAGGAAATATTACTGAAAATCTTTAACTGCGCAGAAATGGACAGACTCACTTTGGAACTCAAGGATAAAAGCGAAACTAAGTACTACAAAATCTGGGAACAATTTTATGATTGGATAGATAACAAGAGGGTAGCCAAGACAAATGTATAGTGTTAGAACAAAAATATAGATGTTATTATAGATAAATGTATGTTTAAGAGATAAATAAATATACAGAAATAAGTGAAAAAGTATTAATATCATATCATATTACGCTTAAATAATGATCAAAGCTTAAGAACTATATGTTTATATGAATACTAATATTATTGTAAGGTGATGGAAGATGTTTGGAACCAGTGATGTCATATCTATGTCCAATGTTTTTTTTTTAATTTTGTATTATTAATAAAAAACTTTTTTAAAAATAAAAAAAATATACTCATTGAACCTCCCGCCACATACATTAGCAAATGTCTGTTTAAAATAATATATTCACAAATAATGTGTACTAGAGGTTGCAGTTTTGTTGAATAAAATTGTTTGCAAAAGTTGTCCAGAGTAGATAAAATGGCCAATTAAATATATGGAAAAAGAGACAAACGTATTCCTCAAAACCATGAAGCAATAACACCTCACATTTGTGGAACAGAGTTAAAAAAAAAAAAAAGAAAGAAAAATCAAAGGAAAATGAAACTCCGTCTAAAGGAGAGAGAATGAGATCTATCCAGAAAAAGAGCCACGAGCCGCACCCACAAAGTTTACAGCTTCCACTATTAGATCCTTTTTAGTAATGCTGGAACCAATTATGTAGCCCAAGCAAAGTCTGTGCTATAATTAAGTTGCAATTACATTCGGAGAAACAGGAGCAAACCAATTGAGCCCCATGGTTGGGTAATTTTAGATTCCCAGCTTTTCAGTTTTCCTCAAAGAGAAACCAATTCAAACAGGAGGATGACAAGGGCTCTATGATACACTCCCAAGTGGCATTCCCTCTCACAGATAAGGCTGCCGTGGCTTTTATTGCAAAAGTGAGAGGCTTTGTGCCAAAATGATTAATTTAGCATATTTGCATAGCTGTCTAATAACCCCGCGTAGCTGTTTTGCATTAATGGACGGCATGTCGGTTTTTAATAGAGCAGCCCGTTGATTTGGCTGGCAGCTGTTTTTGCCATCGCTGTTATCACTCCCAAGAAGCTGGATCTCAGTCGCCAAGTTTATTTCGGAAGTCAAATGTTCCCCCCTTTCAAAGAGTGGCTGCTTGGCCATCGAGACAGATTTCCACCGAGCTGATACTGTGCTCTGCTTAAAAGAAAAGAATCATTAAGAAAGATTCGTGTATGTGTTCCAAGAAGCAGAAGGAAAAGAGTGATACTCTCATTTCCATACCAATAGACTCAACAGTGAACAACCAATAGCGTTTCCCATTTGAGGTTATTTATTTTTAGTCATACGGGTGTTGTTGCAGGATGTTCTTTAGCCCATTGGTCTGAAGGAAAACATTTCCAATGTTGGCACGATCCTTGATTCAGAAATTAGTTTCTGTTTATAGAACTAGGTGCCTGGCTTGCTAAAGTTTTTAATTTCATAATAAGAACATCTTTGCAAAGAGAGAGGAGATGGACAAGGAGAATTATTACGCACAATGTCCCAAAGGTGCTATTTCCTCCCCCCCCCAAAAAAAAGGCAACTGGACTTTCTTGGCTTTTAATTTGAAATGTTTCACAAGTCTAGTTGCACCTTTGGAAAAAGCATCTTTGGGACAACCAAGACCTGGATCAGTGGTGGGATTCAGCTGGTTCTGTCCGGTTTGGGCGAATCGGTAGTGGCAACTGCAGGAGGCTCCACCCACCTGCCCAGATATAATGTGTGAGTACTGCACATGCACAGAAGGCCGTGTGCATGCGCAGAGGCGGCTCGCGCGCTCACATTTCCGAACTGGTAGGGATAAGTGAATCCCACCTCTGACCTGGATGATTGAGAATCTCCATAGACATATTATCTACAACAAGTTTTATATTCTTTCTAAACTTAACAAACAGTGGAACTTATGTAACTTCTTTCCATCTATCCATCTATCTTAGGGAGATCTTCAAACACTGAACCAAATGGGCAACATGCTGTTGGGAGTGAAGACACGTGTCATAAGGAAAGCTACATTAAAGAGCGGGTTGGATCTGGGCAAGTGCAATGAAGGGGGAAAAAAAACCTGGGAAATTAAATGCCCCAAATCATCCCTATGGAAGAGGAAGTTGGACACTCACTCAGCAAGTTGGCAAAAGGTCTATTTTAAGCCTCTACTTCTGGTCACATGACCCAAAGTAGAAAGCCTGGTGTCATGCCCCCATCAGACTCTGACTCTGAGATGGAAGATGAACAGTTGACAGAGAGTGAGAGAGTGGCTCTCTTGGCTGTAGAGGAAACTGGGGAAGGACAAAATCAGTCTGGGCAGAGCAGGGGAGAGGTAGAACAAGGGAGAGGGGGTTCAGATGAGGACCAAGGCCCACCCCCTCCTCATCCTAGGGCATGCAGGGAAGAATGGAGAAGAGAGCAACATGGGTTGCATGGCTTACAAGGGAGGAAAGGGCCCCAATTCCCTTCACAAGGCACACCTGGGGATGGAGTTTAAAGGATAGGTGAATGAGAGGGGGGGTTGTCGGGAACAAACACTGAGTTCATCTCATGTTAACTGCTTTATCTGAGTTCTTGGCATCCTCCCAACTGGTTTGACTTACTACCATGCTACTTCACTTCTGGAACTCCTTATCTTGCTTGCCCTGCCGGATTAATTTCCTTATCTTGCCTTGTTGGATTTATAGTTGGAAGTTTTCTGCTTATATTGCTTGGACTGGAGTATTTTCAGCCAAAGGCTGTTACAGGTTTGTGGGAAAATTTTTCTCTAGACCGGAGAGTAAAAGGGACGTTGGGGGCTAAGTTGGAGCTAATAAAGGGGCTCATACTTATTCTCTGGATGTGTTGCCTTTGTACTATGTCCCGGGTCATCATACCTGTAACTATAGACCATCTAAACCAGGGCTTTAGACCTCTGGTTTAGACCTTCTAAACCATCTAAACCAGGGGTGTCAAACTCAAGGCCATGGGGTGCTTAGATCTGGCTCGCAGGGCTACCCTGGAAACAGCGAAGGACTGGCCCGCACTGCCTCTGCCAGTGAAAATGGGTTGTGTGCGGCCCTCCCGGGCTCCATTTTCACTGGCAGAGACCATCACAGCCAAAAATGGAGCTCAGGAGCCCATTTTCGCTGGTAGAATGCTCAGGCCACCACAGGTGTCCCCGACGCCCACCCCAGCCACTCCCACCCTGGCCCCACAAGGTCAAACACAACTCTTATGTGGCCCTCAATGAAATCGAGTTTGACACCCCTGATCTCAATTGTCAAAGCTTTCTAGGACATTCACACCCGGACATACACAGTACAAGTAGAATACAGAAGCACACAGCGAGATGGAGATGACACAGACACACACACATACACACAGTATAAGCAAAGAATAGAAGCTCACACAGAGACAGAAATTCATCCTGTTGTTATACATTTAAACAAAAATACAGATAGACCCTATGCCCCTTGCTAGGAAAGGAGTTCAAAAGAATTATAGAAGCCATGATCTGCAGGCTTTCCTACATCGTTCCTATGTATTACAATCTTAGCTTATTTCATTTATTTGTAAAACATGTTTCCCTGTATGTATTTTCAAAGCAGAGGTGCATCATCTTAAAGAAAATAAACATGTATCATAAAACTAAGCCAATACTTGATACTTAGTAAAGAATACCAAATACTTGGTAAAGAGTTAATTAAGGTAGAACATGGATTGCTCTTGGAAAATATGTGCTAACTTCTCTAAGTAAACATGAAAATTCAAGAAAAATAGAGAAGAAATCTATCTTTCTCTGCCAAAGGTGTTAATGCTGATGTGTTATCTCAAAATAATGTGTTACTTTTGATTAAACTAAGACAATCCATGGCATCTAAATCCACAGACATAATGATAAAGTAAACTATCTACTTTGATTTAAAGTCTGTTTTGACTCAAGCATTCAAAACCATACATTAAAAGAATAGGGCTGCAGATGAGAGAAATAACTTTTTGGGTCTGTATATTTATAACTTTGTCATTTAGACTTCTGGCAGGAATTCAAAAGTTCCATATGTCTGCAGTCCTATGCTTTGCCACGAAAGGATTGAAGCTGCTTGGGCTGAAGAAAACTGAGACAGTGTGGTTTGGAGGTTTTGCTATAAAATATGAAAGTAAATCTTTCAATAGAAGATGTTTGGAAATGATCTTAGATTTTAAAGGATGGCAACCAAAAGGGTTTTTGTTTTTTTTTAAATTCACTGGGTCCTAAATTCACAGACTGACTTCTGTTTTAAGATTAAAACAAGGGAAGGAGTCCTCATTGTGAGAAATTGAGGAAGTTGAATGTTGTCACTGTCTAAAAATATTAGACATGCAGTGTTACTGATGTATAAAGCTCACTACGACCAGATTCATGTGTGTTGTGCAGAGTTTAACTAGAATTTAAACCACCATCCATATACATACACGTATGTAAGTATGTATGTATGTATGTATGTATTTGTCAACAAATAAGAAAACAAGTAACAAGGTAGACACAGACATGGAGACATGAAAAAATTTTGGCACAAAAAAAGAAAAGGATAATATTTGGCAAAACATAGCCATAAACACATAGGATGATTACATATAATTGGGAACAGTGGTGTGCTTATGCATGCCCCCTTAAGGACCTCTTAAGAAACGTGTAAGGTCCACAGTAGATAGATTACAGTAAAAGGTATGGGGATTAGAGAGACTAACAAAAGGATTAGGTAGATTGTTCCAGAAATTTACTACTCTATTGCAAAAGTCATATTTCCTACCATTAAGATTAGAGCAAATTACATTGAGTTTAAATCTATTGATGGCCCTTGTATTATTATGGTTGAAATTAAAGAATTCATTTACAGGTAGGACATTTTGATAAATAATCTTATGAACTAAGCATAGGTCGAAAAGTAGACGGTGTAGTTTGAGGCTTTCTAGACCTAAGATTTGAAGCCTGGTGGTATAGGGAATTTTACTTCGAGCAGAAGATTTGAGAACTCTCCTAGTAAAATATCTCTGGATCCTCTCTAATCTAATGATGTCTGAAATACAGTCAGGGTTCCAGATACCCCTGAGTTCTTCACAGTAGTCTTTATTATCACAGGAATTAAGGTTATGGCTACCATATATGTGTCTGTTTTCAAGAAAAAGCAAGATGCAAATTATTTATCAATAAATAAATAAGTCAGCAATAAGTCTGAAGCTGCATTTCATGCAATACCATATTTTGAAATAGCCATTTATGAAGCAATTCATTCTGTAACTTTCCTCTTCCTTAAGAATATGGTCAATATTTTAGTGCATATTGTAAGGTACCTCTGCCTAGGTAGTCAAACTTTGCCCCGAATTAACTCTTGAGTCGTATTAATGGTAGTCCTCAATTTAGTGACTGTTTGAAGTCACCATGGCACTGAAAAAAGAGACTTGTGACCGTTTTTCA
The DNA here is from genome assembly GCF_029215685.1 of Pituophis catenifer annectens. Lineage (NCBI taxonomy): Eukaryota > Metazoa > Chordata > Lepidosauria > Squamata > Colubridae > Pituophis > Pituophis catenifer. The sequence goes on along the minus strand of NW_027256893.1, from coordinate 13,155,461 downwards.
CACTTACATCCATTGCAGCATTCCCGGGGTCATGTGATCAAAATTCAGAATGCTTGGCAACTGACTCCTATTTATGATGGTTGCAGGGGTCCTCTTTTACGACCTTCTGACCAGCAAAGTCAATGGGAAGCCAGATTCATTTATCAACCATGTTACTAAATTAATCAACTGCGGCGATTCACTTAACAGCTTTGGCAAGAAAGGTCGTAAAGTGGGGCACAATTCATTTAACAAATGTCTCACTTAGCAACAAAAATTTTGAGCTCAATTATGGTCGTAATTTGAGGACCACCTGTATTGCCTTGTATTTTAAAGCATTTGCTAGAAAAAGAGGAATATTTTAGTAAATGTAGCATTATTAATGTGATCAACTTTCTTACCAATCTATGAGAACCTGTCAACATTTTATCTATTATGTGCTACACAAATAGTAGTTTGGAATCAATAGAAGGATCCATTTCAACATGGAAGTAATTTCTTGTAAGGATAGAAACATTTTAGGATTTTGCCTGTTGTGCAAATACATAAATGTATGTTTAAACAAAGAATTATTTGTTATTCGTGAAAGCTCCTGTAGTATAAGAAATGGTAGCTTTAAATGTTTTAAAAACAGCTCTATTAAAAGTGCATGCTAAATTAAAAATGAGACAAAGAGATAGAAGGAAAAAACTGCCTTCAGAAGTTCACATATTGTTAAGTGTTTTTAAATTATAAAAATTTACAGGGAATTTATTCCAGCCACATTCAGTTCTACCTGCAAGCTGAAGTGGAAATGGAATTTTATTTGACTGCATGTACTGTAGTTAATGCGTTCCACGCAATAAGGCAAGGTTGATCTGGTCATTGACCAAAATAAGGTGATATTGAATAAGGCAAGGATTCTCTGCCCATGTACAATTTTGCCCTTGTATTAAATTGAATATGGTTTCAATTTCATTTTAGGTACCCAATTTAAAATAGAGAGGTCTGGATAGAGGAGCAAAACCTGTATGTGTATCCCAACTATCTATTCATGCTTATACATTTTGAACACCTGCCTTAGGTGGATGTAGTAAGGAAATTATTCTATTTTTATGAGGTGTTAAATTTATTATATATGTATCTATTAAGAAAAGAGAGATATATATTTTTTTTAAAAAAATCAAAATGGGAAACTAAGAAGGAAAAATATGCTTGAATATGAACAACAGAGAGAGTTGTGGAAAGCTGCACATAAGAGGAAAAAATGCAGAAGAATAATGTTTAATGAAAGAGTGAAGGAAAAGGAGGCAAGAAAGGTATATAAGAAAAGGAATAATCACCAATAAACTTATTATTTAAAAGAGGTTTAACATAAATCACTGGAAGACAAACCTAGCAAAGTTCAACATTATGGGAATAAAGAAATAATTTAAAATTAGCTTGTAAAGAGAGGAGAAGCCAATGATTTCTAAGGGGTTTTTCTGAGTTAACAAAGAGAAAGTGACTTTGGGTATGACGTATTTCAATACTTTGAATAGTTCATTTTCATTCGTAAAACAGGCAATGCCAATTTGCATTGTTGGTATCCATCCATCCATCCATCCATCCTTGTTGGTATCCATTTATCCACCCACCCACCCACCCACCCACCCACCCACCATCCATCTATCCATCCATCCATCCATCCATCCATCCATCCATCCATCCATCCATCCTTTTATTCCTACTAGCTTCTATAGATACCACTTACTAAGAGTTGCAGCTTGCAATATACAATCTAAACACATTCATAAAAACAGATAATCATATAATACATCAATTAACTTAAGAAACTGTTTCTGTCTAATTAAAAATTTCCCAACTTTTCCAAACACCCTTTGTGTATTTCTGATAAACCACAATTCAAATTGGCAGAAAATTTCAGGATCAGTACACTATTACCGTGTAGATAAACCAAACAAATACAAATAATTTTTAAAAAGGTTAAGTGGCCTCGACACCTTTCTTAGGTGAAAAACAATAAAAAATCAACAAAAACTGAAAAGCGTTATCATTTTTTTCCAGGGCTCTGTTTGATTTAGAAGCCGGGTGAAATGATTCAGAGATTAACGCAGGAGAAATAACTAAAGCAATAGAGCAAGCCAGAAATGAAAGAGGAAATCCAGACTACAACCTCGATAAGACAGAGAAAGCGGTTGCCCAGAGGAGGGAGAAGGTAATAATAAAGATTTGTGCATGTGGAATTTAATATAGTGATGTGACATCTGTCAGAAATTGGACATATTCCTGGGAAGAAAGGTAGAGAAAAGAGGGAACCAAGAAAGGAGTGGAAACTGTCTCTTCAATAATTATATTTCAAGAAAAAAGAGATAACGATATCAGTCAGAGGAAAAGGCTAAAGCACAATGAATGTAAAGAGAGGGACAAGAATAATCCTGAAAAGACACCCGAGTGAAAAGGATGGGCCTAAGAAAACTCAAGGTCATTGACAACATGCAATAAAGAATTGATTTTCTTGAGCAAAATCAAGGAAACAGGACACTATCAGTACTTGAGCAACAAAGAAACAAAGGAAAACTAAGGGGAGTTCTAGCAGAGTGATCAGAAGAAAGAATCCTCATGGCAAAACATAGCAAGCATTGAAAATGAAACAGTCTGCAGGCTCTGAACTAAACTTGTTGAGGTTATATCCATTCGTGTAAACCAGCAGAGAAATTCTAAACAATCCCTTGGAACTGAGCCAGCCTCTTTCCTTTTTGTGGACGGCAAAGAGGGAGGTGGTCGAAAGCTTCAATGGGTGAGTGGCTGATGGAAGCTAGAAAAATTTACAGGGATGCAATTATTTTAGGGATGGGGGAATTGTCTGCTCATGTCATAGGAGTTGAGAATCAAAGAGTAGGAAGATGCTCTTGAGCAATCAAGTGCCACATTTCACTACTGGAATCCAAATATTAACATCCCCAACAGATAGCTCTTTAGCCTCTGTTTGAATACATCCAGCATAACTCTTTGAGTAATTGGATTCATTCTTGAACTCTTACTCTTAAGATGTTTTTCCCCCCTAGTTGGAATCTGTCTTCCTACAACTGAAATCTATTATTACATGTCTTGCCCTCTGGAACAATAGAAAACAGAGCTGGCTTTCTTCTGGATAATATTCTTTCAGGTATTTGAAGAGGAAATTTCTCAGTCTATCTTCTCAAAACTAAAGATCCCCAAGTCTTCTTTTTTTCCTCCTCCTCCTCCTCCTCCTCCTCCTCCTCCTCCTCCTCCTCCTCCTCCTCCACCACCACCACCACCACCACCACCTTCACCACCACCACCATTCTTCTTCTTCTTCTTCTTCTTCTTCTTCTTCTTCTTCTTCTTCTTCTTCTTCTTCTTCTTCTTCTTCTTCTTCTTCTTCTTCTTCTTCTTCTCCTTCTTCTTCTCCTTCTTCTCCTTCTCCTTCTTCTTCTCCTCCTCCTCCTCCTCCTCCTCCTCCTCCTCCTCCTCCTCCTCCTCCTCCTCCTCCTCCTCCTCCTCCTCCTCCTCCTCTTCCAGATTTAGCTTTTATAGTAGTCCCCTGATTGTGCTTGCCCTTATTGGATTCTTTTCTGGTTTGCTTCCACTTCTTCAAGTGGAATAAATACATCCAATATGTTGAATAGAGGAGGAAAAAAAATAGTTGTTTCTTGTTTTCATGAGGTGTTGGGGCAGGAATCTACAAGTAGTTTTTGTCTGGTGCTGGCACTAACTGTTTTCCAGAGGACAGGCTGGAGCCAATCTTGATGAAATTCTGGAAGATGATGAAAATGGAACTGCTAGGTCATTTTCAGGAATGGATTTTGTTGCTTGAATTAGAAAATTATTTTTTGAGTATGTCTATTTCAATTGTTATTTTTTGTTATTTTTATATATCCTGTTCTTACTCATCAAGGATTTACTATGTGATTAAGGGAGGGAGAAGGAGATAGAAATAATAGATAGATAGATAGATAGATAGATAGATAGATAGATAGATAGATGATAAAGATAGATAAAGGTAGATGATAGGTAGATCGATGATAGACGACAGATGCTATTAAATGTGTGTCTACAAATCCATCATATTAATCTTTTATTCTATTTAAGTTTAAAAGAAATGAAACCAAATTTATCTTGTCATGATCCCGCCCATCTCTTTTATTTGGAAGTCACCATTTCAAGCCGATGATGTGCCAGCATGAAAAAAAAAAGTTGTCTATTCATGGTTTAAGCATTTTCCAGAGACATCTGTTGGCCACTATGGGAGGAAGGAAAAGATATGGGAGAAATTGTACACTTGATGTTTTGATGTTCTTCATAATCTTGAAATATATGAAGGAAACATGCCCACATTCAGAGCGGAAGAATCACTGTATAGTATAGAGCAATGAAGAGGTGTAAAAACGCAGAGGTGCACCATCTGCTCATGTCTCATTAGAATGACATCTGTTTAGAAACTGTCTCAGTCTTGAAATGGCTTTTGCCATCCTTTCTAAACTAGCAGTGTGGGATCTTAAAGGGCAATATGATGCTAAATGGAAAAAAAAAATGTGATGGTGTAGAACTTAGTAAAGTTTAAAATATGCCTGCTGAGGGATTATTACAAAGTTAAAAAAAAAAGAGTGTAAAAATAAAGGCTGCTCCATTAAAATTCTTCTTTTCTAAACACAGCAAACCAACCCTGGTAGTTCGAGAAATTATAAGCATTTAACTGACAGGCTTATACAAATAGTTTTAATGTTGTTAGGGAAGAGTGAATTCCCCCTAAGAGATGCTTTAAAAGTTCAGCCACTCACATTTTGAACTAAGCCACATTCTCACTTCTCAGAGCAAAATATGGTTATCCTTTGCATTCATTATAAATTTACATACATACATACATACATACATACATACACACACAAGTGTTTTTCTGTCAAAGCACCTGGTCTACCCCAATATGGGAGGGAGCATACTGCTTCCCTTTCACCTTTCAGCTCCAATCCAGGAGCCCTCAAGCAGTCGCATTCACAACAAACCATTTTATGCCAAATTTATATTTTTGCTGATAAAGAAATACAACTAAAGTTAATTCAACTGCCTAATATGCAGGCAGCCCAAGTTCGAATCTGAGTAAGGCTAGCTGATGAGAGCTAAATAGCTTGAAATAAATCTATACTAGTCTCCCTTTATTTCTTTATATAAATTACACACACACACACACACACACACACACACACACACACACACATATAGTGTTCTCAATTGTATGTCCTTTTCTTGCTTACCAAACGAAAAATATATTACCAGCTGTGCAGCATCTGCATGAGATTCTGGTATTAACAACTAACCACATACCAGTGATATAAAATCTTGATTGTTAATTTTAACAATCAAGGATAATTAGGATAAAAAACACATTATGTTGAACTGTCTATCAGAATCAATTGGGGACAACTCCACACAAAAGAATATACAACTTGGAGTCATAAACTAACAATAAGTTGTTTGATGAAGGAAAATAACAACTGTTGTCGGGTTGCAGATTACCCTTACTAAGCAAAACCAGGGAAGATACTCTCATGGTCATCATTTCAAATGGGCAAATACTATGTGCTGATTAAATTGTCTGTGGTTAATTGCTAGGGAATACAACAAACGCTTTAAAGAAACTCCTATAATGGTTTAGACAGAATTTTAATTCTGGTAAAAAAAATGGTAATATATAGAAAAGTTGATTGGTGGGTGGATCGGCCTCCCGGAATACCCCCAATCAGCTGTTCCCAGAGGTGAATTTTAGCACCAACAAGTTTGTTGGTTGTGAGCTCTGTGCCTTGCTTTTTTTTCAGCCTCTGAAAGCTTCCGAAACAGAGCTTCAGAAAAAAAGGCTTTTTTTCTGAAGCTTCTTTCAGAGGCTTTTATTCTTAAGGACTATCTGTACTCTGTTCAATCTCCTTTCTTTGGTATTGGTATGTAGATTAACCTCTTCCGATCTGTTGGTTATTGTGTCATTCTTCAGATTTGTTAACATAGTTTGGTTAGAACTTTTACTGATTCTTCTTTTGTTGCTTGCCATATTATTTTAGATAAAAGCCTTTCGGAGGCTTTTTTTCTGAAGCTTCTTTCAGAAGCTTCTTTCAGTCACTGAAATCTCCGTTTGTGAGGCTGGGTGGGGTTACATTCTGAGTATAAAACGCACCCAGATTTTCACCGCTTTTTTGGGGGGGGAAGGTGTGTCTTATACTCTGAAAAATACGGTAACTAATTTTCCAAATCCTAATTTCCCCATTTTTGACAAGGATTCTGATCCTTGTCAGCTTGATGTAGAAGCCACTAATTATCTTTCCTCAAACAGTGTTAACTTCTTCAGGTCTTTTTGGAATAAGTTTGCCTATATATGAACTCAACAACAACTAATATTTCCAAGAAATATTTGCTAAACAATGACGGCCTACAGGGACAGACCTAATGAGGTAGCAATAGATCATTTCCATAACATTGACTCAGCCTTCCATCCTTCTGAAGTGGGTAAAAGAGGACCCAAATTGTTGAGGGCAATATGCTGACTCTGTAAACCACTTAGAGAGGGCTGTAAAGCACTGTGAAGCGGCATATAAGTCTAAGTGCTAATGCTATCTACTATACAACACAATATATCTCTTTTCTATATTTAATGAATCCACCAGTTCCCTGATCCACCTTGGACACTCAAACAAAGAATCAAGCAAGGTAGGATGCTAACAATTTTATTATTGCACATTCCAGGCAAGATAATTGGGTATTTCTGTATTTCTGAATGACATCCTTTCATAACAAAAGATCACAGCACATTCAGTTGGAGAAACTCCACCATATCCATCAAGTTCTCATATACAGATCTTTGTTGATGTTTGTGAGCTACTCACCCAATCCAAGGGTTTGCCTCTCATGAAAGCAACAAAAAATATTTGATAGATATTTATACCATTTACCGATTACATTATCTGAAAGTTTATAAAAATGAAAGGAATCTTTCATAGCTGAAATATATTATCTGATATAAAATGTCACACAACTCAGGCAGAATCTAACAAGGCAGAATCTAAAGAAACCACAGTTGGCAATTTCCCTGCATAGCAAGTCTTAATGGACAGAACAGTGGATTTTTTTTGGGGGGGGGGAAAGCCCTTATAAAACAGAAGATGGGATACAAAACTAGTGGAGAATTTTAGACCATCGTTGAATTCAGTATTCGTTTTCAGCACAGACGATGCAAATGTCAGCTCTGTGACTAATGGGCATAAATACAATTCTTACTTTCTGCAAGGAAGCTGATGTGCACAATGTGCATAACATTATTAAACATGTCCTAGATGAGCTCGGACACTGAAATCAGTCCTACTAGACTAGATTGGAATCAGTCACTCACCAGATTAGGCTGGAACAAACCCATTTGAAAGAAAATTTGCATTGGGGATGATGTTTTTTTCTCTCTCAAACCATTACTTCAGAGGTGGTATTCAGCAAGTTCTGACCAGTTCTGGAGAACCAGTAGCGGAATTTTTTTTGTCTAGTTCGGAGAACCGGTAAATACCACCTCTGACTGGCCCCGCCCCCATCTATTCTCTGCCTCCCAGCTGATTGGGAGGAAATGGGGATTGTGCAGTAACTTTCCCCTGGAGTGGGGAGAGAATAGAGATTTTACAGTATCCTTCCCCTGCCACGCCCACCAAGCCACACCCACAGAACCAGTAGTAAAAAAAAATGAATCCCACAACTGTATTACTTCCATAAGTTTTGGCTCTTTTTACAATTCCTTGAAGCCCTGAATTATCAGGAATTAATGCAATCTTTAAGACTGGGAATAATATTCTTAGACATCGGGCTGGCTTGATCCCATCCTTGCGGTTTTAATTTGTAATTGGTTTTAACTGGGTTGTTTTAAATTGATGGCCAAAATTATTTAATGTCTTTTAAACTGCTTTTAAATTTTATATGTTGTGTTTTACCATGGCTGTTCACCGTCCTGAGTCCTGTTGGATAAGGGCGGTGTACAAATAAAATAAAATAAATAAATAAATAAATAAAATCTGTATCTGAAAGGGCAGAATGATTTACAGTTGTTTTCTAACAACAAGTTGTAATGCACTTATCCCCCACCCCCCTTTAACAACTTCCTTTTATAACCACTGTTCCTAAGTGAGTCGATACAATGATTGGTTTGTTATTTTGGGAGCTTTCTTCTTGCTACCTAGTTTTAGTTGATTGGATCTCTGAAGAGTTTACAGATCAACCTGTATGAAAGGCATGCATTCTTCCTGCGTAGGGTCTTATGAAAAACGAAGGATGAAAACATTAAAAATGAATTTGTAACTAGAGGACCAAACCTCATTATCTCTCTGTCACACCTGCAACATGCAAATATAGGAAAGAATATTAATATGCACTCATCTTTAAACCAGCATTTGAAGTAAAGCAAAAGTTTCAAGAGCCAATGAAAAAGCAGAGAATCAATAAACAAGAGAAAACCGGGGACTCATTTATCTTCATTATGAAATCATGGGAAGGCTAGAGGGCAAATCATCTCCCTTCTCCTATGCACGTACTGCTCAAAATCAATGTCAACCAGACACATTTATTTCCATATAGAGCAGACACTTGGATTTTGCCTCGCGGGCCAGGAAACGCAGCATAAGTTATAAAGAACTCAGCACGGGGTTTGTAAGGCACACCTTGTCATCTTTGCAAAAAAGTTTTTTGTTCATTTATTTCTTGAAATGGATTGAGCCAGTGGTGGGTTGCTACCAGTTCGCCCCGGATCGGGCGAACCAGTAGTGATGGCAGTAGAAGGCTCCGCCCACCCACCCGGACATCTCTGCACATGCGCAAGCATATGTGCACCCATGAGCAAAACAGTAACAACGGGATTTGAATCCCACTACTGGTTTGAGCCTACTTTTCCATTTAGCTGGCCAAGCTGGCAAAGAAATTTGTCTTGTTTGATTGTCAATCTCAGGGACCATTTACTATCAGGATGGTACAAAATACAGTAGTGGCCAAAATTGTGGAAACCTTTTGTGGAAAGTGTATTTTCTAAAACTAGCTAAGAACACCACTATTTTGGGGGAGTCGTACCATAAAATTATATATCAATGGAAAGATAATTTAATCAAGACTGTAACGCAGTAACTTTTATGAAGGATTTGTTATTAGAACAGCAGTTACAGTATAAAGAAGAAAAGTGAAACACGTAGAAAAAAGGAGATATACAAAAATTATCACCGCAGAAAAAACGAGATATAAAAAATTATCACCACGTCAGTTAATCCTTAGTTGGGTAACCTTTAGCATGAATTACAGCTGTACAACGTCTTCCCATGTGGTAAACCAAGTCTTTTAGTTCTGCAGCTATTATCATGTGAAACCAAGATTGAATGATTGCTTCTATTAACTGGGTTTTATTTCTGGGTGGCTTCTGACTAACAAGTTTCTTTAATCGGCTCCATAGATTTTCAATTGGGTTAAGGTCTGGGCTATTCCCAGGCCATTCCAGCAGTGGAATAGGATTATCTTGAAACTCCAAAAAAAAAAAAAAAAGGTGGTGTTATTAGCCATCAAACCTCAAAAATATACTTTTCCCCAAAAGGTTTCCACAATTTTGGCCACTACTGTAAATCAAAGAGGATCCCCCTTACAAACAAGCATTTGCCTACAGCATTGATTGAAAAACTATTCTCAGTTCAGTCTGAGAATAAATACACAAGGACATATTTCTTTTTCCCGAGTTATTTCATTTAGCCCTTAATGTTTTCAAGTGTACTTCAAACTAACTGTTTTGTGCATTTTCATCAAGGTACTGGGATCTCATCACAACTTAGCTTCTCAGAATAATTTTTTATTTATACTGTATGTGCATATTTTCAAGGTACCATAAAAAACAATTGCACAGAGTGATAAATACTAGACAATTAAAAGGGGCAGTTTTTCATGCATCTACCTGGTCCTCCCATTTTCATTTTCCATATGACAATGTAGGCCAATGAAGGCTATTGTCAATTTTGAAGAAAAATTTATTCTACCCAATTTCTGTTCTTTTGGGGTTGGGGGGGGGGAGAAATTGTTTTATTTTCTTTGAGTCAGGCAACAACATTCTTGCTCTATAAAGTTGAAGCTGTTCCTGAATTGAGATGACACTTAAGATTTAAGTAAAAATACCTCTCTTTGTACAAGTCTGCAAAAGCTGTTCTTAACTCGGCCAGAAGAACCCATGAAATCTCTCACCTCTGATAACTGCAGTTCTCAACTAACTGTAGTTCTTAATTGTTTTTTTTATGTTACCTTCCACTGTTTTTCCTCTGGTTTGCTATGACATTAAAAACATGGAACTTCTTGCAGAAGCAAACAAATTTTGTTACCAGATTTACACATTTTGTTTATGTAAACATTGAAACAAGAAGCTGGATTGGAACCATACAAGAAACCATCCCAGAATTAAACATATAATGCAGAGGTGGGTTTCAGCAGGTTCTCACCAGTTCTGGAGAACCGGTAGCAGAATTTTTGAGTAGTTCAGAGAACCGGTAGCAAAAATTCTGACTGGCCCCGCCCCCATCTATTCTCTGCCTCCCAAGTCCCAGCTGATCGGGAAGAAATGGGGATTTTGCAGTAACCTTCCCCTGAATTGGGGAGGGAATGGTGATTTTACAGTATCCTTCCCCTGGCACGCCCACCAAGCCACGCCCACTAAGCCATGCCACACCCACCAAGCCACACCCACAGAACCGGTGGTAAAAAATTTTGAAACCCACCACTGATATAATGCACAGGTAGTCATTATGTTTTTAACATGGGTAACGTGGTGCAAGATACAACCCTGTTGGGGGTTAACCACGCGCTCATCCCCAAATACCCAGACTAGTTAATGCTATTAAGCATTTTAGCATTTATTATTCAAAGAACAATTTGTGTGAGAAATTACTGTCTCACCTTTTTTGCATGTGGCAAAAAAACCTATTTTTTTTTAGTGTGCTTTCATTATTTCATTAGTAAGCTCACTAAAAGGACAAGATGACACTTGTTGATATGAAAAGCAGATCTTCTACCTGTGAGAAAAACACTAGGATGATGATGATTGATGATGATGATGATGATGATGATGATGATGACGACAACTATTGTTTTATTGGCCTTCAACATATACCAGACTTGGGGAAAGGGGATGAGAAGATGATATATTCAGGCTGTAATAAGAGATTCTCCTATGTGCCCAAATTCATATTTATTATGCTTCCTCTTCCCTCTTTGTCTAAGCAAAGAAATACCATAATGTAGAAGGGTGAAGGTAATCTGTCACCTCTTTCACTAGAGCAGAAAGTGTCCAAAACTCACAGCTGAGGCCTAATAACATTGGAAAATTTCACTTTTTATAGAAATTAAGAAATAAATAAAGCTTTGTATTAAAAAAAAAACAGTTTCTATATTCCTCAAATTTATTTTCAGATTTGCAGCTCAATTTCCTGTCTCTAATATGGTTCCCACAAAACGATTTAAGTTTCATGAGCAACAATTTGCTGAAATGGGAAATAATATTTTGAAGACACTGAGCTTGTCGATCAGAAAGGTCGGCAGTTCGAATCCCTAGTACAGGTCTTGTTCTGTCCCCCTTCCTCACACAGGCAAACGTAATACCAAGCACGCCTGCCAATATTTTATTAGGTAAACAGATTAGAATTCTTGGCAGACCAAGGTTTTGGCAGCAAACTGCCGAATGCCTGCCAAGACCGTTTCACTCCCATAAAGCAGAAGAGGACTTATCTTCAGTCCATTCCAGGAGCAACAAATTATCCACGAGACAAGAGTTTAGTCAATGTTCAGTCCAAAATATATCCAAGCCGAATTTCAGAGATCACGATGTGACTTTCAGGGTTTAACTTTGTCCGTCACAAAGCCTGAAGAGCAATTCCACCCACATTTATTCCTGGTGGGGTGTGGCTCCGTGACTCAGCTCAATCTCTGGCCCTCCCATGCCTCTTCCGTTGCTGCACACACTTTTCCCTTCGATGCTGCCTGGGATCAAGCCAGGATTCATCATCCTCACTCCCTATCAATTGGTGCTCTGATATGCCTTCCTCCTGGCACATCCCAGGCTGTTCCTCCTGGCCTTCGGATGGAACCTGAGGCATTGCCAGAAAGGAGGGTCCTGGAGAGGGAGGCCTTGTCAGTTCCTCCCCATCACCTTCTGAGTCCTCTTCTTGTGTTAGGACAGGCTCGGGAGTCGGGGTCACAACAGGTCTCCTGCGTGAGCAGGGGGTTGTACTAGATGACCTCCAAAGTCCCTTCCAACTCTGTTACTCTGTTACCTATCTGCCTTAATGGAAACCCTTCTAGATTTGTAGAGTTTCATGTTATACTGAATCATACATGAAGAACTGAATTTTGAAGCTCAGATTTCTAAATTGCAGTTTGTTTCTATATACAAGCCAAGAATATAGTCAAAACTTAAATAAAAGTATTGAGTAACAAAAGAAAATCATAATGATTTAGTTTTCTTCCAGGGGCTGGAAGAGAAGACAGGGCAAAAGGGAGATTGGATAGGTACAATGTATGTACTGCCTTTGGCCTAGTAAAGCATGTTTTAGTTATCAGACTGAAAGTAATAATATGTGAATTAGCCCCTTTAGACTCTTTGACATTGTGTCAATCTGAAATGCATTTGCCCTAAATATTATTTTCAGCATCTCTTAAGCGAACTGCAGAAAAAGCCTAAAAGGGAAAATACATGCTTCATCCTTCAATCCTTTCTTTTTATATTACAACGGAAAGGCTGATGATGGATTGTCTGCTTTGATTTTTGAATTCCCATTGTCTTTTCCTATTTCTCTGGCTAAGGAAGCTTACTTGAAATGTTACCAAAATGTAGTGTTTGATGCTTAATTATCCCTTAAAATATCTCCGGTAGGGGAAAAAAAACACAATCAAACAGCCCTCTTTCTTTTGTAACTTCAGAGGCAAATTGTTAGTTACGGAAAGAGAGGTTTGTGTATCTCTCTGTGTGTGTGTGTGTGCATCAGAGGTGGGTTTCAGCAGGTTCTGACCAGTTCTGGAGAACCGGTAGCAGAAATTTTGAGTAGTTTGGAGAACCGGTAAATACCACCTCTGGGTGGCCCCACCCCCATCTATTCTTTGCCTCCCAAGTCCCAGCTGATCGGGAGGCAATGGAGATTTTGCAGTAACCTTCCTCTGGAGTGGGGAGGGAATGGAGATTTTAAAGTATCCTTCCCCTGCCATGCCCATCAAGCCATGCCATGCTACGCCCACCAAGCCACACCCATAGAAGTGGTAGTAAAAAAAATTGAAACCCACCACTGGTGTGCAAATACTGTATGTATATGTGTATGCATATACAGTATATGTGGGTGTATACATACATACACACACATTTGTGTGGCTCTTTGTGTGCTGTGTATGTGTGCGTGTATATGTGTGATTAAAATTGTAAAGGTGTGGGACAGTGATGGAATTCATTTTTTTTTACTACTGGTTCTGTGGGTGTGACTTGGTGGGCATGGCTTGGTGGGCGTGGCAGGGGAAGGATACTGCAAAATCCCCATTCCCTCCCCACTCCTGGGGGAAGGATACTGCAAAATCTCCATTCCCACCCCGCTCTGGGGCCAGCCAGAGGTGGTATTTGCCGGTTCTCCGAACTACTCAAAAGTTCTGCTACCGGTTCTCCAGAACCTGTCAGAACCTGCTGAATAGCACCCCTGGTGTGGGATATCCAACATGTAAAATGGATCATTGTACATTTACAATCACCCTCTGGAAATTATATATGCTGTGTGCAGACCTTAGCTAAAAATCACATTGATTCCAAATTTGTGCTACAACAGCCTCTATCTTTTATTTTCATTAGCTCTTTTGGCTAATGATATCTTCATCCCATTCCATGCTGAGCTATCCATAGTTCTGAAAATTTTCTTGCCCTGCCTCACTTAAAATTTCATCCCAAGTGTTTCATTCTCCTAATTTCTCCCATAGTTATACGCCATGAACAAAAACATTAAATCTATTTCTGACCTTCCAGAGTGGTGTATTTAAAGAAAAAAGGATACAGGTGAAGGAAGAATTAATTTATAGAGCTTCTTGGATACTTTAGAATAGTGACACTCAGGTCAATGTAAAACACCAGCAGTCTGGATCCCACCCATCTAGATTATAGGTCTCAACATACTTTCAGAAGGCCAGGAGAGTAGAGGTCATGGTCCTGAAGGTGGGGGCAATGATAAAGAAGACTCTCTTCCTGGATCCCAGCAGCTGAAATTCTTTCACCAACATGATCCATAACATGCCCTCCCCATCTGATCAGGTGGGATGGGCCGATGTGATGGGAATGAGACAGTTCCTTAGGTAACCTAGGCCCAGGCCATGAAGGGGCTTAAAGATGAGAACCAACATTTTGAATTGGACTCAGACACAAAGTGGTACTTAATGAAGTTCCACACAGAAGAGGTGTTACATGCACAACCCCAGTGGCATTCAGGATTGCCCATGCTGTTGCATTCTGCACCAGTTGCAGCTTCTACAAACTTTTCAGGCTTGGTCTCAGGCAGAGTCCACATAGGAAATAACCAAAGTGACCAAAAGAACTGAGAGACTGAAAATGAATTCATAAAAGCAAATGAATAAAATACACCCGATCAATTCATAATACACTTGATGATTCACACCTCTAGATATTTGGACTGTGCACTTTGAATTAATTCTTCTACTTCTTCTCGATTTATGGTTTTTATACAAAATCTAGAGATGATGTTTTGTTTGTCTGATAGAACTCAAAATGCAAAGATTCCATTTCACTGTCATTGAGTCTGATCCTCCCCATTTTCATATCAGCAGAAAGAAGAAAATGTGATTCAACTTTCTCTGCATCAAAGTGAAATGCACTCGCTTAACTTGTTGAAGTAATTGTCTTGCAATGATTGATCAAGTCATGTCAAGATAATACATTCTTATGGCTCTGAGGTGGTGCAAATCTAATTTGGGGAGGTGTTTTGATCTCACGGTTGCTGCTTTATCACTTTTAATTTCAACATTTTGATCTGAAAATGTTGCTTAGCAAAATCCAATACACCTTCAATTGACAACTCAACATGCCAAATGTTCTCTTCCCCACCCCCATATCTTCTTTTGTCAACATAATGTTTTAAATCATGTTATCACTGCTGTTAACAAATACAATTAAGAAGCTGTTCTACTACACAGTCTAGTTCTCGATATAATTGCCCCAACATAGTACCATATAACACATAACTTTTTTTTAAATGTCTATGAACATAAATTAAATGAAAAATCTAACTACATCTTTGATAATTTAGAAGATATGCCAGTGTCAACTATAGCATTTTAGGATGAAGATAGAAACTTCATGATAGAGATAGAAACTCCTCTTGGAAGGAGGTGTGCGAGAGAGAGAGAGAGAGAGAGAGAGGGAGGGAGGGAGGGAGGGAGGGAGGGAGGGAGGGAGAGAGAGAGAGAGACAGACAGACAGACATAGTTACACTCTTTTCATAAAGGAATGTATAGAACTATAAAGTTGAAATGCATCACTTAGACTATCAAAGCACAATACTTGGCTCAATGAAGAATGTAAACTGAAGCCTCTTTGATAAGCTTCTTGACTACAAAGAGCAAAAGAGAGCACACACTATCTAGGACATTGATTTCAGTGTTATCTTTATCTCTGCATTTATGTATAATAAAAATAAAACTCTAGTTCCATGGCAATACGGTTTATTAACCAGTATAATAGAATCAATGACTATTAAGCACAAAAGCTATAATGATCTTCTGGTATTGTGTGACTTAGTGCTTGAGAATGAATGAATGAATGAATGAATGAATGAATGAATGAATGAATTTATTTATTTATTTATTTATTTATTTATTTATTTATTTATTTATTTATTTATTTATTTTTAGATGGGCAGCCAATAAATTTTGCAAATACAGTGTTTCCCTGAAAATAAGACCCTGTCTTATATTTTTTTTGAACCCTGAAATAAGTGCTTGGCCTTATTTTCGGGGAGGTCTTCTTATTTTGGGGCACGTGGAGCAAGACGGGGCTCCTCTTGCCATCTTACTTGATTTCCAGCTCTGTCTCCCTAACCCTAACCCGAGGAAATGGCAGAGACCGGCTGCACATGTGTTTAAATATTTTCGAGGAGGGCTTATTTTCAGGGGAGGTCTTATTTTTGGGGAAACATGGTAAATAAATAAATCTCATGTTTTTAGATTGCCTATCTCATTCAAGGAACAGCTCTATTATCTACTATTATCTAGAAGATGCTATCTTTAATGTCTCACTTTAACCTTTTGGTGGCAAAAGATTTTGGACCTCAAGTCTGAACTTGATGGTTCCTCTGTTATCTTTATAGTCTCATTGCTAAACTGTAACATCAACCTACAAAGAAGGTATGTTGTAATTCAGCACATGAGCTCTTAATATTGTATTATTTCTTTTTAATTTTTATTCACTCTTGTAAATGTCTCTTATTATTTACCACCTATATTTTGTGTGTGTGTGTGTGTGTGTGTGTGTGTGATTATACATTTTTGCTGATTATTTGTGTTTCTTAATCTTATTACTTTAGATTTCTATCTGACTGAACTGAAAAAGCTACTTACTAGTCTCTAAACTGAAATGCCCCCCCTTTTTGCAATATTGTAGTTTATTCTTTTGATTCTTGTGTTTCCCTGACTCTCAAAACAAATGTCATTTGTACAGTTTAGAAATATAGAAGCCAACTCATGTTGAAAGGAAAAATTCTGAAGGACAGCAGTAATTTCATTAAAATGAAGATGATTATAGTACTCTATGCCCTACTAGTGCTCTGAAAAAATATATCCTGTATTATTTTTTCCTATCAATTCTCATGCAATCAGAAGATGAAAAACAGTTTGCTTTTGAAAGAGCTTTGAAAATAAAATAGAAAGCCTATAGGAAGGTGATTCTAAATAACTTTGATTGACTTAAGATTTCATATTTCTGGTCCTTGTTTTATTTCAATGTAGAAATATATTGTGCTGAAGCAGTTCCTTTCCCTACACTTAGAAATTTCATCTAATTCTTTCCAAACCAAATTCTATACTTCTTAGGGTAAAGTAAAATAAGCGAATACCAATTCCAAAGTATCTCTCATTCAGAGGTGGGTTTCAGAAGCTTCTGACCAGTTCTGGAGAACCAGTAGCAGAAATTTCGGCCAAAGAGGTTGTAAAAAAATACTTTTAAAAGGCTCTGATGATCCCAGCTAAATTGCCTGATCGTCAGAGCCTTTTTTTTCTTTTAAAAGCAAAAAAAAAAAAAATGCTTTTAAAAGAAAACAAAAGCCTCTGACAATCAGGCAACTCAGCTGGGATCATCAGAGCCTTTTAAAAGCATTTTTTCTACAACCTCTTCAGCCGAAGAAGTTGTAGAAAAAATGCTTTTAAAAGTTAAAAAAAAAAAAAAGAGTTGGCCACCCAGTCACATTACACCTCCCCCCACCAAGCCACGCCCACAGAACTGGTAGTAACAAATTTTACATTTCATCACTGATCTTTTTCCGTCCTACCTTAAATCTGCATCTCTCTTCCTAAACGTCTAAGTCTCTACCTATGATTAGACATAACATACTTCTTCAAAAACCATTCTACTATATCCAAAAATATGACGCACTGCAGTATAGAAGAAAGGATGCTATCTACTTCTTACTTACAGGCAAGCAACAAAACAATCCAACTTTAGGATGTGTACACCACTATATATTTATACTTTAACTCCTACTTTAACTATATATTTATACTTTAACTCCATGACAATACTGTACAGTCCTTTCAATATATTTCATAAGGTTATTGTCTATTTAGAAGGTCATGAGAATCAGTGGTTGAAATGTAAACAATGACTCTGAATAAGCATATTAAATGTCATTTGAGCATCAGTGCTGTTGCATCCACACCTAAGCTTCTTAGACTAGGAACTCTAGAATTCTTTTTCTAACTATAGCATAGTTAGGACAAGCACCTTGTCCTTTTCATGTCAGTCAATGTACAAGGAACTGGAAAAAAGGGAGTGACAATTTGTTGTGTCTGGTCATTGTTCCCTTCATAAGCAGAAACCAAAAACTCCACAATGCTTTGGCATGCTCCCAGTCCATAAAGCCATAATTTGGAATCAGCTACATAGATATTTATTTATGTTCCAGCTTTATACTTCCTTGTTTTTCTCAGATTTTTCACATTGCAGTAATATTGGGAGGTGAGAGAGAGGTGGGGAGGGGGCTGGGACAGAAAAAAGAACAACAGCAATAAAAATCTGGCCCAGCAAGACAGATTAAATAATTAATTAATTAAGCCTCTAATGTTCTGGCTATTATGAAGAACACCTTGAGTGCTCATAAGCAATTATGGTGATGATAACTTTAGATGAAATGAAGCAAAATGTGCAAAATTTATCTTCATGTTCAGTTTTCTACATAATCAAATGGCCTTCATTTATCTTAGTTCACTTTCTGTTTGGCTGATTAGTTAACTGGCTTCAAAAGCAAAATATGAACTAACTGACAAATTGTACCTTTTAGTTCCCATGCTGTCCAAGAGTTAATCTCAAACTTCATCATTAATCATGTAAACCAGGGATTCCTGTTGGAAACAAATACTCAGAAGGTCATGCTTATTTAGAAGCTTTCCAGAGGACTGGCTTTCTAAATGTTTTCTAAAATGTTTCGAATCTACTAACTGGAGAAGTGTGGAAAGAATTTCAATCCTATCTGCAACATGCAATGGCCTATTCTTCAGTTTATGGAAAGTTACGAGATCTTTGTAAGCCCATTTACGAACAAACTTCCTTTCCAGAACAAGTTTACCAACCCTATTCTAAAACTGGAAATCATCAAACAGTCCAAATAGGAAAAGAGGGTTGGTAGAAAATATATTTTGCCCACTTACGTATCAGTTTGAATAACTCAAGTTCTTGGATTAGGTCAGTTGAGAAAAACATTATAAAAATTCCCTCCATGAGACTTTGGAAATTCTCAGAGCCAAAATATACAACCGTGCCTGAAAAAAAGTAGGATAAAACACTTGACAATGTTGCATAATAATGGGCTTGATGGCAATTTTGCAACAGTTTGTAAAGTTGCAGTAAGACCACACTTAAAATATTGCATCCAGTTTTGTCACCACTATATAAAAATATGTTGAGACTCTAGAGAGAGAAGAACAAAGATGATTAGGGGACTGCAGGATAAAACATATGAAGAATGGTTAAATGAATTGGGAACATCTAATTTAATGAAAAGAAGGACTAGGGATGATATGATAGTAGTGTTCCAATATCTAAGGGACTGCTGCAAAGAAGAGGGGCTCATCCTATTCTCTAAAGGCCCTGAAGGCAGGACAATCAAGGAGAGAAGCAACCTAGAACTAAGGAGAAATTTCCTGATAGTTAGAACAATTAATCAGTGGAATAACTTGACTCCAGAAGTTGTGAATGCTCCAACACTGGAGGTTTTTAAGAAGATGTTGGACAACCATTTGTCTGAAGTGGTGGAGGCTTTCCTGCTTGAGCAGGGTGTTGGACTACTCCAACTCTATTATTCTGTTAATTTCCTATATCACTTTAGACTCTTGCTGATCCTATTTTATAGGGTGACCATCAGCAAAAGGATAATTCACAGTCAGTTTTATTGCTTTCAATTAAAATGTTCACTTACAGTTATTCATGTCCATATGGAATAATTTAACGCAGCCTAATTTCTCTATTCTATTGAAACTTGTATAAATGCTTTTTCACGAGCTGTATGTTACTTTGCCCATCAGGTTACATTTTATTAGTGCACACACCAGTTTCAGATGTTTTACGATTTTATTTCTTGTTAATGGTTTTTTCTGGATCTCTCCACAAATGATTTTTAAGCCTATAGCACTGTGATTTCTTGTCTCACTTGAAGTATTTTTAATGTAAAAAAATAAAATAAAATAATGTAAGGTACTTTTCATTTTGCACTCTTGATGAAGGCCCTCTATTCAAGGAGGCTATAATGTGTAACACTGCACATTAAATAAAGATATTCAAAAATCTACCATGGCAGTAAATCTATTCTATCCATAGCAATATCTCCAGAAAATATATCAACAATTTGAGATGAAACCATGTGATTAAAAAATAAAACCATTTTGTAATGCAACACTCCTTGTTTTGGAATTATTTAATATTAGCGCAGCAGTTTCATTCTGTAGTTTAAATGTTCACTACAACATGAACAAGCAGGAAAGAGAGGTAATAAACAAACATTGGCTTGATATATTTTGGCACTAGTGAAAAGGGGACTCTGAATATTCCCTTCTGCTTGTCTGAACTGATAAACCTTAGCGGTTTTGTTTATTTATTTGCTGCAACTTATGTGCTATTGCAGTCCAACAGGATTCTAACTATAGTACAGTTCAGGCAAGATCCTATTAAATCCTATTAGGATTTAAACTGTAGCTGCTGTTAATCACAATTCTGGATTAGGATAATATGGTAGATAATAGTTAAGCAAGAGTTATAACAAAGTTAAGAAGCTTCCCAGTCTGTCACAAGCTGAAATCTTGATCCACCTAATTCAAATATATACTTAAAAAGGTAAAGGTTCCCCTTGCACATATGTGCTAGTCGTTCCTGACTCTAGGGGGCGGTGCTCATCTCCGTTTCAAAGCCGAAGAGCCAGCGCTGTCCGAAGACATCTCCGTGGTCATGTGGCTGGCATGACTCAACGCTAAAGGTGCATGGAACGCTGCTACCTTCCCACCAAAGTTGGTCCCTATTTTTCTACTTGCATTTTTTATGTGCTTTCTAACTGCTAGGTTGGCAGAAGCTGGGATAAGTAACGGGAGCTCACCCTGTTACACGGCACTAGGGATTTGAACTGCTAAACTGCTGACTTTTTGATCGACAAGCTCAGCATCTTAGTCACTGAGCCACCACATCCCTAAATTATGGTTAACTGCAGTATACAGATCTTTCTCTAGAACAGTGGGTCTCAACCTTCCTAATGCCGTGACCCTTTAATACAGTTCCTCATGTTGTGGTGACCCCCAACCATAAAATTATTCCATTGACCATTGAAAATATGTGTTTTCGGATGGTCTTAGGTGACCCCTGTGAAAGGGTCGTTCGACCCCCAAAGGGGTCCTGACTCACAGGTTGAGAACCACTGCTCTAGAACATCATCAATCACAACCTTTTAAAAGAATAAACAGCTAAACAGTAAATTACTAGCAAAAAACATTAGTTAACCAATAATGCTATTATAAAGATGTTTATCAATATCCTACATTATGTATTCACATTCACCTATTTCTGTGGGCAGTAAGAAGTAATAAAGAAATGGAGCAGATGGAGTCAAGCAGAAGTGCAGTCTTATATTAACTTTAGATAGCTCTTTCTTGCACACTTCAGAATATCTGCAATTTAATAACCCAGCAAATATTGAGCAAATTTCTCAATTAAAGTATGTGCTTGTGACAAAATAGTTTAAAACAAATGGAAACACGGAAATATTTCTTGTTCGCTTGAATGAGTGAGATGGGCAAATATTAACATTAGTTTCAAACATGAATAATTTTCTATCATCATCCAGGGTTTCGGCTGATCCAGAGGTTTGACAAGTTTATGTTCACCTCCACTGAACAGAAGGTAAAGGCCAATAGAGAATCGATGTTAATGGCCATTAAAGTAGGGGATTCTGTACCAATTTATCAGGGACAAATGTCACTGAGTTAACTGAAAGTTGGTTCTGATTAGATAGGATTCAAGTACAGACTTGAATTGTGCTCTACATTTTGTGAAGGTTTTAAAGCCAGATATCTTTATAATTATATTATAGATATATTACAATGGATGATGCCTCAGGATGGGTTAATTCTGATTTCCTTCTTTCAGGTTAAAAGTAGCTGCAGTTTTGTTCGATATAAATTATGGCCAGGATTATAACCAACAGCCAACAAAGAAAAAAAGTTTGATATGGCTTTCCAAATCATATATTGTTTTGGAACCAGTAGTATTCATGTGTATTCGTAGTATTTTTATTAGACTAACCACAATGTGGTGTTTGAGGTGTGTATGTATGTTCAGTGGTGATTATTATGCTTGTTTCCAAGGTGGATGGACTGGTTGGGATAACTAGAGATCATCTGGACTCATCATGTGGAACGCAAGAACTGGAAGTATACCTCCAGAGGAACTTTAGTACCTCAGACACCACTGGATGCCTTCAGAAAAGAAGACTGGTATGTAGGCAAAGATAAGGACAACAACAAGAAGAATGGTGATGTATGGAGTTTAAGAGATGTACCATGAAAGGTTTGGGATCATCAGCAGGACAAATGGTCAATAGGGCATGAAGATAGTGTGGAGGCTTAAAGGAATAAGGTATGCCATGAAAAGTCCTCTCTTGAGACTTTTTCTATCATCCAGATCATGGGTCCTTAAACTATGGCCCACAGGCTGCATGCGGCCCGCCGAAGCCATTAATCTGGCCCTCACAGGACCATGAGGCTGCCCCACCCACATCGCCCCACCCACCCTTCAGCCAAGCTCAGGACTTACTTCACGAGCCCCGCGGGCTGGAACTGAAAGGTAAGGTCAACAATTTTTGCCTGCAGAATGATGCTAGAGGTGGGAGAGGTGAAAAGTGGGGTGCACAGAAGCCCCAGGAGGCCAAAATATGGGTAAAAACCAGTGGTGGGATTCACGTAATTTAACAACTGGTTCTCTGCCCTAATGATTTCTTCCAACAACCAGTTTGCCAAACTGCTCAGAAAATTAACAACCGGTTCTCCCGAAGTGGTGCGAACTAGCTGAATCCCACTACTGGTAAAAACTGCCTGTTTTTCACCTCCCCCGCCTCCAGAAGATAGATAGATAGATAGATAGGGAGGGAGAGAGAGGGAGAGAAGGGAGAGGGAGAGGGAGAGGGAGGGAGGGAGGGAGGGAGGGAGGGAGAGAGAGACAGACACAGAGAGAGAGAGACAGACAGACAGAGAGAGAGACAGAGAGAGAGTTGATTGTAAGCTCCTTGGAGCTGAGAAGAATTGCTGCAAAACTGAGTTTTCTGAAGTGGGCCACTAGACTCCTAAACAAGGAGGAGTCTAGAAAAATGATCTAGTAAAAAGAAAAGTCAACCAAAAGAGCAACATGCAAACAAAAGCCAATAAAACACCCTCAGGAGCAAAACAAATTAAATTTTAATTTGTGTGCATTGTTTAATGGACTGTTAAACTGACTACGCCCACCTAATCACATGACCTAGCCATACCCACCCAGTCACATAACCACCTAGCCACCCAGTCACATGACCATCTAGCCATGCCCCCCCCAGCTGGTCCGCCCCCCCAACAGTCTGATGGACTGTGAATTGGCCCCCTGTTTGAGAACCCCTGATCCAGATGCATTTGGTAGGACCAAGGTAGCTGCTGGACCGAGTGCTGGCCAGACAAGGCTAGTGAAATTAATGCTGTCAGAGACCCTATGAGTTGGCTTATCTGTTGTTGCCTTCAGTGTTAGGAGGGTCCTTTGATATGGGTTGAATTTATTGGTACCTCAGTTCCCTGAATGGCTTGTGCATAGAGGAGGAAAAAATAGGGATGGAATCACAGAGAGGACGAGGAGAATCTTGGAGTGGGACAGACATTGATGGGTTGGGAGCTGCTTTTGGTAATTAAAGATTTGCACTACACAATTGGCATATAGTGGTTTTCTGAATGAATACCATTGGCACCTTATTTTAGGATATGGAAAATGGAAATCGGTTCCCTAATGTTTACTTGGCATATGTATAGTGGACACATTCTGATCACTTCAATTAAACAATGTCATTGTTGTGGTCCGCCAGCAGCCTGCGGAGCTGGCAGCAGAGTCAGACAGTGAGGAGGCTGGGGAGGACCATGGGCCAGTCCTGGAGTCTGGGGAAGGCTCGGACGAGGGCTCTGTGTCGGAGGCAGAGATGGGGCCATCTGGGAAGTATGTGCTGCCTCCGGAGCCTCCAGAGTCAGACCTCAGCGAGGCAGAGGAACAGGAGGAGCCTGTTCCCAGTGCGCACATGCGCAGAGCTGCCAGAAGGCAAGAACAGCTAAAACAAAAGGGACGTCTTGGGAGTCGAGCTGGGAGATGATTGGCTCCTCCCATAAGACTTAAAAGAGGAGCAAAGGCATGTGGGCCTTTGCAGGAAGCAACGTTTGTTCATTTTGTTTAGCTTAAAGCCTGAAGCTCTGTTTGATTCTGGAGTTCGTGTGGCTTTGCCAATTAGGTCTTTGGCAGCATGTCAAGGGAGATAAAGATGGGTGATTATCCCAAAGGATTTCTCCTGAAGGACTCTTTACAACTAATTGGGACTCCTCTGTGAATGAACAGAATTCACAACTGTTGCAATAAAAGAGGTTTTTGGGAGTACTCATGTGTTTTAATGACTCAGGAAGCTAGGTCACAATAGTTATTTCAAGCAATCTAGGAAGAATGTCTTCTTGGTGGCAGTTCCTCCCCTTCCAAATGACATCCACTCAGATAACCTTACTGCTTTCACTTATTGATCTTCTATACAGTGTTTAAAAAAATGATTCATCTAACAGGATTGCGGTTGGGTGATTGTCAAGGTATTTTTGGGGGGGAGGGGTGTTGTTTTTTTGTGTTATGTAGTTGGTTTTCTGGCCAGTTGTATTCTTTCTGATATATGCTCTTTCTCTTAATTGTAAGCCAACCAGAGCTGTCGAGAAGTTGGACAGCCTCAAAATTGTATTGAATAAATAAATGGCCTGCTTTTCCCTTTGTGCTAAATACTTCCATTATTAAAGTGATCTGTGATGTTTACCAAAAGGAAACAACTTTGTGGCTTAGTGCGATGCCTGAAAACCAGTCATTCTGCTGCAGTTGACAAATCATGGGTAGGATTTTTGCACAACTTCTTTTAAAAAGCCCTGAGAGAAAGGATTAGCAAATGGGAAGGGACAATGGCCAAAATTATTATAATTGGTGGTTTGTTTGCATATTTTCATGTGCAGGGACGTGGTGGCTCAGTGGCTAAGATACTGAGCTTGTCGATCAAAAGTTCGGCAGTTCAGTGGTTCGAATCCCTGCATAATGCTGCATAATGGGGTGAGCTCCCGTTACTTGTCCCAGCTTCTGATCAATATAGCAGTTTGAAAGCACATAAAAAATGCAAGTAAAAAAATAGGAACCACCTTTGGTGGGAAGGTAACAGCGTTCCATGCGCCTTTGGCATTTAGTCATGCCAGCCACATGACCATGGAGACGTCTCCGGACAGCGCTGGCTCTTCGGCTTTGAAGCGGAATTGAGTACCGCCCCCTAGACTTGGGAATGACTAGCACATATGTGCGAGGGGAACCTTTACCTTTCCTTGCATATTTTAAAACAGGACACCTAAACTGATGATTATAAATTTGTTTCAGTAAAGTAGATTTTACGATGGGTTTTTAAAATTTGAAATTGGTTTTAAATTGAAATGTTTTAAATTATGGGCCAAATTATTTAATTATTTTAAATCTATTTTAACTTTTGTGTATAAAGTGTTTTACTTGGCTGTTCACCGCCCTGAGTCCGAAAGGAGAAGGGCGGTATAGAAATCTGAAAAATAAATAAAAAATAAAAATAGATACTGATGAAACTCAAAAATGTTCTACAGAACCCACATTATACTCAAGGGTTGACATTGTATCTGAATTCCATACCTCCCAGCACTTTTGATAGTTCAAAATTTTAAGGAGAGAAGCTTCTCAAAATCCATTGTTATTACAGGATACTGAGTCGGTATTTAGACTGCAATAAATGATTATTAGTAGTATGAAACAGAGACTGCAGCATTTTTTTAACCCTCTGGGATATTTATGCAGTTGTATATTTCATAACCCAATGTCAAACCTCTGCAATAAACAGAATTTTCTTATCAAGCTGAGCAGACTCTGGCTCATTGTGGAAGATAAAAAGAGAAAGGGAAGACAGGGTGTAACTATTTCAGATTAGAGTTTACTATAGCACATTTCCTTTTATCATTGCCTTATTATCAAGGGAACAAAATAGCCATCCTGTATATAAATCAGCTTTAAAATGTAGATCTGCTATCTCTTTTTTTTCTTTTTTTCCCATAAAAAAAACCTAAAAGTTAGAGGGCATCAGAATGGAAAAAGGGAGGGTGTAACAAATCATTAATTTCTGCAGTTCCTTGTTTTTACTCTTTTAGTTTAAATTAATTTGCATGAAAATCAAGCGGTAATTAGACGAGATATTCCATAGAGTTCATGCACCATGTATGCTATCTGATACCATTAGTAAAAAAAGATAAAAGTCAATAAACAAAAGAGGATTTTCTCTAAACAAATGCAAGGCATTTAGTGCAGTTTGTCTTATTTGAATGTACAGAGAAATCTACTCATCTAATACTTCTAACCTGCAGGAAAAAAAACAAGGTTGGAGAGAAAGTGCAACAATTTTAGTCTCTCAGGTTCTTTTCTTATCTAGGCTTCGAGCAGATTCCATCAACAGTAACCGGTCCAAAAACATAAATATCACAAAATACAGCAACATTCACTATTAAATTCAATATTCAGGGGTCACTGTTCCACAGGAAGGGAGACCATGACTGATAAGATGTTTCTATTAAGTTTGTATAAGATGGTATTTCATCAGTGGAGTTGCCATTTGGGAAGTCTCAACTGGTTCACCAAGACTCAATAGATGGGCAGTGATGATGAAGTATTTGAACTATGAGTATGTCTAGTTTAATGAAAAGAAAGACTAGGGGAGACACGATAGCAGTGTTTCTATATCTCAGGGGCTGCCACAAAGAAGAGGGAGTCAAGATATTCTCCAAAGCACCTGAGAGTAGGACAAGAAGCAATGGGTGGAAACTAATCAAGGAGAGAAGCAGCTCAGAACTGACAGTTAGAACAATTAATCAGTGAGACAACTTGCCTCCAGAAGTTGTGAATGCCCCAACACTGGAAATTTTTAAGAAGATGTTGATAACCATTTGTCTGAAGTGGTGTAGGGTTTCCTGCCTAAGCAGGGGGTTGGACTAGAAGACCTCCAAGATCCCTTCCAACTCTGTTATTCTATTCTATTCTATTCTATTCTATTCTATTCTATTCTATTCTATTCTATTCTATTCTATTCTATTCTATTCTATTCTATTCTATTCTATTCTATTAACTACAAGATGCTTTAAAAGTGAAAAGCAGCAGCTTGAATTGCACCTGAAAGCTACCTGACAACGAACCCAGCTCCCATAATGATGGTGGCACAAGACCAAACCTAGGCATGTCAAAATGCCAAACCCAAAAAATTCAAAGAAACCAAGAATTCAAACCTGACCTATGTGTAATTTTCCATTATGGCATTATGGCTAGGTACGGACATTGCTTTTCAAACCATCTTATGCTGTCCCTGCTGAACCATCTGGGTGGATATCAAAAATTTTTGGAACTGGACGCACCAGAGTATAAGACGCACCTTAGTTTTTGGGGAGGAAAATAAGAAAAAAGCTGATTGGTGGGTGGATCAGCCTCCCGGAATACCCCCAATCAGCTGTTCCCAGAGGTGAATTTTAGCAATAGGTTTGTTGGTTGTAAGCTTGCGCCTTGCTTTTTTTTTTTTTTTTGCTTTTTTGAAACTTCTGCCTCTGAAACTCTGTTTCAGAAAAAACTTTTTTTCCTGCCTCCGAAAGCCTCCTAAATAGAGCTTCAGAAAAAAATCCTTTTCTGAAGCTCTGTTTCGGAGGCTTTTTTTCTGAAGCTTCATTTGGAGGCTTTTTTTCTGTTTGGAGGCTTTTTTTAGCCTCTGAAACCTCCATTTGGGAGGCTGGGCTGGGGTACATTCAGAGTCTAAGATGCACCCAGGTTTTCACCCTCTTTTTTTGGGTAAAAAGGTGTGTCTTATACTCCAAAAAATACGGTAATTGTCCTGGAGGGCAAAATTGCAATAGTCTAAGCGTGAGGTGACAAGGTGGTGAGTGCAGAATAATTTCTCAATGTTTGCAAAGGGCAGTGTATGCATAAAAGATTTAGGAAGATTTCACTCACTAGATTAGTCTTTGTGCATCAAGCTTAACAAGCTAAGTTTCCTGGGTTGCTTTTGGGGGAAAAAAAACTAAATCTAGGAAAGAGCTGAATGTATTTTGCTAAAAATTAAATTCTGGTTCACCAAGCTTTGTTAAAACATTTATCCTTTGTTAAAATATTTATCCTAATTTATGAGCTCAGCCAGTGTCTGTTATATTCAGAAACTGCCTGACAAACAATACAGAGGATTACCGAATTCTCTTTCTCCTCACCCCCAAGTCTCAAAGCTATAGAGATCCATTATATACAAGCCCTAAAAGCACATTTCACATCCCTTTCCCTTCTCTTTCTCTGCAGTGTAAATGCATCAGTCACAAAAGAGCAGATGCTGCTCTGAGTCAGAATAACAGAAACTGTACTAAATTTTAAACAACCCTTCTTTTCATCTAATTCTCATTTAAATTAACGACATCCAATTTGGTCCAAGTGAGTGAAATCCATAGAATGTCTCACTTAACTGCCTTTTGGTTTTCTGGCAACAATTTCAGTTAAACCCAGTTTGGTAAACGCATCAAGCTAGAGACCAGGAGACTGTGAGTTCTAGCCCACTATGGGCCAGTAACCTTCTCTCGGCCCTAGGAAGAAGGCAATGGCAAAGCACTTCGGAAAAATCTTGCAAAGAAAACTTCCCAGGACTTGCCCATGGAATCCCTGAGAATTAGATGTGATTGAATGGAATCATCATCATCATCATCATCATCATCATCATCATCATCATCTTCATCATCATCATCATCATTATCATCATCATCATATATTTTAAGAAGGTACTTGGTTGATACCTAGGACGCTGGCAGCAACCCATATCAACCATTATCATATCAATGGTATTTGTGACGCATTTTTAAATGTTCAGTTGACTGAATTTCATGTTTAAAAATAATAATAATAATAATAATAATAATAATAATAATAATAATAATAATAATAATAATAGTAATAATTTTTTTTAATAGTTGAAAAGAAAAAAGTATGGTTCATTGACATTGCAATACCTGGTGATGCACGAATTGAAGATAAGCAGCAAGAAAAAATCACAAAGTACCGGGACTTACAAATTGAAGTTGAGCGACTGTGGAAAAAGAAATCGTGTGTTGTCCCGATTGTAATTGGAGCCCTCAGAGCAATACCCAAAGGACTACCCCGCTATTTAGAAATTCTAAATTTGCCGGACTTGAACATTTTGACTCTACAAAAAACCACCTTACTCGGAACAGCTTACATCCTCCGACGATACCTTAACAGTTCCTAGGTCCTTGGTTAGGACTCGAGCTGCTGAGCTATTAACCAGCCTCAAAGGCTGTGAATCTCACTAAAGATTAACCAATAAATAATAATAATAATAATAATAATAATAATAATAATAATAATAATAATAATAATAATAGAAAATACCTGTAAATACGATCAATGGCTATAATAGTCTGGATAAGCTAACAGTCACCAAATTTGAAGGGAAGAGGGCTTTATACATTGCTGTGAGCTTTTAGCTAAAAAGCAAGGAATAATTTTATCAAATAACTCCCAAAAACATTAAAATATCA
Organism: Pituophis catenifer annectens; assembly: GCF_029215685.1. Lineage (NCBI taxonomy): Eukaryota > Metazoa > Chordata > Lepidosauria > Squamata > Colubridae > Pituophis > Pituophis catenifer. The sequence goes on along the minus strand of NW_027256893.1, from coordinate 13,125,845 downwards.
CATTGTCTCCTGTACCAGTTGTTTGTAGTGCTCTCTTTAAACCTAATCTCACGTTTCTAAAAAATAATTCTCCCACTACAAAAGACCTTCCCTTTTCTACTTCATTTCCAAGGTTTTTTTTTAATTATTATTGTCTAAGGATAACATGCTTTAACATTATGGTTGTGACCTGGCAATACATTGCACTTATTTCAAATCTTTCCGTCACACCGAAGCCTCTTCAGATACTGCCTGCGTGTTTTGCTTTAAAAAATGTAACCTAAAAAAATAAATCCACTTCTTGGTTCTTCCTTTAGTCCATATACCCACACAGGCTCAAGAACTCAAGAGAAGGTATTTGTTTTCCTGGGAAATGAGAAGTTGGATGAGCGTGTGGTGGAAATATGGGGAAATTCATGGTGAACCCACATTTGTTTGAACTCACACAAGCTGGAGAAGAGTTCAAAGGCACTAATTCTTAATTCTGCCGGAGATAAAAATAAAGCATTGCACATTTTCTCCGTACAAGTTCCTACTTAATTGGAAGAAAGATAATTATCTTTTCAAGGAGGAGAGGCATTCTTATGGAAGAGTTCATGAACTGAATTAGGTATGACAAAGAATTCATGAACTGAATTAGTTAAGATATAGGAAATGGTCTGTCTCAGTGTTCTGATAGTCATATATATCCAGCAGAACACAGCTTCTCTGACTTTGGATATTTCCCAAGACAAGAGACTAGGAGGAAACTTCTCCCAAGTTGGGAAGCTTGGTCAGTCAAAGAGGTTTCAGAATCATAACATTGTAAAAGATATGCAATACAAACGTATCATAAATATCACCACGATGAGCCACGGCAGCACAGTGGTTAGAGTGCAGTACTGCAAGTTACTGCTGACTGCCGGCTGCCTGCAATTTGGCAGTTCAAATCTCACCAGGCTCAAGGTTGACTCAGCCTTCCATCCTTCCAAGGTGGGTAAAATGAGGACCCAAATTGTTGGGGTCAATATGCTGACTCTGTACCGCTTACGGAGGCCTGTAAAAGCACTGTAAAGCAGTATATAAGTCTAAGTGCTATTGCTATTAAGGAAGATACAGTATATTTAAAAAATCTAAAGAATAACCACATGAATCTATTTCACAGAAAGAAAACATTATTCTTGTTAGAATGACAGATGTATTCTGCACAATTCTCCGAACTATTAAAATTGTAGCAAGATCACAGTTTAAATCTCGCCAAATAGCTTCAAAATTTTAAGCTGAAAGCACAATTCCAAAGGATATAAGAAGTTCAAGTGTCAGTTAACATTTTAGAAAATTTGGCTGCAGGCAGTTGATTCATGGATATATCTTGAAGAACCATCTGTTTGGTCTACTTCAAGAAGATTATGTTTGTGTCTCAAGTCTGATTTTCACAACCAGTTTCTCCCACTACATAGTAACTTTGTCAACTTCTTCAGGGAATGATAGACTTATAGCAACTGGCTATTTGAAAGAACCTCTATATCCTATATATCCATGATGGCGAACCTATGGCATGGGTGCCACAGGTGGCATGTGGAGCCAAATCTGCGGGCCCTAGCTCAGCTCCAGTGCGCCCACTCCCCTCCCAGGAGTCTCCACGCGGTCCGTTTTGGATGCCAGGTAAGTACAGGGCTTGTGCGGAGGCTCTGGGAGGGTATTTCTGGCCTCTGGAAGGCTCCCAGGGGGGAGGCTGTTTTCGCCTTCCCCAGACTCCAAGAAAGCTTCTGGAGTCTGGAGAGGGTGAAAAACGGGGCTACTGGAAGTCTGGAAATGGGCCGTTTCCGGCTCTGGAGGCTTCAAGTAGGCCTGCTAGGCTCAAAACAGTGTGCTGGGGGGGGAGATTATGCATTCATGTGCGGGTGCGTAGTGCGTGGGGGCATTGAAATATGGGTGTGGGAACGCTCATGCACAACCCCCCCCTGCGCTCCCCCCGCTTTTGGCACGCGATGGAAAAAAGGTTAGCCATCACTGCTATATATGCATATGTATTTTGCAGTTTAAATATCTAACATCCTTGATTATAACAGCCCAATTCAATCTGGTGCCCTCCAGATTTGTAAGACTAACATTCACAATATTTCACACATTTGCTGCCTCTTGTTTTGACGATCACATGCTAATTTTTATACTTTGCATTTATAGAGACAATCGAAGGGTATGGAATTAAGATATCTATTTCATCCTATTCTACCCTCTCCTATTACCAATGGTGGGTTGCCCCCGGTTCGCACCAGTTCTATAGAACCGGTAGTAAAACAGGCGGGAGGCTCCACCCACCGACCCTGACATCATCAAAATGCTTCTGCGCATGCGCACAGCCTTGTTGTGAACCGCTAGTAAAGGTAAGTAGAACCCATCCCTGCCTATTACCCACTCAGGTGAAGAAAGTTTTGCCAGAGAAATTGGAATAATTTTTATGTATCCCAAGCAGGTACCACCCTGTACTGTTACACCTGTCATTTTCAACGAGTCCAGAATAGGGCTGCACAAAGCTTTGATTCAGGGATTAAAATTGAAAGCTATTTGATCTATAACTCCAAACTGAACTGACTTTACGCACGGGCAAAAAATCAAACTTTTCATATCCCTTTTAAAAAATGCAGAAGATCAGCTTGACACACTGAATTAGTTTCAGTCAACAGTTCAAACTGAATCAATAGTTCAAACTGAAGGGTTGATCTGAATAGGATCAACACTGATCTTCACAGAGCTATAGCAAAAACCATTTCCAGATCCCAGGAGATCCTCCATCGTCTGTCATGAAGGAGGGGGGCGGGAATTGGGGGGGAAAGGCACAGTCATTTTTTTTCTTTGTATTGATGTTTCTTCCAGGAACAGTATAAGGAGAGGGCCAGGCAACTTGCCAAATCAAAAAAATGGACTTTCTTTCTGTCTTAGTCATACTGGACTAAGTGGAATGATTTTGCTTCTACCAGACTACACAACGTTTGATCACAAAACAGTTTAATTTTTGTGTGTGCATGTTTGTCTGAATGCCTAAGTATCTGTATACATTTCTTCTACAGGTAGTCTTTGACTTATGACCACAATTGAACCCCAAATTAAGCGAGACATTGGTTAAGTGAGCTTTGTCCTATGTATCGGATGAACTAAACCGATTCCACAAAAGCTTAAGGCAAAATCTGAGATTTATAATTTAGAATAACAGAGTTGTTGAGGTCATTTGGAGGTCATCTACTCCAACCCGCTGCTTAGGCAGGAAATAATAATAATAATAATAATAATAATAATAATAATAATAATTTTATTTCTATACCGCCCTTCTCCCGAAGGACTCAGGGCGGTGTACAGCCTATTTAAAAACACAAAAAACACGACAACAATTAAAATTTAAAATCATTAAATAATTAGGCTCCAATTAAAATCCCAGAAATTTAAAATACCCCAATTTAAAACATTATGTTAATAGCCCTGCCTGGCGGAACAACAGGGTCTTCAGAGCGCAGCGAAACACCCGGAGGTCGGAAATCTTTCGTATTTCGGGGGGCAATTCATTCCACAGGGCTGGAGCTCCCACAGAGAAGGCCCTCCCCCTGGGTGTCGCCAGCCGACATAACTTGGCTGATGGCACCCGGAGGAGACCCTCTCTGTGGGAGCGAACTGGTCGGTGGGAGGCTATTGGTGGCAGAAGTCGGTCTCGAAGGTACCCGGGTCCTATGCCATGGAGCGCTTTAAAGGTGGTAACCAACACCTTGAATCGCACCCGGAAGACCACTGGGAGCCAGTGCAGCTCGCGCAGGAGGGGTGTCACATGGGCACAACGGGTTGCACCCATAACCACCCGCGCGGCCGCATTCTGGACCAGTTGGAGCCTCCGAGTGCTCTTCAAGGGGAGCCCCATGTAGAGAGCATTACAATAGTCCAACCGGGAGGTGACAAGGGCGTGAGTGACCGTGCGCAAGGCGTCCCGATCCAGAAAGGGCTGCAACTGGCGAATCAGGCGAACCTGATAAAAGGCCCCCCTGGCCACGGCCGTCATATGCTCTTCTAAAGACAGCCGTGCGTCCAGGAGGACACCCAGATTGCGAGCCCTCTCTGTGGGGGGCAAAGATTCACCCCCAATAGTCAGCGATGGCACCTGCTGACCATATCGGGGCGCCGGAAGCCACAGCCACTCGGTCTTGGAGGGGTTGAGTCTGAGCCTGTTCCTCCCCATCCAGGCCCGCACGGCCTCCAGGCAGCGGGACATCACATCAAGGGCATCGTTGGGGTGGTCTGGGGTGGAGATGTACAGCTGAGTATCGTCAGCGTACAGATGACACTTCACCCCGAAACCACGGATGATCTCACCCAGCGGCTTCACATAAATGTTGAACAGGAGAGGCGAGAGGACCGACCCTTGTGGCACTCCCCATGCGAGATGCCTCGAGGTCGACCTCTGTCCCCCTGCCAACACAAACTGCGAGCGGTCGGAGAGGAAGGAGGAGAACCACCGCAAAACGGTGCCCCCTATTCCTAACCCCCTCAACCGCTGCAGCATGATACCATGGTCGATGGTATCAAAAGCCGCCGAGAGGTCTAATAGGACTAGGACAGAGGAGCAGCCCCTGTCCCGAGCCCTCCAGAGATCATCCACCAACGCGACCAATGCCGTTTCAGTGCTGTACCCCTGCCTGAAGCCCGACTGGTACGGGTCTAGATAGATAGCTTCATCCAGGTGCCGGGGAAGTTGTCGTGCCACCACGCTCTCAACAACCTTCGCCACAAAACGAAGGTTGGAGACTGGACGATAGTTGGCTAATTCAGCCGGGTCCAGGGAAGGCTTCTTGAGGAGGGGCCTCACTACCGCCTCTTTCAAGGCGGCAGGAAAGGCACCCTCACTCAGAGAAGCACTTATAATCCCCTGGAGCCAGCCTCGTGTAACCTCCCGGGAGGCCAGCACCAACCAGGAGGGACACGGGTCCAATAAACACGTGGCGGCACTAATCTTACCCAGAACCCTGTCCACATCCTCGGGAGTCACAGGATCAAACTCCTCCCAGGTAACATTCTCAAGACCTGCCCTCGTCTCCTCCCGTGGACTCATCCAGTCGGAGTCCAAGCCATCCCGAATCCGAGCGACTTTATCGTGCAGGAATTGCACAAAATCCTCAGCGCGACCCTGCAAGGGATCTTCCCGCACTCCCCCCCGGAGGGAGTGCGGGAGTGGGTCACCCTAAACAAGGCGGCTGGGCGGTTCTCTGCAGATGCGATAAGAGCGGAAAAGGAAACCCTACTCCACTTCAGACAAATGGTTATCCAACATCTTCTTAAAAGCTTCCAGTGTTGGAGCATTCACAACTTCTGGAGGTTAATAAATTGTTCCATTCATTAATTGTTCTAACTGTCAGGAAATTTCTCCAGGTTGCTTCTCTCCTTGATTAGTTTCCATCCATTGCTTCTTGTTCTACCCTCAGGTGCATTGGAGAATAGCTTGATTCCCTCTTCTTTGGGGCAGCCCCTGAGATATTGGAAGACTGTTATCATGTCTCCCCTAGTCCTTCTTTTTATCAAACTAGATATACCCAGTTCCTGCAACCGTTCTTTATGTGTTTTAGCCTCCAGTCCCCTAATCATCTTTATTGCTCTTCCCTGCACTCTTTCTGGAGTCTCAAGCCCTTTTTTTTCATCGTGGTGACCAAAACTGAATGCAGTATTCCAAGTGTGGCCTTACCAAGGCATTATAAAGTGGTATTAACCAGTGGTGGGTTTCAAATTTTTTACTACCGGTTCTGTGGGTGTGGCTTGGTGGGTGTGGCATGGCTTGGTGGGCGTGGCTTGGTGGGCATGGCAGGGGAAGGATACTGTAAAATCTCCTTTCCCACCCTATTCCAGGGGAAGGTTACTGCAAAATCCCCATTTCCTCCAAATCAGCTGGGACTCGGGAGGCAGAGAATAGATAGGGGTGGGGCCAGTCAGAATTTTTATTACCGGTTCTCCGAACTACTCAAAATATCCGCTACCGGTTCTCCAGAACTGGTCAGAACCTGCTGAAACCCACCTCTGGTATAAACCCTTCATATGATCTTGATTCTATCCCTCTGTTTATGCAGCCCAGAACTGTGTTGGCTACTACTACTACTACTACTACTACTACTACTACTACTACTACTACTAATAATAATAATAATAATAATAATAATAATAATAATAATAATAATAATAAATTTGTTAATTCTTAAGAAGCCACAAAACCGTCCTTTTTGTGACAACAGGTTACCAATATGGCAACTGAGGATGTTTATAACATTTCCCCCCAATTTTGTATTGTTGCCTGCTTTTTTTTTTTTTTTTTCATTCTATTCATGTTTGTGCTTGATACTGTTTTGCTCTCGTGCTGCATGGCTAGCAGCTGCTTCTGGTCACACATGGGCTAGGTAGTGAAGTGGTAGTGAAGCCAATGACATTCCAAGTGAGAGTAACATGGGTCAGTTTGTCTCCTTGAACTGAATTTTTCTTATTTCTCTCTTTGGTATTTTCTGTTGGCTAACACTCCTATATGACTGCCATATGAAGCACGGTTAGCAACTGGCTGATGTTCATATAATTGAATCATGTGAAGCATAATTACAAAGCCAATAAAAACAGCAGATGTGAATTAGAAGAAAATATGCAAACATGTACAGTCTGCAATTCCATCTTCAGTCGTTCTCTTCCCACCATTAAAATGAAATAAACCAAAACATCAAATATTTTTTTTAAAAAATGTTATAGACAAAATAGAACAGTGGGCTGGTTTCATATTCAAAAGGTTTGGGTGGTCTTATTTTAAAACAGAACAAAACTGCTTTCTTAAAACCGTTTCAGTTTGTGTGACAAAATGAGAATTTGAGTTAATCCACACATGTCAAACATGTAAATCAACAGCCTAATATGGTTTCTCTGAGAAATCTTCAGAGGTGAATAGAGAGCCAGATGGGTTATAATGGATTCAGTGGCTTTTAAAATGAATAAAATAAAATAAAAGGTTTTGATATAAACCTTAGATATGTATAAACATTATTTGATAAAGAGGCAAAACTATTGAATAGTGATTTGGTTCTGGAAATTTAATCAACTTTCTGAACACCTATAAAGCAAAAAAGCTACTTTCTTAACTGCATTTGGTTAAATTGATTTAGTCTAATTGTAATTACATTCCAATTTAAACTGAATTAAATCCATTTCAGCTGCTCCTCTGGCTTCAACTAATGGGCCAAGGGCTGACAGTGGCACTGAACACATTTTTAAAAGGCTAAATTTAGCTTTCCATCACAAATATATTGTGCTCCATGCTGAATGGCTAAATAATACAACAGGACAACTTCCTGGATAGAGGAAGCTTGAAGTGACTAGACATGGATAAAGAGACACTTTTGAACTCATACATCATATGATGTATATGTTGGAAAGTACACTGATTTGGGGTTTCTCAGCCTTGGCAACTTTTAAGTTGTGTGGACTTCAACTCCCAGAATTTCTAGCCATGCTAACTGGGGAATTCTGGGAATTGAAGTCCATGTGTCTTAAAGTTCCCAAGGTTGTCATCCAGGTCAGGGTTGTCTCAAAGGTGCTTTTTCATGCATTTCACTTTTTTTAAATTTATTTATTTATATGCCGCCCTTCTCTGGAGACTCAGGGCGGCTTACAATGCGTTAAGCAATAGCCTTCATACTTTTGTATATTTATAGTCAGCTTATTGCCCCCACAAACTGGGTCCTCATTTTACCTACCTTAGAAAGGATGGAAGGCTGAGTCAACCTTGAGCCTGGTGAGATTCGAACTCACAGTAATTGCAGACAGCTGGTGTTAATCACAATGCTATCAGTCTGCTGAGCCACCAGGCCCTTCTCATCCAAAAAGCTTCTTCAGTTCATGAATTGAACATGAACCTAAGAAGCTTCTTGAATGAAGAGTCTCATCCCAAAAAACCCAAAACTTTAATAACCTAAGACTGTCTACTGTTGACCTCACCCCATTCTTAAGAGGTCTGTAAGGGGCGTGCATAAGAGCACCAGTGTGCCTACTGTCCCTGTCCTAATGTTCCCTTTAATTGTATTTTATGTATTTTTAATCATTTTATGTATACAATTCATGCTTATACTTATATATGTTATCTAATATGTACTCGACAAAATAAAATAAATAAAAACGAAGTCCAGCTCTGCCTTTTGAAAAAGCACCTTTTGGTCTCAGGTTTATGCCACAGCTATATGTTAGGCAGCAATATTTAGCCAATCCTGGCAGATCTCAAAGTAGGCAAGTGGAGTCAAAGCTAGCTGATACCCAAAAGGGAGAGGAGTATGTTCCAGAACTATAAGCTACATTGGAAAGATATCCAGGATGATACCTTATTTATCTATTGGAAACCAAGATTTCGCGGTGGCACAGTGGTTAGAGTGCAGTACTGCAGGCTACTTCTGCTGATCACCGGCTGCCAGCAGTTTGGCAGATTTAATCTAACCAGGCTCAAAGTTGACTCAGACTTCCATCCTTCTGCGGTCTGTCAAATGAGGACTCAGATTGTTGGGGGCAATAGGCTAATTCTGTAAACTGTTTAGAGAGGGCTATAAAGCACTATGAAGTGGTTTATAAGTCTAAGTGTGATTGCTATTGCTATTGCTAACATGACTGCAGTTAATTTAATGATATCCATTATGGATATGAACTAAGAGTGGCAAGTCCCAGGTTACAGACCACCCAATGCCATAGGTGCTCTTTGGGTGATGTTGGTACAGTCCCTACATCTTAGTCCAGGGAGGTGCTTGTGATGGAACAAAAGGACCATGAATGCTACCAAGACAAATTCATTGAGTGTCCAATCACATTTGGCCAATAAAAAATTCTATTCTATTCTATTCTATTCTATTCTATTCTATTCTATTCTATTCTATTCTATTCTATTCTATTCTATTCTATTCTATTCTATTCTATTCTACCTGGCAGAAAAATATATGATATAAACCAAACCAACCAACCAACCAACCAATCAATCAATTCTCCAAATACATTGATTAAAAATTTTTTGTCTTTGCTTTTATTCCCAATTAATAGGGATTTTTCTCCCCTGGGTGAATATCAATAGGGCAGTATTGTACTTCACACAGATGGCTATTAAGTAATTCCCATCTGTCTTCCATCACGTTTCCTACCGCATATGTTTTCTAATGTATTTAGGCTAAACTATGAAATTCCATATTGTTGTAACACAAAGACACAATCATACAGTCACTATCAATCAAGCTTCCCACGAGGAACTCTTTAGCTTTTAATATTTTAAGATGAGGAGCACCAAAAAAAAAAAAAATCCTGCAAAAAAAGCCCCAAATAACATTTTCTTTTAGAAAGGTTTTGGAAAAAAAATGAGCACAGAAAGGACTCCTTTATACTGAAAATTTATTCTACGATGACACCTAACATTACTTGAATAATAAGAACATAGAAAAGGGATTGTGATCAATAGGCTAATAGCCACTGATGACACTTTCCTCTATGAATTTTCCTAGTTTCCTATTTAAGTAATCTAGACTGATAACTTTCACATCATACAGTAGCAAATTCAATGTTGGTGCTTCTTATGATTAGTTTACATACGGTAGATATGGTGGGTGGGGAGATGTTGTATATTAAAGCCTTTATGGCAAGATTAACAACTTTTTTTACACTAAATCACAGAACATACCTAGCATTGGAGTACTTTAATTACTTAGGGGTATTTTCCAAAGTGGACAGTTACAGGAGAGAAATATTTTATTAATATAATTTAAGCTTACTTAGTGATAAGGAAATGCAAATTATGATTGCCAGAAAAATTGAATGCATCTGATAATAGAGTGACCAATAACTGAGTTACCTTGAGGTAAGATTTATGACCTATAAACCAATGGTGAGATTCAAACATTTTTACTACCGGTTCTGTGTGGGCGTGGCATGGCTTGGTGGGCATGGCAGGGGAAGGATACTGTAAAATCTCCAATCCCACCCCACTCCAAGGGAAGGTTACTGCAAAATCCCCATTTCCTCCCGATCAGCTGGGACTTGGGAGGCAGAGAAAAGATGGGGCGGGGCCAGTCAGAGGTGGTATTTACCGGTTTTCCGAACTACTCAAAATTTCCGCTACCGGTTCTCCAGAACTGGTCAGAACCTGCTGAATACCACTTCTACTATAAACTTTATAAGGAAATACATAAATAAATAAACAATTGTTCCACTAAAGGGAAACTTTACTTTTTAAAGATAAATTAGTCAAGTAGAGATTATGTGATTTAATATGTTTCTTTCCTCATCAGATTAAGAAATTTATGGAAAAGGAAATTTTGCGGAAATTGATGGAACCTCTGAATCCAAGGTTTTAATGAACTGGAAGAAGCTGTAGTATCTTGAATCATGGATATTTTTTCTACCAAGTCGCACACTACCTAACCATAAGCCTGGGAAGGAAGGAAGGAAGGAAGGAAGGAAGGAAGGAAGGAAGGAAGGAAGGAAGGAAGGAAGGAAGGAAGGAGAGCTTATTTGCTTATTTATTTCCCCAATGTGATAGAGAAAGAGATAGGCAGATAAACATTGCAGAGGGACAACGTACACTTCTCTGACTTCTCAGAAATGTATAATTATTGAGACTGAAGCAAGCAGTGAAAGGTATTGTTTGACTCTGTAAGACTAAGAATGTTCTGAAAAGAAAGCAGGAAATCAGGACATTCTCATTCAGTTCCATGTTTTGCTGCTAACGCTGATCCATAGGATTAAGCTCCCAATTCATTATGTACACATCAGCAACAAATTACTGACTTGCAGGTGTACAAAAGACCTAGGCAGTGATTAAATGTTTGCATGTATAGTTTAAGGCATCTCTCAGGGATCCTTCATTTAGAAAGTTTCTTTCGTCTTCTGTTCTGAAATGGGATTTAGAGGTTCTTAATAGAATTTAGATGGACTTAGTATCTACATCAATGCAAACCTCTACTTGCTGATTTATTAGGTGAATTTCAAGTTGAATTTTTACGTGACACTAGATCGACCCCAAGGAGCTTGTTCAGTTCTGATTGGGTAATGTATATTTCCAATGGAGATTAACCATGAATGAGCTTAACATTGATTTACTGTAATAACGTCAAATTGAAGTCAGAAGTCTTTTAAATTTTTAAACAAGTCTATCAAGATGAAAGTTTCTCTAATGTTCTGGAAGCAAGGAACAAAAGAAAATTAGGGATGCATTTTTTTTCCAGTTGCACACTGCAAATTAGCAAAAACGGTCCTATTGGGCCCACCGTGCCATCTTGTGCCAAAAGCGAGGGGAGCCTGGGGGGGTCATGCACACATGCATGGTGCACATTGAATTATGGGTGTAGGTATGCCCGCACATGCCCTCCATGCTTTCCCCGCTTTTGGCATGCGATGGCCAAAAGGTTAGCCATCACTGGCATAGTGCCTGTTCACAACTACCGGTTCACCTGAATAGATACGAACCGGCTGAATCCCACCCCTGAAAAAAGGTCATAAAATGGGGCAAAACTCACTAAACAACTGTCTCACTTAGCAACAGAAACACCCACACACACGCAGAGAGAGAATGAAAATGAATCCCAGGCAAAAAAAACTGTAAAGTCACCACACATATATTTATCCATAAGTGTATTAAACATTAAGATTACACTTTCTTTTACTACCTGTTTAATGTTGAACCATTTGCTGTGCATTACATTTATCCTCACATAGGTTTCATTCCTATCATACAGTAAACTTATTTCATTTTTTAGCTCCATAGTTGTGTTAAATTTCTATAATTTAAATCTATTCACTTTATCATATGCTTTCTCTAAATATGCATACACACAATACATTTTTATTCTCATATATTTCTTGGTGTTAAATTGAAAAGTGAGAATCTGATATGCATGTTCCAAGCTTGGCATAAAGCCAAAGAGCATTTCCATATTTTGTGCATTTTTTTTTGCGCGTTCAGTCGGAATTGTGACATTTAAAAATATATATTTCTAAAACATCCAACATACCACCCAACTTTTCTTAAGGGAGGAATTTTACAAGTAATTGAAAGCATACATTTTTTGGTCGCCACTCACTTTATTACTTAAATACTAATTAAAACAGAATTGGATTTGGTCTTTCAAATTCATGCTAAAAGAAAAAAAAAAGAGTAATTTGCAGAAGGAATTATAGGAAGAACTAGAAGAACTTGGAATGTCCTTTAAATGACCCACTAAAACCAACCCAGTGACTATTTGGACAGGAAATAAGATATTGTATGCGAGGGTGATGGTTTTGGAACTATAGCAATAAAATCCTCAATATCCCTAAAAAAATTTTCAAAGGATTTCAAATTCTTTTTAGTAGCATCCAGAAAGAGTAGTCCAGTGAGAAGTCAAAGTAATTTAGATTCAATCTCCTTCCAAAAATGAAATGAACAGAAGGTTTATTAAAAGGAAATGAAGAGGAAATTGAACTTTCATACTTCATGGTGCAATTGCAATGTCAGAAAACAATATTTGTCAACAGAAAATTTAGGGAATAGTATTATTTGTCTCTTACCATAGAAGGCAAGTCTTCCACATTGTAGACTTGTGGTGTGTGTGTGTTATTGTCACAGAGTGCAAGAATCTGAATGTTCACTTCTGGCACCTCTTGTTTTGAACAGAAGAGTTGAAATCTGTAATCTTTCTCCTCCTTCACAATTTTTTTTTTTATCACAGTAAATAATCCTTTCATTATCCCTTCATTTTGGGGTCATGCAAAGCATCGAGATTCACAAGATACAACCATAAATCTCAGTGAACTTATTTGGCAGGGGCTTTGTAGTTGACGGGGTACTGAAACTGTAGACTCCCCCCTCTCTGTTTGTATATTATGTGAGATGAGAACATTTTACCTGATAGCTTTGGTAGACTTTGATGGACTTTGAATGTCAGTACTTTAAACAGCGGTGGGATGCGGTGGCTCAGTGACTAAGACACTGAGTTTGTCGATCGAAAGGTCGGCAGTTCAGCAGTTCGAATCCCTAGTGCTGCATAACGAGGTGAGCTCCTGTTACTTGTCCCAGCTTCTGCCAACCTAGCAGTTTGAAAGCACGTAAATAAGCAAGTAGAAAAATAGGGACCACCTTTGGTGGGAAGGTAACAGCGTTCCATGAGCCTTTGGCATTTAATCATGCCAGCCACATGACCACAGAGATGTCTTTGGACAGCGCTGGCTCTTCAGCTTTGAAACAGAGATGAGCACCACCCCCTAGAGTCGGGAACGACTAGCACATACATGTGAGGGGAACCTTTACCTTAACTTTAAACAGCAGAGTTCATAATGACAGATTTCTTACTGATATCCTCTGATCATTGGAATTAGCTGGTAATGATTTTTTTTTTTTTTTTGGGTAACCTTTAATTCTTTAAGCAGAAAAAAAAGAACTTTTCAATCCTGAAAAAGAGTGGATCAGCTCAGTTATTTCTGAACTCAATCTTTCAGCATTTGCTCATTTTGTTCTTTATCTAGTGCTGCTTTTATTCAGTCATTCGTTTGCAAATAACATTGAATGAAAGAAAGAAAATTAAGAGGGATGGGAGAAAGAAAAAATAATAATACCCAGGCTATTTGAATACCAGAAGTGGATTAAAGTTTTTCATTTTATAAATTGTTATTATTTAATTTTTAAACAGTGAATTCAGTCCAAATTACCACAAATTTTATTGCCTCGGTTTAACTCTCATTCAGTGCAGACCTAAACAATGATTGAAATGTGGCATATTGCATTAAACCATGTTCTTTAATCAGGGACATTGGTATCTTTTTTGGGTTATAAATACTTTTTTGCAGCAGATCAAGCTCAGTACATCAAAATTCTTTAAATATTTAATCCCCCTTTAATCATTTAAGCCCCCCTCTCAAAATGGCTAAAATGGATATTGCTTTCTACTCACTCTCTCTCTCGTTCTCTCCCTCCCTCCCTCTCCCTCTCCCTTTCTCCCTTTCTTTCAAGTTGAGGATAATAACTTTAATCCAGAAATATTATAACCTTTAAGCCAGGGGTGAAATGCTACCGGTTCGCTCCAGTTGGGGCAAACTGGTAGTAAAAAAAAAAGCTACTAGTTCCTCCGAACAGGTATTTCCAACGATCAGATGTGCCACGGGGTTTAGCTTTGCTAGAAAGTAGGAAATCCTGCGTTCTACTTACCTTCCCAAACCTCCTTTTGGCACGTAATGCGCATGCATGTGCACGCGCACACCATGCATTTGGGGCGTAGTATGCATGCACATGCAGCGTGCGTTTGGGGCGCAGCATGCATGCGCAGCCAGCGAATTGGTAGCAAACCAGTTTGGATTTCACCACTACTTTAAGCATAGTGCCATAGACCCAGAACTTAATTAAAATCATATTAACATCGCATTAAGTCATCAGCTGGGTAACTTTGCATCAGTGACTCTCTCTCTCTCTCTCTCTCTCAGCCCAGCTCACGTCACAGGGTTGTTGTGAGGAAAATAGGAAGAGAAATGAGTTTAGGTATGCTTGCCCACTTGAGTTATTTATAAAAATAATAAAGGTGGGATAAAAATCTAATAATAATTTTCAATGTACCTTGTTTCCCCAAAAATAAGACATCCCCTGATGATATTTAAACAGAGAGCTGGAAATCAGGTAAGACAGCAAAAGGAGGCCCATCTTGCTCCATGTGCCCCAAAATAATAAGACCTCCCCGAAAATAAAGCCAAGCACTTATTTCAGGGTTCAAAAAAATATAAGACAGGGTCTTATTTTTGGGGAAACACAGTAGGTTGTTTTAGTTTTGCTTGATGGAAGGACCCAGATATTATAATTAGAAAACCTTGTTTGATGTTTTCAGAATCCTCCATGACGACTCATAGCTTAAAATACTGCCTTAACACAGCCATTGACTTGAAATCTGAAACTCATGTGCTCTGGCTAAAATAAATGAGGGACTAAACTGAATGCTAGCAGTTACTATTTAGAGAAACGCAATACCAGCCAAACCATGCATTGAAGCACAAAATCTACTCAACATTCTGAGACTAAAGAAAGCCAAACTGGCTATACAGCAAGATCAAGTATTACCTCTGGCACCTTTCATTTTGTTAAAGCAATCCAACTGAAAAAAAAAAGCACATGTGCTTTAAATCTGAACAAGCAGAATTGATTCATGATACCTCACAGCATTTAGCATAAAGTCACAGCTGCTCTTGATCATACATTGCATCTCCCCACCCACAAATCTCCAATGCTTAGCAGAAGGCTGAAATTTGGTCTAACTTCCACGTGTTTATATTAACGCAAATGAGAAAGAAAGAAAGAAAGAAAGAAAGAAAGAAAGAAAGAAAGAAAGAAAGAAAGAAAGAACAGTCTCTAAAGGGAAGGGCCAGTTTGCATCTCAGTGCTCACATCAGTTCAATTTAAAAAATAAAATTAGAAGGGTACAATGGCATTTCTTGTTTTCTGGATCTTTTTTCCAGAAGAAAACAAAAATCAGTCCAGTATGCAGATAACTATAAAGCACTTTAACCACAGGTGGTGTAACCAAAGTGTAGTATTGCAGGCAAACTCTGCCTGTAGCCTGGAGTTTGATCCTGACAGGGCTCAAGGTCGAGTCAGCCTTTCATCCTTCTTGAGGTTGGTAAAATAAAGGACCCAGATTCTTGGGGACAGTGTATCAGTAAGGCTAGCATTGTAAAGTGCTCAGAGAGTCCTATAAAGCACTATGGGATGATACATAAGCATAAATGTTAATGCTATTATTAGTATCTGCATGTTTGTGCACAGACACACACACAGGGTAGCATTATTAGGTCAAGCTGACCTAATAATAATGGGATGAATCTTGACTTGGTGTTTAGCAAATTGTGTACATCCTCTAAGACAGTCAAACTCAAGGCCCGTGGGCCAGATCCAGCCTGTGGGATACTTAAATCTGGCCCGTGGAGCTGGCCTGGAAATAGCAAAGGACAGGCCTGTGGTGCCTCTGGCATCCAAAACAGGGCATGGGGGGGGAGCGTGTGGGCTCCCCGTGCTCCATTTTGGCCAGCAAAGTGCTGCAGGAGGCCATTCAAGCCTGGTGGCTCAGCAGACTAATAACATTGTGATTAACACCAGCTGCCTGCAATTACTGTAAGTTCGAATCTCACCAGGCTCAAGGTTGACTCAGCCTTCCATCCTTTCTAAGGTAGGTAAATTGAGGACCCAGTTTGTGGGGGCAATAAGCTGACTTTGTATAAATATACAAAAGTATGAAGGCTATTGCTTAACGCATTGTAAGCCTCCCTGAGTCTCCGGAGAAGGGCGGCATATAAATCAAATTAAAAAAAAAAAAAGCAGGGCATGGGGGGGGGGGCACATGCAGCCCCCAGATACCCCATTTTGGCCAGCAGGGTGCTGCAGGAGGCATCCGTCTTATCTCCCCTCCTTGGCCATCCCACGGAGGAGAGCTATCATGCTGATCCGGCCCTCGAAGAAATCCAGTTTGACACCCCTGCTCTAAGAGAAAGAGATTGTTTGAGACTTTGAACTGTTGAGTTCCCAAGAAGTAAGGTGGCCACTGTATAAGTGGGCTGAGTAAAAGAAATTGGGTCTCTATTCCATGACGAACAGATTGCTGCTGTGACAAAATGGACACCAAAGGAAAGAAAAGGCTGAGAAATAATCCAGGGAGCAGCCAAGAGTGCAGAAAAACAGCAAAGATAGAATTTTTTCCTTCTTCCCCAGGAACCCAACAGAGATGTAAACGACACAGTTTTAACCAAGAGCACATCTGCTCCCTTGGGAAAAGAGAATTCTCCCTTCCTTTGAAAGAGGCTACATGGAGTCCCGTGTTTTCCTCTTTCCCGTTCTTTAATCTTTAAAATAAACTTTGTGCTTTTAAACTTTAGAAAGGCTCCATTGGTGTACTTATTTTCAGGGCTGTGTGACTTTCCTCTCTCTGGAGGCTTGGTGACCCTGTAAAAACTCTCTGCTTCATTCCCACCCAGAACTGCAAGTGCATCTCTAAGCAGAAAAATATCCCACACCCTTGCAAGCAGGTGCATGCAACCGCAGCACGTTTGAACCAACAACTTAGAAAAGATACGGTAACCTCTCCATCTGTGCTCTCCTCTGAGAATAGAAAAAGGTTGCGTCTTTCCCCATTTCTCTTCGCTCCCCTTTCAATCCACTTTTCAGCTGTCATGAAAAAAGGGAGCTAAATGAGAGAGAACGGTAGGAGGGAAGCATTGCCCATATTACTGCATTAAATACAGGCTTTCCATTTTCCCAGAGGATCAGCTGGCTCAGAGGATCTAAACACAGCTACTTCTCTTCACTTCTGCTTTGCTGGTCTTCCAGCAACAGGGCACTGGAAATATTGAAGCTTTCTTAAATTCAAGTACACTAATGAAACCTTATTGTAGATTTGTCCATCGCAGGTATTGCTAATTCTGCTGATGGACGGCTGTTAGCAGTTTGGCAAGTTTGATTCTCACTGGCTCAAGGTTGACTTACCCTTCCATCCTTCCGAGGTCAGTTAAATGAGGACCCAGATTGTAGGGTCAATATGCTGACTCTGTAAACTGCTTAGAGAGAGCTATAAAGCACTGTGAAGCAGTATATAAGCAGGAGTGGGATTCAATCAGTTCGGACCGGTTCAGGAGAGCCAGATGTTAATTTAAATCTGGTTCACTGAACCAGTTGTTGCACTGGCTGACCCCTCCCACCCTGCCCTGCCCCTCCCAGGAGTCTCCAGGCAGCCTGTTTTGGATGCCAGGTAAGTGCAGGGCCCGCATGGAGCCTCTGGGAGGGCAAAAAACTGGCCTACCGGAAATTCCGGAAGTCCGGAAACGGGCTCATTTCAAGCCTCCAAAGAACATTTTCACCCTCCTAGAGGCTCGAGAAAAGCCTCTGGAGTCTGGGGAGGGCAAAAAACAGGCCTACCAAAAGTACTGGAAGTCCGAAATTGGGCCTATTTCTGGCCTTCGGAGGGCCTCCGGAGCCCTGGGGAGGCTGTTTTTGCTCTTCAGAGGTTCGAACAAAGAGGTCCGGAGTCTGGGGAGGGTGAAAACACCCCCCATGGTGCAGGAGGCCAAGTAGGTCATGCCCACCATAGCCACACCAACCCAGCAACTGGACAGAGAACCGGTTGCTAAAATTTCTGAATCCTACCCCTGTATATAAGTCTAAGTGCTATTGCTATTATTATTTCCATTCTTTACTAAACATCTTGAGATATGTTTTATCTCAAGATGTTACTATTGGATCAGCCTGATTTTATTTCCTTACCCACACCCAAGTACTGTTCAATAGTCTGTGAAGTATGCCATAGGATTAACTCTAACTCATTTTAGATATTTTAAAATGATGTTTATGTATTCAAGATAGGCAGTGATCAATATTTATATGTATATGTGTATATCAGGGGTGGTTCTACTTACTTTTACTACCGGTTTGCAATGGGGCCGTGCGCGCACGCTCTTCTGTGCATGCGGAGAAGCGTTTTGATGATGTCGGGGTGGGTGGAGAGAGGCTCCCTCCAGTTTTACTACCGGTTCTATAGAACCGATCCAAATGGGGGACAACTCACCACTGGTGTATATGTATCTGTTAGAGTGTAGGTATATACATATGCATGTATATAGCTTATATGTGTGTGTGTTGTGTATGGTTACACTTTTGAGACCAGGCAACAATTTCATTTTTAATGCGTGCCAGGGTACCCATGGAAAAAAAATGACAATGAAAGTTATCTTTTCATTTCATCTTAATAAAGTGTGACTCTTGTGTTTTATTTGCTGGTCTGTGACTGAATAAAGATTTGATTTGTCCATCATTGAAATATGTTAGTAACATGTTGCTACTTGACATGGAAGATCTATCTAACGAGCTCAAAATCCTGTTTCTCAAGGAAATCAACAAGACAGGGTACTCACTGTGTTCCCAACTTAATAGTCAACTTTTTCAATTATCATAGTGCTCTGCTTTGTAAAGGGCAAGGGGAAAGTAATAGTGCTCTGCGACTCCAATTACACCCTTGGTCCCATTTCAGTCCAGGTCAGCCTTGTGAGAAGTTACAAATTGAAGGATTCATAGTGCAACAGACACCTGCTTTTCATTCAGAAGGTCTTGATTTCAATAACCAACGTCCCCAGAAAGGAGTGCAAAAATTCCTGTTCAAAATTCTGGAGACACCGCGTATAAACTCCGTAGTTAGTTGAGGATATGGGGAGCTTTCTATAATCCATACACATACCTTTTAAACGAATACCTACATCTCTGCCATACTGGTTCATTGTTTTGAGAAATAGAATGGTTTTTCCATTTTAAATATTGGCATAATAAACATTGGCATAAACATCTCGATTTTACTGGGATTATGATTATCACTATGATTCAAAGTCACAAATTATTCCAGAGAAAAGTTTAGGGCTTAGAAGTGTTGCACAGAGACGATGAATTGATTTAAATTGGTGTGCATGCAAAGAGATCTTTACTGGCATTGTGTCTACTATGGTTGAATGCTACTTGGATGAACACTTTCAGTTTTGTGATTAATGCTCACATGTGGCACCTAATTGTGCTCTTTATTGGAATAAAACAAATGCTACCATCTTTGTAGATATATGTCTCTTGCTGAATTTTCTAGACTGCATCGCTCTAAAATTAGTGATTCAAATAACACAGCTTTGCCAACAGCTTTCCCCTCTCCAATGTTAAATGAAACCCTGGCCAGTGCAAAATGCGTAATTTTTGCTATAATGAAGTTCTCAGCAGAAACTGAAATGTGATTCCCTTTTGAAGTGGCTCAGCATAATTTCAGTTCATCAGAACGGCCAACGAAGAAACTCTAACTTCAAAATGAATAAAAAGAGCCAACCAAAAGAGCAAAGTTCCCTTTTCAAGTCATTCTCAAAACTGAACAGAAACATCACAGCTATATAGCTTTCTACAGAGGATATATTATTTGCTCAGAAGCAGATGTAATATAGTTAATTCTGTCTTCGGTAAAAAGCACATTGATCCATGGTTTTTGGCCTGGAAAAGCAAATGAATTCATGGCAGAATGCAATCTTTATTGCATTATACAGGTGTCATATCTAATTGATATAAACAGTCCATTCACCAGGAGAGAACACCTAACAAGCATTCCTTTATGTTAGAAGTAATAAAACACAGATCCTGACCATTATCCAATTCTTTTTACCTCTTTAAAAGAGGCTATTTTGAGAAGTCTTTCCACAGATGTTTTGGTTTATGAAGTTATGCACAAATTTTCACTTGCTTTCTTATCACCCCCATCCCCTCCTCCGCCAAAAGAAACACAGATGTCTGAATAGTCTTATTCGGTTGAGCAGAATTTAAGCTCCATTCTTAAACGCTATCTTCATAATTTCCAATCGTTGTTTGTACTGCAGCTTTTTATCATAATCATAAATGCAGCACTATTACCTTTTTATTCTTCCTATGACCCCTGCACAGTACACATATGCACATGTAAAGGTAAAGTTTCCCCTCATACATATGTGCTAGTCGTTCCCGACTCTAGGGGGCAGTGCTCATCTCCGTTTCAAAGCCGAAGAGCCAGCGCTGTCCGAAGACATCTCCGTGGTCATGTGGCTGGCATGACTCAACGCTAAAGGTGCACGGAACGCTGCTACCTTCCCACCAAAGGTGATCCCTATTTTTCTACTTGCATTTTTTATGTGCTTTCAAACTGCTAGGTTGGCAGAAGCTGGGACAAGTAACAGGAGCTCACCTCATTATGCAGCACTAGGGATTCGAACTGCTGAATTGCCAACCTTTCGATCGACAAACTCAGTGTCTTAGCCACTGAGCCACCGCATCCCACTACTGTTTAAAGTACTGACGTTCAAAGTCTATCAAAGTCTATCAAAGCTATCAGGTAAGATATTCTCATCTCACATAATATACAAACTGAGAGGGGGGAGTCTACAGTTTCAGTACCCCATCAACTACAAAGCCCCTGCCAAATAAGTTCACTGAGATTTATGGTTGTATCTTGCAAATCTTGTGCTTTGCATGACCTCAAAATGAAGGGATAATGAAAGGATTATTTATTATTTTTCTACTTGCATTTTTTACATGCTTTCGAACTGCTAGGTTGGCAGAAGCTGGGACAAGTAACGGGAGCTCATCCCATTACACGGCACTAGGGATGCACATGTACATACACATAATAAATATAGACTTCTGCATGTTTTCTTTCTCAAAATTTTGGAGACATTTTTGCCACCATCAACATATTTTGATATCTGCCAACGGGCAAACTCACAGTTCTACCAGAATTCAAATATGATGTTATGGATGTGAAATAGGGAATATAAAGTAAGCAAAATGACTAATGACTAGAATATCTTTCTCATGTAAAAATGTCATAACGTAGATCTCTTAAAACAAGAATAGGATAAAAGTAAAATATTTTCATAAAATAAAAACTTCCTCTTGACCATGTTTGGTTGACCAAACAATAACCCTTAAGATGTGAATCTAGGATTCAACAGACTCATTTCACATCTGCTCTCAGCCATAAAAAATTGGGCTTGATGATGATAGCATTAATGTTAAAATGTATTCATAGATGCACATATATTGTATGCATTTATTAAAAGAGTAGCTTTATATATTGCACCAAGGCATGCTTTCATCTCACTTGCTTACCAAAAAACACTGCGCCAGAAATCATGGTTTAAAAATTTAAGGGGCTGAGCTCATGTATTAAACTCAAGCACTACCAAATGCTATAATATGTAAAGTCATCCTATATAAAAAATAATGTCCTTCAAATGACATGATGGATCATACCCACCATATATATAATTGCATGCTTCTTCCAATGCCAAAATAATAAGTATTCCCTAGCTGTATCTTATGCTTAACTAGCCAACTATATTATGTTACTGCAATTCACCCTATTATACTGCCAACATTTCCTCATTCTATTGACGACTTCTCCTTCAGTTGACCTGGCCAGGACAAGTTCAAATCCAGTTATGAATGCTAATGCTTGGAAAGATTGGTATCTTTAATGCAATACACATCTTCAAGGTAAGATCATTTAGTACATGGGATCATTTGTCTCCATTCCTCAACCCTTCTCCAAGCCTTCCTTTCCTTCCACGTATTGCTAAATGATGCTACTTCCTTGGCTACTTTGCTGCTTTAACAATGGGCAGATTCCGAAATGTGACATGAAATAGGTTATTTCATCTAAGGTGGTTCAAGCTGAAGCAGGGAGTGACAAGAGAATAGAGCAGGCAGTCACTGCTAATGGCAAACGCAACATTTTGATAGACTAAAGGTTGAGCAATGAATTTCAATTATGGCATGTCAGGATGCCAAAATGTAGGTACCTGATAACAATTCCACAGCTTCCAGCTCCTTAGATTTTCTTTCTTTACAATTTCAATAATGCTCTTCGCTCTTAGCACATTTTTCTTTCTTTTCCACCCTTTTAATAAAAACAAGAAGCCAATAGATATTATCTCTCCTATAAGAAAAGCCATTTTTTGGCTTTCTTTCAGCCAGAAGGGTATAATAATTAAATGAAACATGCTTTCAGAAGGCTGCAGACACCCAATGGATTCCCTCTTGTTTCCATTATTTATCGCTCAGTTAGGGAGCAGGCAACCACATTTCTGGGCTGCAAGGATATACAACATCTTCAAAGGCCTGTACAGGTCAGATTGGAGACCCTCTCCAGTACCAAATTTGATTTAAATCACACCTGAACTTAATAGAGGTTGCAGTGAATATATACCAGTCACGCATTTAATCGTTTCCCCCTGTTATTAATTATTAAAATTTGCTAATAACTTGAAGAAACAGGAAATGTTTAGCCTAGGGAAAAGAACATAACTAGGATATGTCGGTGTCAGTCAATAGCTGGAATGCAGGCATTCACAAGCTCTTGCCTGCTTTTGTCAAAATGACAAAAGCAGCAATGTGTTGTTGTGCCACAAGCTGTACTCCTTTGCAACATGAATGAGATAACACAACGCACATACAAAAGGTGTGTGGACTTGCCTCAAAATAGCACAACATTGCTGGTATCAGACTGACTGATTTAACTCTCTTCTCCTTCCCTGCTGCTTTGGCTGATCCGGAAGGCTCTCACACAGAATAAGATCGAAGTTGGTTTTCCATTCCTGAGATTAAATCAGGGATTCAAGTTACAGAAAGGCAAATTCTATTTGAATGTTAAGAAAATGCTAAGAAAACCGAATTCTATACAGTAGTGGCCAAAATTACGGAAACCTTTTGGGAAAAGTGTATTTTTGAGGTTCGATGGCTAATAACACCACTTTTTTTGGGGGGGGGAGTTTCAAGATAATCATATTCCACTGCTGGAATGGCCCAGACCATAACTCAATTGAAAATCTATGGAGCCGACTATAGAAACTTGTTAGTCAGAAGCGGCCCAGCAATAAAACCCAGTTAATAGAAGCAATCATTCAATCTTGGTTTCACATTAGAACAGCTGCAGAACTAAAAAACTTGGTTCACTCCATGGGAAGATGTTGTAAGGCCTTAATTCATGCTAAAGGTTACCCAACTATTAACTGGCATGGTGATAATTTTTGTATATCTCGTTTTTTCTACGTTTTTCACTTTACTTCTTTATACGGTAACTGATATTCTAATAGCAAATCCTTCATAAAAGTTATTGCATTACATTCTTCATTAAATTATCTTTCCATTGATATATAATTTTATGGTACGACTCCCCCCCCAAAAAGTAGTGTTATTAGCTAGTTTTAGAAAATACACTTTTCCCAAAAGGTTTCCACACTTTTGGCCACTACTGTATGGACATGATACACACTTTTCACTAGATGCCTTCAAACCATATACCAGAAATGATTTCACTCAGATTCCTGCATTGATCAAGGGTTGTGAATCAATAACCTAAATAAGCCCATTTCAATTATTGGAACAATGAAACATTTGACAGTCTCTTTGGACATAATCCATGTCCTTTGTTGTTCACCTCAATTCTAATGACTCCTGCCCATGAAGTCTCTGCTTTGTGTCTAGAGACGAATCTTTTTAAGACTGACTGTTCCTCACTTCCTCATCTCAGATTTCATGCAAGGTCAGCATAACTCTCTGCTTGCTTATGGAAGGAAAAAAAAAAGTTCAAAATCTTGCAAACTCTTGATATTTGCAAATGTTGAACAAGAATGTAAATGAGTGCTTTTCAAATACTTCTGTGGTTTACATAACACAATGGATGGCATGCCTTACAAGATAAAGTTTTGTGCAAATGAGTTCACCATCTGGAGGCTCATGAATACTGAAAAGAGTTGGCTTTGATAGCAAACTCAATGCTTTTGAATTCCGAAGACAGGGTTTTGAGATCTACAAGTCTTGGGTGATATTCCTAGCAGTTATTTCTTTCCATTAATGTGCCGGGTTTCTTTGATTTTTTTGTAGGATTTAAAATATTAAGCAACAAATCCACAATTTTTTTTTTTTGCCCTCTGATTACACTCACTGCTATCCAGTTTGCTCGTGCCACTTTTTTCCCCCCTTATTTTGCTCATTCAATATCTTACAGCATTTAGCTATTATGACACCATTCATTTTCAGGTTTTAGTTTTCCTGTAATATTATGATTGCTTCAAGGCTGCCAAAACCTTTGCTGCGTGTGTTAGTTGTGGAACTTAATTCTAGCTAGGTTTTAAATCCATGTTAAGGGATACCTGAAGTCCTCAGAAATCAGTCCCTTTGGAAAACTTTTATCAGCTTACAGGTCCCTGCATCTCAGTATTGTGATGATATTTTTTTTTTTCAATGAAAGCAATACAGAGGAATTATTGAGTCTGTCATCTGCACCTCTATAACTGTCTGGTTTGCTTCTGCAACCCAACAAGACAGGCACAGACTTCAGAGGATAATTAGAACTGCAGAAAAAAAAATTGCTACCAATCTACCTTCCATTGAGGACCTGTATACTGCACGAGTCTAAAAGAGGGCTGTGAAAATATCTACAGACCCCTCACATCCTGGACATAAATTGTTTCAACTTCTACCCTCAAAACGATGCTATAGAGCACTACACACCAGAACAACTAGACACAAGAACAGTTTTTCCCCAAACACCATCACTCTGCTAAACAAATAATTCCCTCAACACTGTCAAACTATTTACTAAGTCTGCACTACTATTAATCTTCTCATGGTTCCCATCACCCATCTCCTTCCACTTACGACTGTATGACTTTAACTTTGTTGCTTGTACCCTTACGATTTATATTGACTGTTTCCTAATATGATTTGATTGCTTATTTGTTCCATATGACTATCATTAAGTGTTGAACCTTATGATTCTTGATTAACATATCTTTTCTTTTATGTACGCTGAGAGCATGTGCACCAAGACAAATTCCTTGTGTGTCCAATTACACTTGGCCAATAAAAAATTCTATTCTATTCTATTCTATACATCCCAATACATTGGTGTTTATATGATATTTGATCTTACTGACTCTTATTTCGGCCTTAATTTTCAGTACACTTTACTACTTACAGGCAAATATATTTTGAGTAACAAAAAAATGAATGAAAGGAAACCCAACAAAACCCAAAGACTTGTAGTATTCAAAGTCATTTCCTCCCTCTATTTTTAATTCAAAGCCACAGTGTTGTTGATAATGGCGATCAACATAAATTAGATGGAGGCTGGAAAAAAAAAATCTATGCATCAAAAAGAGAAAGTGGGTAAAATGAATCAGTTAAGGAAATTATAGAGAAAGTGTTAATTTCAGAATAGTTAATGCTGAAAGTTCTGTTACATTCCTAATGTATATGTCTTAATTTATATATCTTAATAGAAGGTCTAACAGCCAATTTGGTATAGTGGGTTAAGGCATCGAGATAGAAACTGATATACTGTGAGCTATAATCAGTGGTGGAATTCAATTTTTTTCACTACCGGTTCTGTGGGCGTGGCTTGGTGGGCGTGGCTTGGTGGGCGTGGCTTGGTGGGCATGACAGGGGAAGGATATTACAAAATCCCCATTCCCACCCCACTCCAGGGGAAGGATACTGCAAAATCTCCATTCCCACCCGCCAGCCAGAGGTGGTATTTGCCAGTTCTCCGAACTACTCAAAATTTCCTCTACCAGCTTTCTAGAACCTGTCAGAACCTGCTGAATAGCACCCTAATATAATCTCACCCTGGATAGGAAGCCAGCTGGATGACCTTCAGCCAGTCACTTTCTCTCAGCCCTAGGAAGAAGACAAACCATTCCTGAAAATCATGTCAAGAGAACTGCAGGGACCAGGTCAATGAAGTTACCAGGGCTCAGCACTGACATGAAATAATAACAACATTTTTTTAAAAAAAAGTAAAATGGATTCAGGTTCTTCACTCTTGTTTCATTCTAAGTTATGTCCATATTTCTTATCAGCTTTAGAATATTCTTTATTGGCCAAGTATGACTGGACACACAAGGAATTTGTCTCTGGTGCATAAGCTCTCAATATACATACAAATAAGTAAAGATAAAGGTTCTCCTCACATATATGTGCTTGTCTTTCCCGACTCTAGGGGGCGGTGCTCATCTCTGCTTCAAAGCCGAAGAGCCAGCGCTGTCCGAAGACGTCTCCATGGTCATGTGGCCAGCATGACTAAACACCAAAGGCGCACAGAATGTTGTTACCTTCCCACCAAAGGTGGTCCCTATTTTTTCTACTTGCCTTTTTTACGTGCTTTTGAACTGCTAGATTAGCAGAAGCTGGGACAAGTAACGGGAACTCATCCCGTTACACAGCACTAGGGATTCGAACCGCCGAACTGCCGACCTTTCGATTGACAAGCTCAGCTTCTAAGCCACCGAGCCACCGCGTCCCTTACATACAAATAACAAAGTAATATAATCATAAGATGCAGATAGGAGAAAGCTGTAGGAAAGATGAAAAGGATAATTGTCCTACTACATGGGTAAATATCCTTAGACATAAAACAGTGCTATGGGAATTCGGTATTCAACAGAATGATGGTATGAGGGGAAAAAAACTCTGTCTAGTTGTTTTGGCATGCAATGCCCTATGACAACATCCTGAGGGGAGAAGTTTATTGTTTATTTATTTATTGGTTGGATTTATATGCCGCCCTTCTCCAGAGACTCAGGGTGGCTTACAATGCATTAAGCAATAGCCTTCATACTTTTGTATATACCTGCTTAGTAGGGCTTTTGGCCCCCCCCCAAGCAGTGTTCTTTTTTATACAAAGTCAGTTTATTGCCCTCACAATCCGGGTCCTCATTTTACCTACCTCGAAAGGATGGAAGGCTGAGTCAACCTTGAGCCTGGTGAGATTTGAACTTGCAGTAATTGCAGGCAGCTGGTGCTACTTAACAGCATTTTATTTTTATTTTTTTAAATAGTTTTTATTGAATATAAATATTAAAAAAGACATACGTAACATATACACAACGAACATTTATACAACATATACACAAAAAGAATATAATTTCTTCTTAAGCATTTTTTCAGAGTGACGTTCTACAATTCTACTTATATTCCTTCACCTTTCTGTAATCTAATAATATTTTTATTACATATATATGTATCAATCGGTAATATATCCCCTATATTTTTTGTATATTTCTAATTTTTAACCAATTATACCAACTATTCCATATTTTATAATAGTCTGATTCTTCTTTTTCTTGTAATTCTTTGGTTAACCTATCCATTTCAGCGCATTCTAAAATTTTCCCTATTACTTCTGTTTCACTTGGTATTTTTTCTTGTTTCCAATTTCTTGCGTAGGTTATTCTTGCAGCAGTTAATATGTGAATTGTAAGATATTTAATATCCTTAGGGTATGATTTGTTAAATATTCCTAATAAAAATGTTTCTGGTTCTTTTTCAATCTGTGTTTTTGTTATTTGTTCCAACCATTTTTTGATGTTAGACCAAAATTTCTTTGCTGCCGGGCATGTCCACCATAAATGATAGAAAGTCCCTTGTGCCTTTTTGCACTTCCAACAAATTGGGCTATTTTTAGGTTGTATTTTTGCCAATCTGGTTGGAGACATATGCCACCGATAAAACATTTTCAGTTGGTTTTCCTTGTACGCCGTTGCTTTTGTTAACTTTAGGTTTTCCTGCCAGAACTTTTCCCATTTTTCCAAAGGTATTGTGTGTTTGATATTTTGAGCCCACTTAATCATCGTTTCTTTGACTGTCTCTTCTTCCAATTTATAGCGTAGGAGAAATTTATAAATTCTACTAATTAATTTATTTTCTGAATCTAATAAAATTTTATCTATTTCTTGTTTTTGATTGTAAATTTCATATGTTTTTATATGCTCTCTATATTTGGATTGTATTTGAGTGTAAGTCCACCAGTCTATTCCTCTGTGTAAATCTGTCTCCAATTGTTGTTTTGTCTTTAGTTTGCCTTGATAGTCAATTATATCTTTATATCTAATTATTTTTGTCTTATCTGTTAAATTTGGATGTCTAATTGATTCCGCCGGTGCTAGCCAATTTGGTATCTTCATATAATGTTGTTTTTTAATTTTAAGCCAAATTTGTAATAGTGAGTTCCTTATTGTATGTGTTTTAAAATATGAATGTGTTTTGTATTTCTCATCCCACATAAAGGAGTGCCAGCCAGTTTGAAGTTAACAGCATTTTAGTCTGCTGTGCCACCAAGGCTCTGAACCAGTTTATGTCCAAGATGTGAGTGGTCTCTAAATATTTTTAATCTATTAATATGAATAATTAGCATTAATATGAAGGTGGGAGGAAACATATGTGATATTTTGAATCCCGTGAAAGAACTGAAATCGCCACTGTGATTTTGACTGCATTCTTTCTAAAGATACCCATGAAATGCTGCAGAGTGCCTCCAAATGGCTATTGTTGAATACACACACACACAAACACACACACACATATGTGTGTATGTGATTCTCCTTCACCCAACCAAAATTCCTCCTGTGTGAATAATACACTGCATTATTTTCCTAATCCTGTTCACTTAATTTTCTTCTTTCCAGCCTAGCTTGAAATTTTTATTATTACATGCTCAAATATTACCACAAACTACCATTTGCATAATAATGAATTCAAAAAGCATGCGCTTTCCAGTAAAAAAAGAGAGAACTATTTATTGCGATAATGCTTTAAATTAGATCCCTTGATCTCTCCCAGATTATTGTATAACTTTCCGATAGAATGTGTTAAATGCTTTATTTAATGCATTGTGAGCTTTATGTGGTAAAGCAATTTGTACTATTAAACAATGAAAACAAAATGAAATTTAAAAAAAAAAAGCTGCCAGGGTATTCAATGGCGTAAACTCTTGCTGCTTTATAATCTAAAAATATGAGAGCACTAAGTAATCATTTCATGCTGTTTCTGTGGCCACGTAAACGGCAAGACCGAACAATTTAAATGCTTCAGATGAGGACCAAAAATAAAAATTAAAGCTTAGGTTTCTTTCATCTGTCTTTGATGGTCCCACAGCAACTGAACTCCACACAATAAATAACTATAATTTGCATCTTTTATAATCAGACTGCTATTCAAGTGTGCAATCAGCTGCAAGCCAATGGGAGCTGCAATGAGTTCTCCAGAGGTATTCCCTTTGTCACAAAATGTGGTATATTTTCAGCTCTCTCAGTACTTCACATTCTCTCCAAGTTTCTCATTTGCAAATGGATCAAAAAGTTTTTTTTTTCCCCTCCCTCTTTTCTAAAGCTTCTCAAAGGTTTCTTTTAGAAACATGCAGAGGGCCACTTAGCCATTTTCATAATGACCTATTTCTCTTAATGTACCTCATCTGACAAACGACTTTGACAGAGTTTGCTAAGCTGGTGTAGATAATATGGTGTCCCTCATTCCACGTACAAAAAGTCTAGTAGATTAGAAAATGGGTTGTATATTGTAGCTGCAGGACAAAGTTCAGCAGGTTCACATCCATCTGTTTAGGGTAAGATTATCTTACACAGTTATCCAGAATTATGGGGTATTTGGTGCTTTCTGAGCTTGGTTGCATTTTTGCCGATGTTTCATTACCCAACCAGATAACAAAATCAGTGCTAGAAGAGAATGGGGTTTGGTTTCTGTCAAATGAATTAGTTAAGGAAATGATAGAGAAAGTGTTAATTTAAGAATAGTTAATGCTGAAAGTTTACTGACATACCTAATGTATATGTGTTTATATATATGTATATATATATATATATATATATATATATATATATATATATATATATATATATATAGTTTGGTATAGTGGGTTAAGGCATCGAGATAGAAACTGATATACTGTGAATTATAATCAGTGGTGGAATTCAATTTTTTTTTTTACTACCGGTTCTGTGAGTGTGGCTTTGTGGGCATGGCAGGGGAAGGATACTGCAAAATCTCCACCCCCACCCCACTCCAGGGGAAGGATACTACAAAATCCCCATTCCCTCCCCACTCCAGGGGAAGGATACTGCAAAATCCCCATTCCCTCCCCACTCCAGGGGAAGGATACTGCAAAGTCTCCATTCCTACCCCACTCTGGGGCCAGCCAGAGGTGGCATTTGCTGGTTCTCTGAACTACTCAAAATTTCCACTACTGGTTTTCCAGAACCTGTCAGAACCTGCTGACTAGCACACCTGGTCTCTGTTTTTATAGAGGTGACCTGCCCTGACAGTGTTGGTGGGACTATTCTTGATGGTTCCTTGATAATCACTACTCTGATCCAGTGGTGAAATCCAAAAATTTTTTCTACTGGTTCTGTGGGCGTAGCTTGGTGGGCGTGGTGTGGCTTGGTGGGCGTGGCTTGGTGGGCATGACAGGGAAAGGATACTGCAAAATCTCCATTCCCACCCCACTCCAGGGGAAGGATACTGCAAAATCCCCATTCCCTCCCCACTCCTGGGGGAAGGATATTTCAAAATCTCCATTCCCACCCCACTCTGGGGCCAGCCAGAGGTGGTATTTGCCAGTTCTCCGAACTACTCAAAATTTCCGCTACCGGTCCTCCAGAACCTGTCAGAACCTGCTGGATTTCACCCCTGCTCTGATCCAAGCTGAAGACTGATGTTTAGACGTCTAGAGAATAAACTCAAATTAAATCCTAGCAAAGCAGAATTGCTGGCTTTCAATCAGCATCTATTAACACTGTTCCCATAATAATTCTGGATGTTAATGGGGTGTGACTTTGGACTTTCAGTTTCTGCTCAAGCAGCACATGGAAGCCACGTGCACCATCTAAATCTCCACCTGACCACAGTAACACATGTTTCAAATATCATCTAATTGGAGTACTTCTTTGCACTCAATGTGCTGGTAAAAATAAACTGGCATTGGCACAGGGAAAAAAAAAGCTGCTAACAGGGCAACCTTCCTTGTGTAAAATTGTAGCTATCCTAAAATCTTGCATTGGTTGCCAGTAGGCTTCTAGGCAGCACCTTAAAAATCATGATGTGAGTTGGAGAGGAAATGAAATCTGAAAGCAACAGAGCAACAGAGAGCAATAACTACTCATAGGTGGTGGACATTCACACAATAGCTCTTAAGCGCACATCATAAATAGTTGTAAAGATGAATTAGTTAATATATACTGTAATCTTCAGTTCAAGAAAGTCCCCCCCCCCAGCTATGTTCTTGGGAAATATTGGAGAGTACTTATTTGAATGTTTAGAAATGTTTGGATCATAAAAAGGCATGCAGTATTATTTTAATTTATTATAAAAAAGTCATACCTAATCTGATTTTAGACTCTGCAGAACATACAAAAGCTGCCAAATGCAAATGAACATGAACATATAGGAAATTAAATCATTTGTAGACTGATTCATTTAAGACCAAAAAGTAGAAAATCCTCAAGGATATAAATCAAAGCAATTATGAGGAATTCGTAGTTAATGGGGAAATTTAGGAAGATTGCCCATCTAAGTCATATAACAGTCATTAGCAAAACCAGAATTTCAGATGTATTTTCCTATTTGGGTTGAAGAATGGCCATATAGAATAAATTCATCCCTTTGCTGATAAATGCTGCCTTTTCGCTGACAATTGACCTCTAACACTGAGAGATGAAAAACTAATTTAATTTTATTAGTCCCACTTTTAATCAGGGCCTGTCAATCATGCAGGTCTACATTGGCTGAAAATAAATGGAGATTCACACATAAAGACAATTGCTTTTAAAAAAATGAAAAAAAAAAAACCAATATTTTGCATTAGAGTCAAAAATTAACTGGGAAAACATTGGGGTTTTAGAATTTAATTCAAAATGATAATTGAATCTTGGAACGAACTATTGTTGAATGGAAGACTGTTGGCAATACAGCTAGGGTATTCTGGTTGTTTTCAGCACCCAACATCAGTAAAATATTAGGTTTTGTTGCTGACAATGATGCTAATTATATTCTGCATTTCCCAGGAAGAATAGATGTTGGGGAGATAAAACCTCACTCGGTTTATCTTTGATTTCTGAGAACTGTATGCTTCAAATGCTAATTAGTACTAAACTAAATGGCAACATATCACTGTATCAGCTCTCTTTGACTTTTGTTTTCTTCAAAAACAATATGAAAGGATCCAATTTAAAATGAGGGTCATGGGTTTGTTTTTTTGTTTTTTGTTTTTTTACTTACACTGTCCCGGGGAGATCTCTGAAAAGAGGGTATAAAATGCAGCATTATCACTTTGTTTTGAGCTGAACAGGAACCATACAGTCAATATTTTTTCTTTAAAGTGACCTAAGAAACCCTGTCATGAATTTGCATCATCCCAAAACTGTCATGTGTTGTCTCTAAGGCAGTGGTTCTCAACTTTCCTAATGCCACGACCCTTTAATACAGTTCCCAACCATAAAATTATTCCTAAAACCATTGAAAATATGTGTTTTCCGATGGTCTTAGGTGACCCCTGTGAAAGGGTCATTTGACACCCAAAGTGGTCGCGACCCACAGGTTGAAAACCATTGCTCTAAGGGAAGGCTTAAACCGAATTCCCCCATGGAATCTGCTGGGAAGGTTTCTGTAGGTTTGATTTGAGACAAGGGTGAATTTTCTTTTGCAAATATTGTTGAGTGCTGGAGGATTCCTTGATCCCGGACATCATGCCAATGAAATTACAGTTATACAAGTGTATACATGAAGGCACGGGGAGTTGACTGTCGGGTTGAGTTGCATTAAAAACAAGGTGGCTCCTGCAAAATTAATCATTGGCCAGAAGGCTTAAACTAGTGATCAAAGGGTTCTTGGGTGTGTGCAAGTGTGTGTGAAGAATGTGCATTGTCCTCTTCCTATTCTTCCAAGCTATAAAGAGAATGATTTATTTTGAGATTAAGAAACGACAAGTGTGCTATCAAAATTTTAACATTCATCTCATGAATTTCAGGGAACATAATAGTAATGACAGGGTTTCAACCAAAGGAACCAAGAACCTCTCTTGTTGCTGTCATCAGGGAGAAACTCATCTTGGTAATATTTCCAAAGATTGTGCTATTTTGAGCAATTTTAATCAGTGAAACCTATCAAGGAAAATAAGGCTGTGGCAAGGTTCATAAGATTTGGATTGGTTCATCAAATTTTGTCAAGGTCTATTTGAAGCAAATCCTTCAGAGGGAAATCCTCAATGCAGTTTTTTAAATAGGCAAGCTTCTGGATTAAACACAAAACAGGTTGCATTTTCCCTGCTTTTAAATCTTACCCAAAAGATTCTCAGATATGGAGTCCTAACCTGTAGTGTATGAAAGTTTAAAAATCCTATGCTATTAGTTATCCAATTGGAATATTTTCAAACAGTCATTATAACTTAATATGAATATTTATTAAGGACTGACTACAGAGCAAAGGAATTTAATTTAATTCAGTTCATTCAGATTGCTATTGACTTATAAAGGTTCAGAGTCCCAATTCTGGGATACCTTGGAGAGAAGTTAAGTAAAAGTACTTCCAAAAAACAATAATTATTATAATGTGCACATGCCACTTCGCTGATGACCTTTTTATTCCAATTTTATTTGAAATGAAGTAATAATGAAACCTGGCTTATTATAGAGCAGGAGTTAGTAATCACTGCTTAATGTGTCAGCCATACATGTATTTATTAATCAAATTTATATAGCTGGTCATCTCACCAAAGGCAACTCTGGGTAGTGCACAATGATAGATAGTCAATAGCAACAGCAATAGCACTTAGACCTAAAAATTGCCCCATAGTGCTTTGCAGTACTCTCTGAGAAGTTTACAATGTCAGTGTGTTGCCCCCAACAATCTGGGTCCTTATTATACTGACCTCAGAAGGATGGAAGGCTGAGTCAACCTTGAGCCTGTCAGAATTGAACTCCAGGTTATGAGCAGAGTTAGCAATACTGCACTGTGCTACAAGGGCTCAATACAGTGGTGGAATTCAGTTTTTTTTACTACCGGTTTTGTGGGCGTGGCTTGGTGGGCGTGGCAGGGGAAGGATACTGCAAAATCCCCATTCCCACCCACTCCAGGGGAAGGATAGTGCAAAGTCTCCATTCCCACCCCACTCCAGGGGAAGGATACGGCAAAATCCGCATTCCCATCCCACTTCAGGGGAAAGATACTGCAAAATTCCCATTCCCATCCCACTCCAGGGAAAGGATACTGCAAAGTCTCTATTCCCACCCCACTCCAGGGGAAGAATACTGCAAAATTCCCATTCCCACCCCACTCCAGGGGAAGGATATTGCAAAGTCTCCATTCCCACCCCATCCCAGGGGAAGAATACTGCAAAATCCCCATTCCCACCCCACTCCAGGGGAAGGATACTGCAAAGTCTCAACTCCCACCCCACTCTGGGGCCAGCCAGAGGTGGTATTTGCCGTTTCTCCAAACTACTCAAAATTTCCCCTACCAGTTCTCCAGAACCTGTCAGAACCTGCTGAATAGCACCCCTGGCTCAATATAATAGCAGATAAAAAGCTAGAAAAACAAAACAACCTACAGTAATAAGTAACATAAAAACAAAAATATTAACCCTGGATAAAGGGAGAATAAACAAACCACCCTCAATAAGGCAATTCTGATTCTCTGTTGGTCTCCAGACTTTGAGGCCCTTGCAAAAAAACAACAAAAAAAAAAAAAAAACAGATGGGATCAATTTAATTTCAAGAGGAAAGATGTTCCATAAAATGGGTGGCATGAGAAGGTACATCATTTGGGACTCACCAGATATACTATAGGTCCTTAGCATGTTGGCTGAGAGTTAAAGTTACGTTTTTTCCATAACTTTTGAAGTTAAGAAACCATGTGTTTTACCCTTTATCAGGGGTGAAATCCAGCAGGTTCTGACAGGTTCTGGAAAACAGGTAGCAGAAATTTTGAGCAATTCGGAGAACCGGTAGTGGAAATTTTGAGCAATTCAGAGAACCGGTAGCAGAAATTTTGAGCAATTCGGAGAACGGGTAGCGGAAATTTTGAGCAGTTCAGAAAATCGGCAAATACCACCTCTGGCTGGCCCCAAAGTGGGGTGGGAATGGAGATTTTGCAGTATCCTTCCCCTGGAGTGGGGTGGGAATGGAGATTTTGCAGTATCCCTCCCCTGCCATGCCCACCAAGCCACGCCCACCAAGCCACACGCACAGAACCAGTAGTAAAAAAAATTGGATTTCACCACTGCCCTTTAAGGACTTTTTACTGACTCCAGGGCTGAAAAGTTATGGATTTGCTTACAAATAAGGGATGGGACAAGAGACAAAGAAATATCTATTTGAAACTATTCAGAGGATGAAGGGTTACTAGATTTGTCTATATTTATTGTAATTAAAGTTGGAAATTACACCTTTATATATTTCTTTTCTTTTCTTTATTATATTTTTCTTTCCTCTTTCTTCTTTCTTTTCCTCTTTATTGTACTGTACTTTCCCCCCCTTTTTTGTATCATGGTGCCCAAAACTGGATTTAATATTCCAAGTGTGACTTTATACTGAAGTGGTGAGACTAGACTTGGAATACTGGATCCAATTTTGGTTACCACAATACAAAAAAAAAAAAAAAGATATTGAGACTCCAAGAGAGAATGCTGAGAAAAGCAACACAGATGATTAGTGGGCTAGAGGCTAAACTGACAAACAGTTGTGGGAACTGGGAATGTCTAGTCTAACAAAGAGAAGGATTAGGGATGACATGATAGCAGTCTCCCAGTCTTTGAGGAGCTGTCACAGAGAAGAAGGGGTCGACCTATTACCCGAGGGCAAGACAAGAAGTAATGGATAGAAGCTTAACAAAGAGAAATCCAACCTAGAATTAAGGAGACATTTTCTGTCAGTGAGAAAAATTAATCAGTGGAACAGCTTACCTCCAGAAGTTGTGGGTGCTCCATCACTGGAGGTTTTTAAGAAGAGATTGTTCAGCTATTTGTCCGGTATGGTATAGGACAGGGGTGTCAAACTCAAGGGCCCAGATCCAGCCCACAGGATGCTTAGATCTGGCCCACAGGGCTCCCTGGAAACAGCAAAGGACCAGCCCAAGGTGCCTCTGCCAGTGAAAATAGAGTTTGGAAGGGTCATTTATTTATTTATTTATTTGTCATATTTCTATGCCACCCACTCTCTGAGGACTCTGGGTGGCTTACACCAAAGATAGTATACTAGATAGCATATTGCCCCCTCGAGGTGGGTAAAATGGGTCCTCATTTTACCCACCTCAGAAGGATGGAAGGTAGAGTCAATCTTGAGCTGGAAATCAGGTAAGATGGCAAGAGGAACCCCATCTTGCTCCACGCGCTCCAAAATAATAAGATCTCCCCAAAAATAAGGCCAAGCACTTATTTCCAGGTTTAAAAAAATATAAAACAGGGTCTTATTTTCAGGAAAACACGGTAGATATATTAAAATGTTCTCTTTGTGCATGAATAGAGGTAACTCTCAAGACAAAGGCATCATTGCAGAGAAAAACTATGAGTCTATAAATTTTCTTATTGATCAGATTTGTATACCACACCAAATCTGGGTCCCTATTGACTTAAACTGGAAAATGATGCCTTAATAATAAAGGATTTTTTGTTGTTGTTTAAAAAAAAAAAGAATAATCTAGTCTGCTTATTTTACATTTCCAGGAATATTTCCATCTTGAGATTTCTTAAAACTCACAACATTCACTTAAAATCCAAACAATGCCAGAAATTTCCAAAACATTTCACTCAATTATTTTAAACTCTACCTCTCACAACTGTTAAAAAGTGAGCTAAAAATACATGCAATTTACATTAAGAAAGACATATATATATATATATATATATATATATATATATATATATATATATATATATATATATATATATATATATATATATATATATATTCATATAGAGCCAAGCTGCCAAGCTCAAATATAACAGTTGCAAAGCAAACCACACATTTTTCTGGTTAATGCAAATTCAATATCTTTCATTCTTTCGTTCAACTGATCCTAAGAATAGGCCTTTTCATTAAGGATTATCAGTCGTCTTTGCATAGACATTATTGGAGATTAATGGGTTTAATATAAAAAAGCCACATATAAGGATCAAACCAAAAATTGGGTTATTAACTCAGAGCAACTGTTTTCTATTATATAAAATTGCAAAGTTTCTATGTTTGCTTAATCCAAAACAGACAATTTATGTTTAACAGATAGCTGTTTCTTACCGCAGAAGAGAACTCTTTAAAATTTAAAGGAGCAAACTCTTTAAAAATGTGAACTTTGCTCCTTGGCAAGTTGAGCCAATGATTTACACAGCTGTTCTTGCCCCTCTGCTAGCTAAGATCATGCCCTCTTTTATAAACTGGAACAGCACTGGCCTTTAATTCTTCTCTTATTTTGTTACTCTCAGATCTCAAAAGAAGAGTATAAGCTTATGAGAAATTCAATACTCTTACACAATGGGCAGCTCAGTTAGAAGGTGTTTCAAGTTTCTATTTTTGATTTGAAGCAAGATCATTTTTAAAAAAGCAGATGCTGAGAGAACTAAGCAAGAGAATGAGCCTCATCATCCTCTGAAGCAGTGGTCACCAACTGGAGGTCCATGAGCCTCTGGTGGTCCGTGAGAAAATTTTGGTGGTCCTCAGAAAAATTATTTGCATTTTTTTTATGTTGCACTAAATCAGGGGTCCGGTACCTGGCCTTGCACTCCTGCATGTCTTCCCTCTGCTTGGAAAGCCTATGCTCGTAGTCTTGAGTGAGATGCTTCTGCTGAGCCTCCTTCTCGGTCAGATCCAATTTGAGCTGAGCCAGCTGTTTTGCCAAATCTTTCTCATGGTGGCTGCTTAGCTCCAGGAACTGCTTCCTGTTGGGGCCCTAAGGAGCCCGGGTGGGGGAGGTGAGGAGTGGCTGGGAGGGGAAGGGCGAGTAGAGGCTGGCGATGCACCTCTCGACGTGAGTGACATTGAGTTGGGCATGCCTACCTAGTCACATGACCACCTAGCCATGCTCACCCAGCTGGTCATTAGGCAGATCATATTAGTGGTCCACAGGATTTAAAATTATAAATTTAGTGGTCCCTGAGGTCCAAAAGAGTGGCCCTGCTCTGAAGGGACGTATGCACCAAGCCTGCCAACTCAGATATAGGAACAGCTTTATGGCATGAACAAACATTCTTGAGGGTACACAAGAACAAAATTGAATTAAAAGATGAAGAAAGGAAACCATCGAGCAAGGAAGAACATTCAAGGAGGATATGGTTGAAGGATCTGATCTCCCTTATATTACCTGGAGGACCCTGAATAGGTTGAGAGTTGGAGTACCTAAATGTAAAATCAATATGCTCAAGTGGAGAATCTTAGCAGATAACAACATGCTATGTTTAATTGGAGGGACACAGGTCACAGCCCAACTGCTGGTATGTCAGCTTCCACCCAAAACATGTACCCATAATGACTTATTTTTGGCTAATGACAAAGCCAAGAAAGTGGCTTCGTTCTGGCAGTTTGATCTAGACACAGAAGAAGAAATTTTTTTTTAAAGGACATTTAACGGTATATTTGGGTATTTGCTTCTTTAATGAATCAAACTTATAAAGATGCAAAATTTTGATACTGTCAAGAGTATGAATATTCATGGACTGGAATAGATCAGCCAATGGGGATTGAATGGAGACATGGTAACAAGGTCAACCAATGAATAGGCATGGTAACAGGCTCAGCCAATGAGGCTTATTTTGAAACAGGAACTTAAGCTTGAAGTCTGGGCGTGGCTTAGACAACTGAGTCTATGCAGAAGCTTAACTACCCTGTATAGAGGAGGCTCTCTTTGTATTAACCTCTGTGCTCAGATCTAAAACGAAACTAGCCTGCTCTGCTGAAATGAAACTAACTGTTCTCTCCTGCCTTGTGTTTTGCTGGTAACTGCTACATTGGAAGAATCAGCTATTGGTATTGTAAAATTTACTTCATCTGTTATTATGTATATAAAGAGAAGTTAATGAATCCAGCTGAATCAGTTATCTGTGAGTGCTCCTGGATTTCATTTTTGCAAGAAACTCTGACAGATACTATCCACTTGCTTGAAATTACAGAGCACACCTCTGAATTCATGAGATAATTTTTCATGATGCAATAAAAAGCCCTGCCTCCCAAACACAACCATCTAACTCATTTTACTCCTTCTACATCCTGCTTTGTTCTAAAGAAGGCATCAAACAGTCATTATTAAAGGTGGAGTGGTTAAGATCAAATTCATGTCCCTATAAAGTTTCCCATCCTTAGTAGCCTAGCAAAGGACACTAACATTACAATACTTTAGGAACAGCAGATAGAAGGAAGAACCACAAAGACAATACGTTTTTTGGAGCCTACTTTTTAGGAAATTATATATCTCACACCAAAAGTTGTTCCATTATAATTCTATTTCATAAAAGTAAGGTATGAAAATGGCATTAGTCCAACAGCCATATAAACCAAGCAGATATAATTTCATTTTTTTTTTAAAAAAAAATGCTACTATTTCACTATTGTTTCTGAACACCTGTAGTGGGAGGTATGACTGTTCCCCAAGGATAAGCCTATACTTAACAGAAATGCTTGGTAATTATGGTGTGCTTCCTGATTTTAGGTCAAAACAATTGTTGGAAGTAGAACAGTTAAACGCTTTATATAAAATAGCTCTTCACCTTCACCCCTCATGACAAACTGCCTCTCAATCTTTCCTTATTTTATTGTAGGGTTTGTTTACATGTCCTAAGAA
The DNA here is from genome assembly GCF_029215685.1 of Pituophis catenifer annectens. Classification (NCBI taxonomy): domain Eukaryota; kingdom Metazoa; phylum Chordata; class Lepidosauria; order Squamata; family Colubridae; genus Pituophis; species Pituophis catenifer. The sequence continues at coordinate 13,085,707 of NW_027256893.1, read as the reverse complement.
TGGTGGTGTGAACTGCCATCATCTTAGAGTGAAAAGACTTGACAAATTATACGATTCATTGTCAATCGTTCCATTACCCAGCCCAAATAGTTTGCCTTTGCAAAATGTCTTGTGGGTTGGTGGAAAAAAGTAGGAATCTTATTTCACATGTAAACTAAAGGTACTTAGTTATGGATGGATGGACAGACAGAGAAAATGCTTTTGTTTTATTTTTATTTTTATTTTTAAGTAAGTGCCCATGAAGGATAAATATTAATTACTTCTGTTCTGGAGATCAACATGCTTAAAAGGGAAAATTCTTTGCTATTGTCACCTGCGATTAACTTAAAATGAGAAATTGCTGAATAGCAATAGCACTTAGACTTATATTCTGCTTCACAGTGCTTTTACAGCTCTCTCAAGTGGTTTACAGAGTCAGCCTATTGCCCCCAACAATCTGGGTCCTCATTTTACCGACCTCGGAAGGATGGAAGGCTGAGTCAACTTTGAGCCCATGAGACCTGAACTTTTGTCAGCTCTGGAGGCCATCTTTTACTTTGGATCTTTAGGGCTGCCATATTTGGTGGATGAGAATGCTGTGGGAAACACGAGGGGGGTTGGATGGAGAAAGGGTGAAATGTATAGCCATAGCAACATTCTTTTCCTTGGGAGTCAAGGACGTTCAGCCTGTACCTGGAGAGGCATGACTGGGAAACAACTCCAATTGGGACGGTGACCTGATTGGACCATGTGATGGACATGTGGGTACAGGGGAAGGGACTTTGACTTTCTTTGGGTGGGAAAATCCTGGGGACCTTTCAGATTCGGGTTTTCCAGATGTGCCAATATGACATCTCTAATAAAATGGAACTTTGAGGAACATGCTTGCCTTGGAGTTTAATTTCTGTTGGGGTTGTTTCTTGGAGCCCTGACATACTGCTAAACTGCTGGCAGCCGGTGATGAGCAGAAGTAGCCTGCAGTACCACATTCTAACCACTTTGCCACTGTGGCTCTTTCAATTTTCCTGGAGAAATCCTTTCCTTACCCATACAGATCTATTTCTTCGCCCATAAATAGGAAGAATTTCAAGAGATCGTTTGCACTGAGTTCTGCTCCATGTATTTCTCTTAAATTATGAAGGAGTTTCATGAACAGCTTGGATGCAGAAAGCCATCTACTAATCCAGCCCTTGATCACTACTTAACTATCAGTCAATCTTGTGTCCAGCTTCTGCCTATAAATTCCTGGAGCTGTTATATCATACAAGAGAACAAAATATTTGCAACTGAATGTAATTGTGATACGTAAGAAGATGGGATAACTGCCTCCTCCTATGTTATTACCAAGGGACACGGTGGCTCAGTAGCTAAGACACTGAGCTTGTTGATTGAAAGGTCAGCCATTTGGCGGTTTCGAATCCCTAGTGCCAAGTAATGGGGTGAGCTCTCATTATTTGTCCCAGCTTCTGCCAAACTAGCAGTTCGAAACTACGTAAGAAATGCAAGTAGAAAAATAGGGACCACCTTTGGTGGGAAGGTAACAGTGTTCCGTGTGCCTTTGGCATTTAGTCATGCCGACCACATGACCACTGAGACGTCTTCGGATAGTGCTGGCTCTTTGGCTTTGAAACGGAGATAAGCACCGCCCCCTAGAGTTGGGAACGACTAGCACATATATATGAGGGGAACCTTTACCTTTATATTATTACCGTAATAAAGGTTGATATTAGCTTCAAAGGCAAACCTTCCCTTACAAATAGTTTTCACCAAGATTTGACACAAAAAATATGTCTTTTCATATATCATGGTCATGATCAATACCATATTATCTATTTTTTTTCCAGGAATCAAAACATGTGAGAAGTGAGCAAAGATGTATCATACCATCCTATTTGTTCTTCCTAACTAACACCTTTGGCATCTCCCAAAATGTATTTATTCACCACTTGCCTTCTCTTTTATTCCTCTTCAAACCCTCCTTTTTCTTCATGCTTCTTTCTTTCATTTCTTCTAGGCTTCTCATTGTTACTCAAAGATAATCTTCTAGTATACAAAATTGATATTTTCCCCAGGCCTGGCCTGGCCTAGACTGACCCATCTCATCTCATTCTTCCCTTTTGTTTCTCTTTGTTCTTTTTTTCTACAAATGTTGTAGCTTCTTCAATATAAGCTTATTGAAATATGGACCCATTTATTTTTTTTCCCCTAAGATGGCACAATAGAAACAAGAACAGCAATTTGCACCTGGCACAAAAGCAAGTACTGTAGACAGAATCAATTATTTCAACTGAAGGACAATTTACACATTTAGATTTGGTCTTTGAGTGATGGGTACATTTTCCAGTGAAAGATGAAATAGAACCATCCTCAAGTTTAATGATAAAAAGTTTGCTTTTGTAGAATGAAGCCATGAGTTAAGTAGAAAAATAGGGATTTTGAAACAAAACAGATGTTTCTTCTATTCTAAAATAAATTACCTAAGATAAATTTTGTCTCATTCAAGACACCGATGAATCTGCCTACAGACAGGAGGTTGAACAACTAGCCTTGTGGTGCAACCAGAACAATCTTGAACTAAATACACTCAAAACCGTAGAAATGATGGTGGGTTTTAGAAGAAAACCTCCTATACTACCACCTCTTACAATACTAGACAACACAGTATCAACAGTAGAGTCCTCCAAATTTCTAGGTTCTATCATATCTCAAGACTTAAAATGGACACCTAACATCAAAAACGTCATTAAAAAAGCTCAACAAAGAATGTTCTTTCTGCACCAGCTCAGAAAGCTCAAACTGCCCAAAGAGCTGCTGATTCAGTTCTACAGAAGAATTACTGAGTCTGTCATCTGCGCCTCCATAACTGTCTGGTTTGGCTCTGCAACCCAACAAGACAAACACAGACTTCAGAGGATAATTAGAACTGCAGAAAAAACAATGGCTACCAACCTGCCTTCCATTGAGGACCTGTATACTGCACGAGTCAAAAAGAGGGCTGTGAAAATGTTGTTGTTGTTGTTGTTGTTGTTGTTGTTGTTGTTGTTGTTGTTATTTCATCGTAGGACATTTTAGTCCTACAATTTAGACCAGATATATTAAGGAGTGTGTGGGAGGGGGAGTTGAAGGAGGAAGGCATTAGTTTCTAAATTTGAAGGGAATATATTATCCAATGGAAGTTACCTTGAAAAAGTATCCTGTTTCAACAAATAAAATGCCAAGACTAGGTTGGCTGATATACCCAATGTGCATATCTGGGCTTGTGTTCTTTGAAGATATAGATTTTGCATACTATGGAGTCTACCTAAAGAACATGGGTTCTTCTCTTCATTCTTGGGTACTTTCTTTTCTAAAATGGGGTATTTCAATGTAAGCCGCTGTTACTATATATAGCAATAGCACTTAGACTTATATACCACTTTACAGTGCTTTACAGCTCTAAACAGCTTACAGAGCCAGCATATTGCCCCCAACAATTTGTGTCCTCATTTTACCCACCTCCGAAGGATGGAAGGCTGAGTCAACCTTGAGCCGGTGAGATTTGAACTGCCAAATTGCAGCCAGCCAGCAGTCAGCAGAAGTAGCCTGAAGTACTGCACTCTAACCACTGTGCTACTGTGGGTCATAATGATATGATATATAACCCTGCATCTTCAAGAATTCCTCTCTTGAATCTGTGTCCTTGAGCTTTCTTTTGGCTTCTTCCATGTACCCCAATGCCACCATTCAATTAGAAGCAGGACAAAGTTCAGTAGAAGCATGATTCTGGGTAGGTCAGATACTTACCATCTTAAGCTGCCAATCTTCTCCAAGGATTTGGCCTCGTTGACACTAGTAAGATAGCTTTTACTCAACTTAGAACGTGACCTTGGAGATAAAATTACAAAAAATTGGCCTTTCTGTAATGGGCTTTTTATTCTTTGGGTTTTACCAAAGCTGAAGAAATTATGAAGAAGCAAATAATGGATATTGATTTGCAGAGAAGATAATGCCAGGAGCTTTCCTTGCTTTGAAAAGGGAAAGTTAAGTAAACCTTTTGTTCTGGCTAAATGTCTAGATAATCTTGCTGCCACAAAGTACTGGTGCTGATGTATCCACTTTATACTCCCTATAATTCAGAAGCAGATCAAACTTTGGGTCATGTGTTGCTGTACTTCCAATTTTAAGCTGAAATTTGTCACCTGTATTTAACTCTACTTCTAAGTAAGTTCTTGACAGATCAGGGGAAAAAAATCTATATTTCATTTCTTCTTTCTGACCAAAACGATTGTGTCATTTTTAAAGGTGCCAGGTTCTATTTTCAGAGTGTGTATCTTTAGAAAACTGATGATAAATCAAGACAATTATAATTGAGCCTAACTTAAAACAAAGGAAGCATTCTGGCCATATCATTTAAATTTCACATCAATTTATATTGCTCCAGTTTATTTTATTTTCTTCCTAATTTAATTAGAATTTTTGTTTTATGTATTTCTATTTCATGGCTGTGAATTCTTTTCAATAACCTGTATAACTTTCAGGTCATGATTAGATAGAATTAGTCTAAAAATAAATAAAGATCAGGACAAACAAGCTACATCTTCTGTGGAGCACCAGGCTGTATGTATGGAGGGATTTTAATGTATTTTTGATGGAATCTTGGATTTATTCATTCAAGCTCCCTTGGTTGATTTTTTTTGTTTGGACTTATGTCAGAAGCACCGAAGCACTTCTGGGTTGAAAGGATTAGCCGGTGACATCACCATCGCTCTGGGGATAGGATAGGATAGAATAGGATAGAATAGAATAGAATAGAATAGAATAGAATAGAATAGAATAGAATAGAATAGAATAGAATAGAATAGAATAGAATAGAATAGAATAGAATAGAATAGAATAGAATAGAATAACAGAGTTGGAAGGAACCTTGGAGGTCTTCTAGTCCAACCCTCTGTTTAGGCAGGAAACCCTACACCACTTCAGACAAATGGTTGTCCGACATCTTCTTAAAAATTTCCAGTGTTGGAGCATTCACAACTTCTGCAGGCAAGTTGTTCCAGTGATTAATTGTTCTAAGGAAATTTCTCCTTAGTTCCAGGTTGGTTCTCTCCTTGATTAGTTTCTACCCATTGCTTCTTGTCCTGCCTTCAGGTCCTTTGGAGAATAGCTTGACTCCCTCTTCTTTGTGGCAGCCCCTGAGATATTGGAAGACTGCTATCATGTCTCCCCTAGTCCTTCTTTTCATTAAAGTAGACATACCCAGTTCCTGCAACCATTCTGCCCAATTGAGGGCTCTTTTCATGCCTCCAGCAGGAGCTGGAATGAAGGACGAGCGCTCAACCCCACCTGACGGCAGGTGTTAGCTCTCTAACCTCCAGCCCAGTGTTCCAATCACTCAAGCCACTGTTCTCCTTTCCTCTATTGATAAAGTCCAATGATAGAGGATGGAGATTGTTACCATTTCAATGAAATTTATTCTAGTTTACTCATCTTTACAGGATCTGAGATTTCTTTGTGTGAATAATGTCACATTAAACTGTTTAGTGTTTAGTATATATGACACTAAATTTAGTTTCATCTTTGGAGATTCAGGAGTCTCTATTGCAGAGAAGATTTAGAGAATGACTGTGCAAATTATGACCTATTTTATTTCGTTTTTTTAAGTGGGCCTTTACATTCCTCAAGACTGTAACCCCAACATTCAGTTTCAAATTGCCATGATTTTCTAGTATTTGGAAAGCAGGAAGGGTATATCTGTGTTAAGTCTCTATTTAGACATGCCTACATATACACATATACATTCTGGATTTCTTATGAAGCAACTGGATTGAGGCTATTGCCTGAGAAAAAAGTCTATCACTTCCACAAAATAAAACATTTCAATAGACTTTCAATAATTTCCAGAAAACCTGTCCTCCCCAATCATCAGATTATTGATTTTTTAAAATTTATTTATGGCAGCTTTGTCCTTTCCAAGAATTGTCTTTTCATTGCTTCTTTTTTGATCGCCGATACTGAAATATATCTGACATTCACAATAAATTAATTTTAGCTCAGTAATACTTTTTTTTCTTTTTTTGAAGAAGATTCTTCATTGTGCAACACACAAAGGTCTGTACAAATAATGCTACTGGCTGGTATTATTAGGATAAGTTATGTAGGCCTTAAAATCCTCAGGGATTATTTCTCTGCTGCTGTTTCCTGGTAGAACGTAATATTATATGAAATGCAAATACTCATTTTCTCAATGCACTTATCCCATTGAAAAATAAATTAATTTGTGATCAAGTTCTTATTGAACTTGAGCTAGAATTTAATCTGCTTGCCAAACAACTAGTTTCCAAATATATAATAGTAAAAAAAAATGAATATCTGGGATATTCAACTGAATTCAAGTTCATATAAACCAGCATGTTTAATTACTTTTCTCTGGGTGTTTTTGAATGTATCTATTTAATCTAGTGACTCCCTTTACATTTTGAGTATGACAAAGAGGAGTATGAAATGTGGAAATAAAGGATTTTGACTTTTGATTCATTCATTGGCATCCTTCAGTCTCAAGAGACTATGGTATCGTGCTCTGGAAAGAGGTCCTAAAACAGCATCTAGTGTGTCTAAAAAGGCCAATTCAAGAGTGGCAATCCCTTCCACACTGAGGGCAGATACATTCTGTCCCCTGTGCAGCCCCCAGATTTCGCTGGTTCCGGGACTGCCTCTTTGCCTCAGCCTGCCGAACAAGTGTCTCTTCGAATTGGAGAAGGCCATGCTGCGTCTTTAGCCTCCAAGCTGAACAATCGGAGGTCAAATTTTCCCAGTTGTTAATGTCCATTCTCAGGGCCTTTAGATCATCCATCTCTGTACAATCCAGGATTTTCTTAATTATTTCTTCCTCTGTTGGGATCTTTTCACTTTTCCAGGACTGTGCATAGACTATCTTTGCCGCTATAATTATATGCAGAATCGAATATCTAATTTCTTTACTGTAAATTCTGTTCAATATCCCCAGTAAAAACGTTTCATATGATTTATGTAGGTGCTTTCTGGCACACAGAGCATGTAAATCCAGATTAAAGAGAGGAAATGCTATTCATACATGCCATGTCATGTTTTATTTTGCTTTCTTTTAGTCTAAATATAGAAGTGGCATTGATTAATCCGGGGAAAATGATCTAATTCTCTCCACTGAAATCCATTAAAAAATAGAGAAAGCCTTCTCAGTAAAGTTTTACAAAATATTTAAACAGGTTAAAAAAAAATCGGAAAAGGAAAAGGTCAGGCTACTAGATTAATGCTTTTTGATGCTGTGACTTTATCAGCTTTTTTGAGAAGATAACCAAGTGGCTGCAATCTGGCACTCATATCTAAACAAATCTGGTGGCAGACAAACAAACAAACAAAAAAATACAGCTGTGCTTTGCCTGTCAGACATTCAGACTGTTCTTGAAAAGGCAAAAAGCAAAAATGTCATTTCTTTTACCGGGAGGTTGTTCACACAAATCTTGACATTTGGGCTAGCAAGTCTAACCTTCAAATCTGGGCTTTCTTTAGATGCTGAGCACAAACACAAACTACAGACAGTGAAATATGTCCAGTCTACATGCTATTTCTGTCATCTTACTAAGCTGAGCTCATTTCTCACAGGCAAGTTTAGGAAACTGAAGACTCCTGAAGATCTAAAGGTATAAAGGAACAAGATCTATGCTTTGTGTACAACTTATCATTACCCCATTCTTTTTTTTTTTTTTAAATCACTTCATTCCTTTCAAAGATACTCTGGTAGCATAACAAAGAATCAGACAAGGTTACTAAAAGAAATGTAAAATAATGGTAGGTTTCCTAAAAAGCAAACTGGTCTGCTCCTCCTCAACTGTTTTAAGTTCTCTAGCTTACATTATTAATAATAATGATAACAGAAGTCAGCAGATAAGCACCTGCCACGTAACATCCTAGGTTTTAGAACTGTCAGTAAATAAGATCCCCCCCTCAAAAAAATAATTGGATATTGGACATTGAAATACCCGGAGGCAGCAGCATAGAAGGGAGAGAACTGGAGAAAATCACACAATACAAAGACTTGCCAATAGGAAGAAAACAGCTGTGGCAAAAGAAAGCAAATATAATACCAATAGTAATAGGCACCTTGGGTGCAATTCCAAAACATCTGGAGCCTTACTTGAACACTATCGGCATTGAAAAATCCACATCTGGCAATTGCAAAAAGCATTTTACATTCTGCAATAATACATTTAATATTATTAAACAACCACCTCTGCATATCCCAGGTCCTTGGGAAAAACTCAATAAGTGGACAAAAATGTCAAATCCAATCTAAACATCTAGTTGACTGTGCAACAAACCATAGTAAGAAGGAGCTATATGTCTCCAACCATTTAAAAATGCATCCTGCACGCTCATTGAGGCAGCTAATAGATATAAACTGAAACAAATAAACTTCAAATTCTCTCTCTATAAACTATCCAGTACTAATTTCTGGATACAAATGTTGTTTCATAAACCACTTACTATATTGTAACAGTAAAAAAGGGCGATCATCTAGGTGTGTGATGGCGAACCTATGGCACGCGTGCCAGAGGTGGCACACAGCGCCCACTCTGATGGCATGCGAGCCGTCACCCCAGCTCAGCTCCGCTACGCATGCGCGCGTGCCTCCCGCCAGCTACCTGGTCTTCGGGTCTCTGCCATGCATGTGTGGGGGTAGGGCGCATGCAGGAGTGTACGCATGCACAGGGGGATGTGTGCACACACGCAGGGGTGGGGCGCATGTGGGGGGCTGCACACGCATTGCTTTTTGGAGGTTCGACCACGGATGGGCGTGCTTTGGGCACTCGGTCTGGAAAAGGTTAGCCGTCACTGATCCAGGTCTTTATATGCGTATGCATGCAATGCTGCAAAGGAACACATTCTTTATGCCCATTCAAATAAAAATAAATCAATAAAATAAGGAAAACATGACGGAATGAGGCAATCCCTTCAGCTCAATCCTTGCTCAGAAGTTTTCCCATTACCCCCAAAATAAAGTCAAGAACATCCTTCTAAAGAAACAGGGCATAAGCAGATGGCAATCAGTATTCTGATAAATTGGTGCTTTCTAACTGGTTATATAGGCTCTGCAGCCACTTTGTGGATGGGCCATACCAACAATCCATGATGTTTTGCCAACTCTATACGTTCTCACCATCCCCTAGCCTGTGGTGGAGCTTTAATTTTGTTTCAACAAATAATAATAAAAAAGCTTTGTTTTTAGTTGGAGCCATTTTAATGTATACCACCTCAAGTCCAGTAAAGTGAGCGTACTGTGCTGAATGGAGACAAAGGATTTTAAAAACTGCTCTCCCAGTTATGTTAAGAACCTGGCTGAAAATAAGAAACTGCATGAAAATTTGAGGAGGGCAGATGTCCTCTGAAAAGAATAGAACTTTTCCATTTTTCATAAATCCTTCAGTTGAAAGAAAGAGAGAGAGAGAGAGAGAGATGGAGGGAGGGAGGGAGGGAGGGAGGGAGAGATGATAGATGATAGATGATAGATAGAATAGATAGATAGATGATAGATAGATAGATAGATAGATAGATAGATAGATAGATAGATAGATAGATGATAGGTAGACAGACAGAGTGAGTGAGTGAGTGAGTGAGTGAGTGACTCATAATCTAAAGTGCCACCAATATCAATATTCAACAGATAACTAGGCATTCAATGTTAAAATACAGAAAGATTGAAAGGTGAAAAAAAGTCTCAGGGAAAATATGGCCCCTGACTGTACAGCTGAGAGGCAAACATCTAAATCTTTTTCTAAGTGCTCCCCAGGGACTTGCAACATTTATAAAAAGTTTATTATCCTTTAGCTAAAACTTGCAGAAGGAACAAAGAACTGTGTGTTGCTGATGCCAACATTTTGATCATATAAAATATAAAACAGATGATGCAACTATGCTGTTAAAAAATATCATGAATCTAATTAAGGTCTTACCACAACTTTAAATCAAGAAGTCAACTCTTCGCATACAAAGCTAATCCTGCTGCCTGGATAAAATTCAAAAGTGACATAAACTTGCAAACCCACCTTCTCTTTTTATCCACCAGACACTGAATCATTCTCTTTTTCCTGTCCCAACCTCTCTCAGTGGAAAACACACAAACACACACATACGATTTCCATTTTTACATTAAAGGAAATATTTGAGATATTTATTAAGATCATTTTACCTATCCAATATACTAGCAAAATATTAGGCTAAATCAAAGATAAAATCAGAAAAAAGAGATAAAACAAAGTTATGACTATGCTTATCCAACACAGTTCTAGGCTGCATAAACAGAGGGATAGAATCAAGACCACATGAAGTGTTAATGCCACTTTATAATGCCTTGGTAAGGCCACACTTGGAATAGTGCATTCAGTTTTGGTCGTCACGATTTTAAAAAGACATGGAGAGTCTAGAAAGAGTGCAGAGAAGAGCAACAAAGGGGACTGGAGGCTAAAACATATGAAGAACGGTTGCAGGAACTGGGTACGTTTAGTTTAATGAAAAGAATGACAAGGGGAGACATGGTAGCAGTGTTCCAACATCTCTGGGGCTGCCACAAAGAAGAGGGAGTCAAACTATTCTCCAAAGCACCTGAGGGCAGGACAAGAAGCAATGGGTGGAAACTAATCAAGGAGAGAAGCAACTTAGAACTAAAAAGAAATTTCCTGACAGTTAGAACAATTATCAGTGAAACAACTTGCCTCCAGAAGTTGTGAATGCTCTAACACTGGAAGTTTTTAAGAAGATGTTGGATAACCATTTTTCTGAAGTGGTGTAGGGTTTCCTGCCTAACCAGGGGGTTGGACTAGAAGACCTCCAAGGTCCCTTCCAACTCTGTTATTCTATTCTATTCTATTCTATTCTATTCTATTCTATTCTATTCTATTCTATTCTATGCTATTCTATGCTATTCTAATCTTTACAATACTTTGGGATTTCTGATCAGCATTTGCACATTTGCAGCATTTTTCTAATACTATCATGGAAGCTAGCTGGGTACCTTGGACCAGTCCCTCTCTCTCAGCCCCATGCATCTAAGGATTGTTGCAATGGGGAAAATAGAAGGAGGAAGGTGTGTTGCATATATTCTCCACATTGAGTTATTTGTAAAAATTATAAGGATGGGATACAAACAAACATCGAACTCTTTAAAGATCAAACATAATGCAGGAACTTTTTTTTTTAATAAGTACTCCATTGCCACAACAGCAAGAATAGAAATCTGAGAACTGAACAAAATTTTTAGCATATCAAGAAGAGTTCTACTTTAGACACAAATTAGGAATGAACATCCATTAACCCAGTTGTTCATTTATTTTATTGTGGATAATTTTTCCACTCCATATTATAATTTGAAGACTAGGGGATATTGTCATACAAAACACTAAGCTTTTACTTAAGCATGATTTACTGAACAAACACAATTGTTGGATTTACAGAATTTAGTAAACTAGAGAAACTAAATTTGAGACTGTAAGGCAGTTAGAAATCCTTGGAAATCCTTGAATGTGACTGCCAGAAATCTCCAAAAATTGTTATGACTATTATAATTTTAATGGCACGGAAGGATAGAATTACTGAATACCTAACTAATCCGATTAAGTATATTAAACTTTCCTTCATTTCTTTTCATTTTCATTTTAAAATTTATTTTAACTATGCACAGGAACATAGGCGAACATTTTACCATGGAGTAAAACAGCTTGATAGCTATATCTACTGTTTAAAATATGGAGCAGCATACTATTTATAATAATTATGGCAGAGAAATGATGAAAGACGGAGATGGGGAAGTGATAATTTTGATCATGAGTCTAAAATGCATAAGAAACGTCAAGCTGGTCAAGAACATAAGGACACTGATGTATAAAATAGCTTCTGGATGTTATATCTAAAAGAAATCCTATCACAGCAGGTTCTTAAAGCAGAAATTGAGGATCAATTATTATTAAATTATTGCAGAACCACATGCAGTTCAGAAGGTATAAATGGTAAGGAAACCATAACAGCCTTTGGTTATAAAATTATAAAATTAATGTTAGTTATCACCTTTAAAGCGCTCCATGGCTTAGGACCTGGGTACCTACGAGACCGTCTTTTGCCACCAATAGCCTCCCACCGACCAGTTCGTTCTCACAGGGAGGGACTACTCAGGGTACCGTCAGTCAAATTATGCCGACTGGCGACTCCCAGGGGGAGGGCCTTCTCTGTGAGGGCTCCAACCCTTTGGAATGAACTGCCCTAGGAGATACGGAATATCCCTGATCTCCGTGCTTTCCGCCGTGCCCTCAAGACCCTGATGTTCCAACAGGCGGGGCTAAACATATGAAGATGTGAATGATTTTTAAAAATGTTATCTAATTCTGGGTTTTATTTAATTGGCCAAACTAAGTAATAATTTTAATTAGCAATTTTATGATGTTTGTGTGTCTATATTTTTCTTGGCTGTACACCGCCTTGAGTCCTATGGGAGAAAGGCGGTATAGAAATATAATAAATAAATAAATAAATAAATAAATAAATAAATAAATAAATAAATAAATAAATAAAATCCAGTTTAGTAAGGCATCATATTTAGGATAGCTATATTCAAAATGAACCATAATTTAAATAAAAAAAAATTTATACCAACCATGCCCATGGGTTTCTAGGGTGTAGTGTGGTCTACCATTCAAAATCAAAGGCATTCTATAATCATAAACTATAGCTTGCTAGCCATTCTGGGTGGGTTCCAACAGCAACTTAACTCACAAGCCAACCAACCACACTTTGCCTTAATGATACATGTAGCCGCATTTCTGGGAAAGATGTCCTGTACTTTTGGATTCTGAAGTAACCATCTATTGGTCTAAGTAGAGATCTTATTCTTTAGGTTAACATTATCCATTGCTATTATTATAAATTATGACATATACTCTCTTATTTGGAGGGGTATCAGTATTTTGGTTTGCCAGATAATATCTAGATTAGATACCCAACTTTAGATAAAATAGCATAAGTGGGTTTGGGATAAAACTGGATTTTTGTTGTGCTGATGACATACTAGCTCAGACTAGACCAGTATTGTGTCCTTTCCATAAGCAGAGAATTTTTTTTTTTTAAAGGATCTGGTAGCACCATATCTGAGTATGTGAACTGCAGCTACCCTGACTTCCAGCAACACACAAACAAAAACCTGCAACAAATACTCAAAACACCTAAAAAATACTGGAGAAAACCTGAAAACAAGAGAGTATTACTTTTGCAAAACAGTGAACAAATTTCAGTTCCAGATTAAAGTAGACACCATGCATGATTACATCCATGACTTGTTCTAACCTCTTAATGATTTGCTTTACATAATGCTGATGTACTTCATACAACGTTGTGCTGATCCCGAGAAACTAGAAGTTTAAAATTCAGGGACTTAAAATCTTTCCTTTATGTTCTACCTCCACCTAGAGAATTGATTGTACCCAGTTTAGTTCCCAGAGTCTCCTTGGAAACCCCAGAACCTTGATAGATTCAATTATGAAACCTTTTGTGTTTAATAACTGACAATTGACTTATATTACATTTTGCAAAAAATCAATCTGTCATTTAGAAGTTTTAATCCAGCAGTCAAGGCTCAGCTTCTTTAATCTACTTTTTTTTTTTTACACGAAGTAAATGTCACTGAATAGAGATCCTGACAGATAGAAACCTCTTTTTTTTTTTCAAGGGTTGAGTTTACACATTGCAGTAAGCCATAATGGAATTTGCTTTGTTTTTGGCTTAACCCAAAGTGTGAACTCAATCATTATAGTTTTCTTAATCAGAATTTAACTGGTAAAAATCCAAAGCTTTGTTAAATAACTTTCCTCTCAATAAAAAGAAGCACAAAAAAAAACTGAAATTGATTTCAAATCTAGAGCTGGCCACATAAAAATAAAACAATAGGAAAGAAGGATTTAAAGGTGATCTCATCAATCATTGTTAACATCCTAGTTTGAAACCTTATAAAGGCTTAATGCCTGCCATTTTGTTTTATATCAGGTTTGATATGGTTCTTATTATTGGTCTTTATTAGACTGCTCAGAGGCTATCTAGCTCTTAACTGGCTCAAACATCCAAGAAATCTCACATTAATCTTTATTGTAAAACCAAAATTAAAAGCATTCCCCAGTATTAAGAGTGATAAACAGATGTTACATCCCTTGGGGTTCAAATTTGATGTCATTTTTTTTCTCGGTGAGTTCAAAGTATTTAACCTCACTTTATGTTTTTGGTACTCAGCCCTTGGTGCAGTGGTGGGTTTCAAATTTTTTTTACTACCAGTTCTGTGGGTGTGGCTTGGTGGGCATGGCATGGCTTGGTGGGTGTGGCAGGGGAAGGATACTGTAAAATCTCCATTTCCACCCCAATCCAGGAGAAGGTTACTGCAAAATCCCCATTTCCTCCCCATCAGCTGGGACTTGGGAGGCAGAGAATAGATGGGGGTGGGGCCAGTCATAATTTTTACTACCGGTTCTCCAAACTACTCAAAATTTCTGCTATCGGTTCTCCAGAACTGGTCAGAACCTGATGAAATCCACCTCTGCCTTGGTGGCAACTGTCAATTTACATTCTTCACATTCCTTGCCTTGAAAAAAAATTACCTCTCCTAATATAATCTGTCACATACCACAGAGCAAATCTGTAGAACTGAAATTATATCTTTCTGCTCAGGAACAAAGACCTGTACTGCCTTACATACAATCAGTTTCAGCAAATGGTAGCAGGGGGAAAAAATGATTGGAATAGACTCAGGAGTAATGTTTTTCACAGCTTTTCAGGATTTGATACATCAAACAGTGATTGACAGAAGACTTACTATTGCTTCGTAATGAATTCGATAGGTGTGAATTCCACACTTCCACTGAAAGGAAACCATGCTTCATCCAAAGATTGTCATCTAAAATTCCTGGTAGAAATGACAGGTTTTAAGAAATTCATTTTATATGCAAGTAAGGGTATGGCTAGCTGATGAGAGCTAAATAGCTTGAAATAGATCTATACTAGTCTCCCTTTATTTCTTTATCAGCAAATATAAATTTGGTATAAAAATTATATGAATCCAGCTGTATTGGAGCTGAAAGGCAAAAGGGAAGCAGTATGCTCCCTCCTATATTGGGGTAGACCAAGTGCTTCGACAGAAAAACACTTAATCTCTCCCCTGGCTCAAACTGATAAAGGGAGGAGAACTTGTGGCTCAGAGGTTAATACAACTGCCTAATATGCAGGCAGCCGAAGTTCAAATCCGAGTAAGGGTATGGCTAGCTGATGAGAGCTAAATAGCTTGAAATCGATCTATAGTAATCTCCCTTTATTTCTTTATCAACAAATATAAATTTTATCAGCGTATGTATGTATGTATGTATGTATGTATGTATGTATGTATACAGTAAAACACTGAATAAAATAATCATTCCAGTTCTAGATTTGTTTGCTACCCGTCTTAGATTATTAGAGATAAAATTGTGCTCAGATGTTCTTTCAGGAAAGAAAGTGAGTTGACCTATACATACTGCTATTGTTTTATTATAATATTATTATTAGAGAGGTGGTATTCAGGCAGTTTGGACCGATTCGGGTGAGCCGGTAGTGGAAATAGTGGGTGGGCCTGTCCACCCACCCCGGCTCTATGCTGTTGTATTTAGGCACGTTTTTGAGATTGGGCACATGCCCGGAAGGCACGTGCATGAGCAAAGCGCATGCATGGAAGGCCGGGTGCATGTGCGGAGGTGCACACCAGTAGTGGGTTTCAAATCCCGTCGCTACCGGTTTGATCACGGGCAAGCATGCATGTGCTTGAGCGTGACACTTCTGAGCATGCTCAGAAGCTTCTGCTCATGAACAGAGATGTCCGGGCCAGTGGGCGGAGCCTCCCATGCCGCCACTACCAGTTTGCCCGATCTGGGGCGAACCTGTAGCAACCCAGCATTGGTGCACACACTCTCACATTTTTGGTGATGGGTGAACCGGTAGGTAAATTATATGAATCCCATCTCTGTATTATTACATATGCAGGCCCTTTTATTGGTGTCTAATATTTAACCAGAAGCACAAACGGGTTAAATTAAAATGCAATATAAAAAGAGAATTTGGAAAGCCATTATTTCTAAAATATATGAGTGTAAAATGGCCAGCTTGCAGTGGCAATCAGCGTTTGCATCAAAAGACCTCTACTTGCTGATGGAATCACTAGGAATCGGTGTGACAGCCTTTAGAATTTGGAGGCTTGCAGTTCCTGCTATTTATTCGGTTTTGCCTGATTTATCTGTAAAACTTTATATTTATGGGGGAGGGGGAAAAACATGAAACGTGGCTTAAAATGTATCCTTCTGAAAACAAACCTTTGTTTAAAGGGTATATCTAGGGAAACGGCTTCATATTTTTTTCCTCCGGCGTGCCACTAAGAAAATGTTCCCTGAAAGAATATGAATGGCTCAGTAGGAAGACAAAATATCAAGATGAGATGTGTTCCCAAATCCCAAAAGGCCAGAGCTGGGCTGGGGATTTTTCATTCAGTCTTTCCAGACCATGAATCAGATGGTGTCTTTGATTCTGGAAATAATCAGACACTGTCTCATCAAGATTCTTCACCTCAAGCTGGAACTGCAAGCATTTGAAAAGAAGAGAAAATGACACTGCAGCAACAGAGAAGGAAAAGAACTCAGCAACTCTTTTAACTGTTGTTTGTAGTTACTCTTTCCCCCCCCCCCCCAGTAATGTGTATTGTTCTAGCCACAGGTTTTATGATAGGAAACACAGTAAACTTGTTACATTTGCACTGAATAATAATTGAAGAAGGAAATGAAGGCACGGAAAACCAGCCACCGTCGAGCTAGTCCATCAAATCCTGCACAATTTATTCCGATCCGATTATTCTCGTTTCAATAATAGAACAGCCCTTGGTCAAAATTTTCAACACAGTTGTAGATTAACTTCCCAGTTGGAATAAACAATGGCTTGTTAAAGAAACCACATGATGAAAATCTCACCACACTTGGACAGATTTAGCCACAGTTTCACCCCAGCGGAAATGGTGAGCATCCTAGATCAAGCTAAATCGAAAAACACTTGAGAATTCCTGGTATTCGGACAAATCACCCACCAATATAGGGATAAACCATACTTATATATCATTCAGAAGAGACAATCAAAAGCTAAGAAGAAGAAAAAAATAGAACACATTCTCTTTAGCAGCCAGTGCCCAGATAAGCAGGGATTAACACCAGACAAACAACCTAACAGTACCATAATGAACACATTTCCAAGAAGAAAACAACACCCTCACCAACACTGGCAGGGCAAGCCACCGTATATAAACAGGGAGCAAGTGCTACATATACTAGCTCTGATGATATTACCTAGCTGGGTTATGAAACATCTGCAAGCAAACAACCAATATCAGAGAGCACTAAAGACTCCACAGTTCAGCCCTGAACTACATAATGTATATACTTTAGTATTGGAGAAACACACTGCATATTTTGATATTAATCATGATTTGCAAGCCAACACATCTGGATTCTTAATACATAGGACTACCTCATCTAGACTGCGAAAATGTGAATGATGGCAAAGAGATACAGAGCATTCTAAATGTTTGTTGCCTTCTCTTTGTCACCTGTGGTTTTGCAATCCAACTATCATAGCCCTACCCACAGCAGTAACCTTGACAAAAATAGCATTTCAATCTTCCCACCTTAGCAAAGCTTTGTTGTAACATCAGCATCTGTTGTACTGCTGTGATATAACTGAGATACCAGCATCCCCAGAAATGATTACCTGATATATGTCTTGCCATTTCATAAATAAAATTATGGTTGGGGAAGTAGTGGTCCTCCAATGTTTGCTACTCCCAATAGTCATAATCTTCGGACGTGTACATACAATGTAGAGAGCTGTAAAATTTCTCACCACAAGTATCCATTTATTAAAAGCCAGTACAGACTAAGCCACTTGGTGCCCATCTGTTTTCTTGTTCATAGATTCCTTCACTAAATAGCTTAATTCCTCACTGTGGGGCACTTGCATGCAGGAGAAGGAGAAACAACTGATGACTCAAACATGATACCTTCATAGAATAGAATAGAATAGAATAGAATAGAATAGAATAGAATAGAATAGAATAGAATTATTTACTGGCCAAAAGGAATTTGTTTTGGTGCATATGCTCTCACTGTACATAAAAGAAAAGATACATTTGTCAAGAATCTTAAGGTACAACACTTAATGATAGTCATTAAGGGTTAGGGTTAGGGTTACAAATAAGCAATCAAATCATATTAGAAAACAGTCAATATAAATCGTAAGGATACCAGCAACAAGGTTACAGTCATACAGACATAAGTGGGAGGAGATGGGTGTTAGGAACGATGGGAAGATTAATAGTAGTGCAGACTTAGTAAATATTTTGACAGTGTTGAGGGAATTATTTGTTTAGCAGAGTGATGGCGTTCGGGAAAAAAATCATGTTGCTAATGTCTCAAGTTATGTGCTATAATCAGACAGCTAGGCACACATATATGTGGATGGTATTTATGTGACATTGTGTCATCATAATTTGCAATGGACGTTGTTGCTATTGCTTTCTTACTGCCAGCAGCAATTGTTTCCGTTTTTGGAGCCAGCCTACATTGAAAAATGGATGAAGGAAACAGTATTGAAAAAGTAAGAGGCGATTTTTGTTGGAAAATTTTCACCACTCTATTATGTCTGCCTTTTCTATAGTTTAATCTTCTCATTGCTAGGCTCAAGCAGAAATTGAGAAAGGGAGCCAAACATGGATTTATTGCCTCTGGAAATCCCTACTTCGTATCTGACCAGCTGAGTTGTATGGGTATCTGACAAAGGCATTTGTTGAATGACTATTCAATTTAATTCCTACAGAAGGTGAGACTTATAAATGTAGATAAATCAATCATTAAATACCACTAACACTGAAATGTAGAAGCACGTATTGGTAGAAAAATTAACATTTCTTTGAATGGAAATGCTGGATTTGATAATGTGTGTAGAAAAATTTGAAAATATAAAGAAGTCCTATTCCTGGGTTACATATATTAATTCTATCCTGACAAATGTCCTTGTTGTATACTGTGATAGTTACTGTATGCTATCTATTGTATGATATTAAGGGAAGACAACCATTATTGCTTTGTATTTGCAAGAACCATGGTGGCACAGTGTTTAGAAAGCAATATTTCAGGCTAACTCACCGCTCACTGCCAGCAGTTCGATCCTGACTAGCTCAAGGTTGACTCAGCAGTTCCATCCTTTTGAGATTGGTAAAATGAGGACCCAGATTGTTGGAGGAAAATATGCTGACTCTGTAAACTACTTTGAGGATGCTATAAAGTACTATGAAGCATATACAAGTCTATTGAATGTCAACTTTTGCATTATAAGTTGCTGATATTTATTTATTATTGATTGATTGGACTTTTATGTTGACTATTGTTGCCTAGATATGCTAATATGGCCAATGGCAGATAAACAGAAGATATATCAAGTTAACATATGCTATCCATTAAGTCGGTATAAAAATATATCAAGAAGTATCAAAATCAATATCAATATGATAATTCACTTATGTTACCAGTGTGATGCCAATACTCCTGTTGCTTCAAAGTGTGATTTCTCTCCCACTCTTCAGTTGCTAGACAGGAGGTCAGCGTCTCCTAGCCATCTGCCTAAGAGGCTGTCACTAAGAATAAGTGGGCCTAGAATGGATGCCTTAAACAACAATAACAACAACTGAAGCATCAATGCCAGTCTTTGATGAAACTAAAGATAGGCACCGAAAATTAAACAAAAATAACAGCGTACTGAAAATACAGACCGAACAACAGTTCCCAGCATTTGTAAGAGTCAATAGTTTTGTAAATGTTTTCTAAAACTTGCGAGTATCGTTCATACTCAGCTCTAAGCAATCAACTGTACAATAGAGGTCTCTCTTTTAGACTAGACTAACATGCTGGTCCAAATGTAGGCTGGTAAATTTTTAGCCTGTGCCTAAAGGAGGATTAAAATTTGAGTTTCCCTGCTCCTAATACAGAACCTCACACTGGTTCTCAACTGTCTGTCAGTTTATCCATCCTCCGATTCATGTACATCAAACATGGAGGTAGATCTTCTATTTCTTCTCCCTTGCTGGAATTTCATTACAGTTGAACCAATGGACTTGTGAAAAGCTCTCTCCTCCAGTAGTAGGCAAGTTGTAACTTAACTTTTTAGAAGTCATTGGCCATGGCTACCAGGATCCTTCTCTCTTGCTTTTCATTGGTGAAATCCAAATATTTTTACTACTGGTTCTGTGAGTGTGGCTTGGTGGGCGTGGTGTGGCATGGCTTGGTGGACGTGGCTTGGTGGGCATGGCAGGGGAAAGATACTGCAAAATCTCCATTCCCACCCCACTGCAGGGGAAGGATTCTGCAAAATCTCCATTCCCACCCCACTCCAGGGGAAGGATACTGCAAAATCCCCATTCCCTCCCCACTCCTGGGGGAAGGATATTGCAAAATCTCCATTCCCACTCCACTTTGGGGCCCGCCAGAGGTGGTATTTGCCAGTTCTCCGAACTACTCAAAATTTCTGCTACCGGTTCTCCGAACTGCTCAAAATTTCCACTGCCAGCTCTCCAGAACCTGTCAGAACCAGCTGGATTTCACCCCTGTTGCTTTTCATTGTTCTTTCAAAACAATTGCTTGATCTCAACAACAGAGAATTTTAAACAAATAGATACGCTAAAAATAATATCTGTTATAACCATGACATTTGCATAGTAGGTTCCATCTCAGATATTCCACATCTTCGTTCTTCTTCCTTAATATCGTTAGCATGAGATACTTCCATTGGCAAGTAGATGGACAGAGGATTTTTTAAAAGTATAATCAGCTGGCTAAGTGATTTGCAATCAAGGATAAATTTAATAGCCCATAAGGGTACAATTAAAATTGAGTATTCCCCAAAGAAGGAATTTCTACTGCAAATTGATTTTTTAATTTAGAGAACTGAGGGAAATGTAGCTGCAGATTATTCCTGTCATCATATACAAGAATTGCGGTTCACAAAAATCAGACTTGGGACACTTTCGTCTTCTGTATTACCCATGCTGATCTTTCTAAAGAATGCAGCAGAGATGGGATTGCTCAACTCCAATTCATTTTAACAGAACAACAGAGATGGAAACGAACTTGGAGGTCTTCTAATTCAATCCCCCTGCTTAAGCAGAAGACCCTATATAATTTCAGACAAATGGCTGTCTAGTGTCTTCTTAAAAGCTTCCAGTGTTGGAGCACCCACAACTTCTGAAGGAAAAGCATTCCACTGGTTAATTGTTCTCACTGTTAGGAAATTTCTTCTTAGTTCTAGGTTGCTTTCCTTTTTGATTAGTTTCCATCCACTGTCTCTTGTCCTGCCTTCTGGTGCTTTTGCCCCACTTTCCAATTTCACAGTGTTCATTCTTGAGTCTAGTACTTGTAATACTAGGATACGTCAGAGTTAATAAAAAGGTGAGTAGTTAAAACTAAGTCCATGATGAAAGGTCTAAGCATAATAGATAACAATCAATCCATTATGATAGACAATAGCAGTATTACTTTAGCAGTGGTCCATAGTCAATTCATATGAGGAAATAGGGAAACAGGCAGTGCAATTTTATAGTCATGGGTCAGGTACAGGGGTGAAATCCAGCAGGTTCTGACAGATTCTGGAGAACCGGTAGCGGAAATTTTGAGTAGTTCGGAGAACTGGCAAATACCATCTCTGGCTAGCCACAGAGAGGGGTGGGAATGGAGATTTTGCAATATCCTCCCCCTGGAGTGGGGAGAGAATGGGGATTTTGCAGTATCCTTCCCCTGGAGTGGGGTGGGAATGGAGACTTTGTAATATCCTTACCCTGGAGTGGGATGGGAATGGAAATTTTGTAGTATCCTTCCCCTGCCATGCCCACCAAGCCAAACCACACCACGCCCACCAAGCCACGCCCACAGAACCGGTAGTAAAAAAAAATTGGATTTCACCACTGGTCAGGTACCATATAAGAAAGAGACCGCATGATTTAATTACAAAAGGATAGCAGAAAGGAGTTCAAGATTTAAAGCTTTGGACATATATATTAGAAAAAGCACTAGGCTTTTGCATAACATAACTACTCTTCCTCTTATTAAGGTTGATTCCATCTACAATAATTTTAATTTTTCATTAAAGTGCTGAATTCCAAAGAATGTTTTACTGCAGAAGTCTCAGGAGACAGCCTTACCAACTTAGAACTTAAATAGAGGAAATCTCAAGGGATTTACACCCAATCTGGAGGCTGTTAAATCTTTTATCTTAAAGTAGACATATGTGGGTTAAAAAAAAAAAAAAGGAAATTCCAGGTATCAGATTATAAAACTGTAAAGTTGTTGGATGGACTTGCAGCTCCCACAACCCTTTGCCTCTAATCCCGCTGGAGGAATTGTTAGGACTTGGAGATTGAAATATTTGGTAGAGACCAGGGGTGAAATGCTCCCAGTTCGGACTGGTTCGGCCGAAGAGGTAGCGATGGCGGCCAGTGGTTCAGAGAACCGGTAGTGATGGCAGTGCGAGGCTCCACCCACCCGCACGGTCGTCGTTACTTCCTGGTTTTAACCAGGAAGTAACCTGTTTTTTTACCCTCTGTGCATGCGCATGCACTTCCAAACCAGGTAAGGTTGGGAAGGTAAGCAGATTTCACCCCTGGTAGAGACCAAATTGCCTAACAGGATAGCAGGTGTGTTTTGCTTTCTAATCCAAGGAACTGATGTGGGGTTTTTTGGGGAATATATACACAAATGTAAACAAAAAATCATTCCTAGAATAGTAACCATTGTATCTTGTATTAAGCACTGGCATATTGGCAGTTAACCATGGACTATCTATGCTCAATATATTTGAATTCAAATTTGGAGATAAATTTGTGCTGAAATAAATAGTTGGCATGATACAATGGTTAATATTAGGGCTGGGAAATTTAAGTTGAAGTCTATGCTCAGCCATGGAAGATTCCTCAGAAATTTCAAATATCATCAAAACAGCTCAGGATGTCTGCATGACTATTGCTTCCTTTAGGAAGGACCTGAAGTTAGAAAAATCTATTTTGGCATTAAGAAGTAGACTGTTAGAAAGTTGTCTTTTTTGAATGAAAAACTTGCCAGAGTGAAGAAGGTAACTTCGTATTAACCAACATTTAAAACATGTAAATCCCTTGCTTTTTGCATAACTAGCAAAATTTAAAAACCTTTTTTTAATTTTTTTTATTGTTTTATTTCATACATTTCCTTTCTATGTTGAGCAGTGTGCTCTTTACATGTCCAAGATGTTAACATGTAAACATACAAACATCATCATCATCGTCATTATAGTCATATAATGACTATAATGACTATAATGACTATTAACAAATATGCAGTAACATATAAACAGATATGCGATAACATCCATCATATTATAACATATATTGTCTTCCATTATGGTGTCGATTATATAACCATCAAATTAAAAAAAATTATCCGTCTGTTTTCCTTTCTCATATACACCATATTTCACCCAATTTTACAAGGACAGCCCATCTTTTTCCGTCTTTCTTCTCCTTCTTTCCCTTCCCTTCTCCCCTCCACTTCTCTCTTACCCTTTCCTTCTCCTTTCCCCTCTCTACTTCCCTCTCCTCCCTTTTCCTCTCCTCCTCTCCCTTCTCCTCTCCCTTCTTCTCCACTTCCCTCTCTCCTTTCCCCTCTCTCCTTCCCTCTTCTTCCATCTCCTTCCTTCTCCCCTTCCCCAACCTTTCTCCCCCTCCCCAATTTAAAAACCTCAATCTCCAGTTATGTGTAAATATATTCAGTACATATCTAATTTGTTTTCAGATGCAGTTGTGCTAAGAACAGGCATATCCCCAAAAGTTCTCCTTGCACCTAGCATTAATTACCAGCTGCAATAATCTTTTGATGTTCTGTGGTGTCCTCTGCCCTCCCCACATTAATGTCAGCATTCCATTTCTGATACGGAGTTCTCACCCCAAGCAGGAAAAGGAGGACCTTTAAACTCTGTCACATTTAAGCAGAGGGAGAAACATTTTTATTCTGCCTGGCATTTAATGGCTTTTAAACCGAAGATCTTAACAATATTGTTCTTAGTTTTCATTCATAAAGAAAAGGAGTTCAGATCCTGATGACTTCAATGACATTTCCTTTTTTTTTTTTTTTTTTGGCAGTGACATGGAAATTATTTGTTGCAAATTTCTGCCATGATGTTTTCCTTTCAATTTCCCAGTTTAACCTACTAACCTGGGGATTTCATGGTCTCTCATACAAGTATATGTATATACTTATATACATATACGTATTATATACATATTATATGTATATTTTATATACATATAAAATATGGATTTTAGAAGAAAACCTCCTATATTACCACCTCTTACAACACTAGACAACACAGTATGAACAGTAGAGTCTAGGGTTTCTAGGGGTTCTATCATATCTAAAGACTTAAAATGGAGACCTAACATCAAAAACGTCATCAAAAAAGCACAACAAAGAATGTTCTTTCTGCACCAACTCAGAAAGCTCAAACTGCCCAAGGAGCTGCTGATTCAGTTCTACAGAGGAATTATGGAGTCTGTCATCTGCACCTCTATAAATGTCTGATTCGGCTTTGCAATCAAACAAGACAAACACAGACTTCAACAGATAATTAGAACTGCAGAAAAAACAATTGCTACCAACCTGCCTTCCATTGAGGACCTGTATACTGCATGAGTCAAAAAGAGGGCTGTGAAAATATTTACAGACCCCTCACATCCGGGACATAAATTGTTTCAACTTCTACCCTCAAAACTACGCTATAGGGCACTGCACATCAGAAAAACTAGACACAAGAACTGTTTTTTCCCGAAAGCCATCACTCTGCTAAACAAATAATTCCCTCAACACTGTCAAATAATTTACTAAGACTATATTACTATTATTCTTCTCTTCCTTACTAGTATCTATCTCTTCCCACTTGTTACCAAAACCATGTTACTATAACCTTATTGCTATAACCATGTTGTATCTTTCAGAGTATAAGATGCACCGGAGTATAAGATGCAGCTTAGTTTTTGGGGAGGAAAATAGGGGGGGGGGGAATCTGCCTAGCAGGTATTCATCTGGCTAGCGTGCTTAGTCTGGTCAGCTTCAGCACATTACTTTGCTGGTTTTTTATCCCCTGCTTGGGATAAAAAAAAGCTTCTAAGGCACAGCTGAGAGGAAGCAGCAATGAGAAAAGCAGGCAAAGCACGGGGGAGGGGATCGCTTCACTCGGCTAGCGCCTAGTTAGGATAGAAATGGATAGATTGACACTGGAACTCCAGGATAAGGAAGAAAGTGAATTCTATCTTGTGTGGCACCAGTGGTATCAATGGCTGGAAAAGAATATCAGTACAAATATAGATGAAAGAAAATAGGGTAGAAAATCTAAAATTGGAAATGAATAAAGAGGAGATGCAAGATTATTTCTAATTTAAAACACCTGAATTGACAATGTATCATTCATATATTAACTTACAAAGCAATATATATTCTGATGATGACCAAAACATATATGTAAAATATGGTGTGGGTAGGTTGGTGGTGGGAATCTGTTTGTCTTTGTAATGTTTTTGTATTCTTTGTATTGTCTTTATATCTTTGTTTAAAATCCAATAAAAAATAAATAAATAAATTCAGCTCTTAATACACTATTTTTGTCCCATTAAATTGGCAATTTTACAGTAAAAAAAAAAGAGAGAGAAAAGCAGGCAAAGCACGGGGGACGGGATCGCTTCACTCGGCTAGCGCCTAGTTAGGGCTGAAAAAAAGCTTCTAAAGAACAGCTCTTAATACACTATTTTTGTCCCATTAAATTGGCAATTTTACAGTAAAAAAAAAAGAGAGAGAGAAAAGCAGGCAAAGCACGGGGGAGGGGATCGCTTCACTCGGCTAGCGCCTAGTTAGGGCTGAAAAAAAGCTTCTAAAGAACAGCTGAGAGTCGGAGCAAAGCATGGAGATCTCGTTAAAGCACAGCAGAGAGTCAAGGGAGCAGGCAAAGCTGGGAAGATTGCTTCACTCGCTAGTGCCTCGTTAGCGCCTCATTAGGTCTGAAAAAAAAGCTTCGAAAAAGCTACATTTGGAGTATAAGACCCACCCAAATTTTCAGCCTCTTTTAGGGGGGAAAAGGTGCATCTTATACTCCGAAAAATACGGTATATTGTTTTTATTTGTTTCCTAGTATGATTTGATAGCTTATTAGTAACCTTGACTATCACTAAGAGTTGTATCTTTTTATTCTTGATGAATGTATTTTACCCTCCTTATGTACACTGAGAGCATATACACCATAGACAAATTCCTTGTGTGTCCAACCACACTTGGCCAATAAAGAATTCTATTCTATTCTTTAAAAAAAATAAAACTAAATGAAATATCCCTGTAATCTGACCCTGTTTAGTTTCCAAGCTAAAAGAAAGCTTGTGGTTTGAATCAGTTTTATTGATAGATTTGTACTTGTAAACTATTTTCAGGGCCCCTTTAAAACAAAAGTACATCCCTTTAAATAAAATAAAATAAAATTCAAAAGTCTAAGTTATATTTCTTTAAATAAGAGAGGAGGGAAGATGGACCAGTGGGAACTCCTGAAAAAAATACAGTGTTATGTTTCTTCCTGCTTGCCAAATTCTGCATATATCTAAAAAACCGGTTCCTTGAAGACCCGGAGGGAGCCATTAATTGTTGCATGATAATGAAGGATCTAAAAGAGCCACAAGTTTTACGACAGGTAAAAGAGAAATCGACTGCCCTGAAATGTGCACAGCACATTAGCATAGAATTAAATTATTGTTGTATACATCTGTAATTTGTGTAAGCCATAGCACAGGTGGCATTAACCATCACTCAAACATGTGCCCAATTATTGATGGATTATGCACATCCAGATGCTCCTGGGAATCTTATTCCCTGGCTCATCATTTTTTTCTCCCATTATAAAGAAGTGAGTGTGCTTTATTGTTCCAAGTGTCGCTGAAAAGGAATTTTGATTAGCTCTTAATCTTCTAATGCACAACTTTTCTTCTCATTAAGGTAAAAGGGTGACTCTCGTTCTTCCTCCACTTAAAATAGATGAAGTGGATTAAAACAAAGACGTGAACTTATGCACATAATTATGTATTTTATATTTTACCTCATCAAAGCTCTTTTCAGCACATACTGTGATAAGTTCCCTGCATGATTGCCTTTATATCTTATGCATCAGCTAGGGTGATTTTAGCAATGGTTAGTTTTTTGCATTTTTGCCAGTTAACAGTTATCTATAGAAATGAAAAATGTAAGAGAAATTCAGCATAACCATGTAGGGAAGACTTGAAGTTAACAATTGTTCAAAGAAGAGCAACCAAAAGCAATATTAAGTTTCTAACTTCTAAGTTACTCGTTTTTAAGAACTCCTCTTCCAGTTATTGGTTGACTGATAGCACATAAATCCTTCTTTTCAGCTAGAAACATGGACAAAAGCTTCTAATCTAAATAGATAAAACACAAAATAAAGTGGAAGTGTAAAGCCACGTAAGGATAATTGGGCACAAAATCTTAACATCACATGACTCTTATTGTAACAGTTCAGAACATCAAATTAAAATGCCAAACATTCCTTTAGTAAGTATATTAACTAACTGTCTGGTTTGGCTCTGCAACCCAGCAAGACAGACACAGACTTCAGAGGATAATTAGAACTGCAGAAAAAACAATTGCTACCAACCTGCCTTCCATTGAGGACCTGTATACTGCACGAATCAAAAAGAGGGCTGTAAAAATATTTACAGACCCCTCGCATCCTGGACATAAACTGTTTCAACTCCTACCCTAAAAATGACACTATAGAGCACTGCACACCAGAACAAATAGACACAAGAACAGTTTTTTCCCAAACACCATCACTCTGCTAAACAATTCCCTCAACACTGTCAAACTATTTACTAAGTCTGTGCTACTATTAATCTTCTCATCGTTCCCATCACCCATCTCCTCCCACTTATGACTGTATGGCTGTAACTTTGTTGCTTGTATCCTTACGATTTATATTGACTGTCTCCCAATATGATTTGATTGCTTATTTATACCCTATTACTATCATTAAGTGTTGTACCTTATGATTCTTGATGAACGTATCTTTTCTTTTATGTACACTGAGAATGTATGCACCAAGACAAATTCCTTGTGTGTCCAATCACACTTGGCCAAAATTCTATTCTATTCTATTCTATTACCTGTAAGAATCAAGTTTATCCTTTAGAATTTATGAATTATTAGATTCTATGTGATTATCAGGGTGGTACAGTGTCCATTGAAGTTGGGCAGCTAATCAATTCAAATGAATAAATATGACTCCCATAAAGTTGTGAGACTTTCTGAAGAAGCAAAGCAACAATAGTAGGGAGTTGGATTAGAAAACACACATACCCCTCCCTTCCAACTCTGTTGTTCTGAAGGGTCACAAAAGAAATAATATTTGCTAGTAGTTTCAATCTAAATGCACTTTGTATTGGTGAGAACTTTTCTGACTGGATGTACAATGCAGATAAACATACAGGCTTTTTAATAACAGTATCCTTTATGGGGATTAAAAAAGAAAAAAAAAGAAATGGTACTAAGTACATATTAATTAATATTGATAAAGTACAGATTTCCCTCAAGGAACACCTCTACTCAAGAAAAAGAAGAAAACTCCCAACTGGTTATACTTTTTTAAAAAGGATTACAGTATCTCAGATTAGATATTGGCCTGATGCCTAGAAATAAATAAGAAAGAGATGCATTACTTTACATCAAATAATTCCCTGTTGCTTACAGATAAAAGGCATACTTTGAGGAATGATTTATATAGCCTATTTCCTACAAATAAAGCCAGAGTTGATTTTCCAGGCAAATTTCACATAAAACAACACGGAAGAAATGTGGAGATTTTTCTTGAAGAGGAATATCAGCAAAAGAGTTGTCCAAGGGGCCAACTGAATAGATCTAGATATTCATAAGAAGAAATGGAATTCAATTCAGTAGCTCAGATTCATGTTCTTGGCCTAATAGTAGAAATAGTATACAAAAATATAAGGTAAAGGTAAAGGTTCCCCTTGCACATATGTGCTAGTCGTTCCTGACTCTAGGGAGTGGTGCTCATCTCCGTTTCAAAGCTGAAGAGCCAGTGCTGTCTGAAGACGTCTCTGTGGTCATGTGGCTGGCATGACTCAACGCCAAAGGTGCACATAACACTGTTACCTTCCCACCAAAGGTGGTCTCTATTTTTCTACTTGCATTTTTTATGTGCTTTCGAACTGCTAGGTTGGCAGAAGCTGGGACAAGTAATGGGAGCTCACCCCGTTACGCGGCACTAGGGATTCGAACCGCTGAACTACTGACCTTTTGATCGACAAGCTCAGCATCTGAGCCACTGAGCCACCACATCCCTTATACAAAAATTATACAAAAATGTAAACATGTTTTATTCTGAACTCTGGCCTGAGACCATGACTAACTATATATGTTGTACAATCCTGCAAGAGTCATTAAGTTTGAATCTCTAAATGGTCTCCATGCTTCATTTCTTGGCCACATAATATTCGGTCCAAACTCAAGGTGGGTTCAGAAGACCTTAATTATAAATTGGCAGATTCTAGTTTCAGGGGTATCTGAGTTCCTCTCTTATCAAGACTTTGCGTAATAATGAATTAAAAGATTTGATCCAACGTAATTATTGTGTAGGATGCAATCAACAAAACGAATTACTAGATGACTTCAAAGCATTCAAACTCAATGAATAATTTTCTAGTTGTTTCAATTTGCTGATTTCAATAAAATTAACAGGCTCCATTTATATGATTTGGGTACTCTATTTTTGATACTCCTCAGAAATCTCTGTGGTCACTATTACTGAAAATCAGCATCAGTGTTTGGTGCTGTTTGCCCACAGTTTAGTATAAGATTGAAAATGGGCTTAAACGTGTCAAGAAAAAAAGTACACCCCAGATATCTCCCCAGAAAGAAAATAACATAAAAATTCTACTTTTGTCTTTGTGCTTGATATAGCCCTTGTCCTTGAGGTTCTCAGTTCCACTCAAAATGTTAATTTTTCCTTAAGCTATTAAAGTAAATCTGGCTAGATCCACCACTTAAAATTGGAGGGGGTGCTTTGTGATTTTGCTCCAAAAACCTCTACCAATGAAGGGTCTGATATCATAGAATTTATAACAGGAGGGTTGCCAGTCTATCTCCCCCTGTTTCTTGGTCTATGTTGGTCATTTGTTGGAATGAAGTGGGAAGGAAATCTATTTTCCTCCAAACTCATTCCACATTCTATTTTCCTGAAACATACACAAACACAGCCTTATGTGCTGTGGTACCCAATAACTTGACAAAAGAACAGTTCTATTGCCCCCTTTCTTATTACTTCATTTTCTTACTCCATGGAAGCTTTTTCCATAAAAAGGGGAAAGCTAGTTGAGGCCAGTACCCTTTGGGTCATGTTAAGAGTTGAAGCACAATTAACTTACAGTCCCTGAATACAAGCATTTGCACTATTTGATTGACCTCAGCATCAAAGACCAATGATTTTATTGATTTATTTTTAAGTATCGCAAACCACCCCTCATTGGGTGAGGATCAAAGCATCAGTTCTCTGCCTGATGGAATATCTATCTATCAGCAATCTAAACAATGAAAATGATGTTCAGGCTACAATTTGTTTCCTGATGTATATACCATGTATCAGGGAGAAACCATGTGGTGCCAAGACAGTATTTCAAACTACAATGAGCCTCAGCCACCATAAACGATGGTGAGGAAGAGTAGCATTTGTGCCCCAAAACATCTGGAGGGCATTAAGTTGTCTCTTTTTTAAAAAAAAATTGATTTATATGCCACCCTTCTCCAGAGGCTTACAATGCGTTAAGCAGTAGCCTTCATACTTTTGTATATTTTATACAAAGTCAGCTTATTGCTCCCACAAACTGGGTCCTCATTTACCTAACTTAGAAAGGATGGAAGGCTGAGTCAACCTTGAGCCTGGTGAGAATTGAACTCGCAGTAATTTATTTATTTATTTATTTATTTGGCTTATATGCCGCCCTATCTCACAATGGACTCAGGGCGGCTCACAACAATAAAACATAAGCCACAATAAAAATAAAGACTAAAATCTAAAACATTTAAAATTAACCCATTAAAACCCTTAAAACCCCATCATCAGACCAGGTCAAGGGATTTGAAAAGCCAAATTTTTAATTCCCGGCGGAAGGTGCGAAGGTCAGGCGCTAGTCGGAGCTCCAAGGGGAGTTGATTCCAGAGGGTGGGCACCCCAACCGAGAAGGCTCTACCTCTGGGGGCCGCCAGCCGCCACTGTCTAGCCGACGGCACCCTGAGTAGGCCCTCTCTATGGGCGTGAACCGGGCGATGGGATGTTGTTACTGGCTGTAGGTGGTCCACCAAATATCCTGGTCCTAAGCCATGCAGGCAGCTGGAAGCTAAATACTACCTTTAACAGTAGCATTAGTCTGCTGCGCCACTCAGGTCTCTTCCTTAATGCCTTCCTTAATTTCTTGATGCACAATTATTTTTTTTTCATGCATTATCATTTTTAAAGAACAGCTGCAACCCAAGCATTACGAGTAGTACACCTTCTTATATTGCATAAACATTTTTTACCAAGCTCTGTGAAAACTAATGAAGTCTTAGTCTTAGGAATCTCTAGATATTTAATACATAAACCATTGATAAGGCTTTTGTACAGTTCTACCATACCTCTGATAATTATGTGGATATGTCCCATGCTTAAAGCTGTGCAGTTAAATCATTACTACCTTATTACTTTGATCACCTGGAGCAGACAACTTGGGATAATGCAGGAATTACTACATGTGAACCCTGAGATTATGTGGCTGAGGTTATTTTATATGTTCATCACTTTATTACCACAGCCAAAAAAAAGGTCAAAACTTTAAACCAAAGTCCCTCTTGAGCAAAAGAAAGAAAATAAGAACAGGGAGCGAGGAAAAAAAAGACTAGACTCAAACAATTGCCGATGACATCTTGGAACAGACTACTCAAGAAATTTCTTTGCTTCTTTCCAGAAAAATCACCTTGTGGGATGAAATAGCCATTTAGTTTCTATGTCAGTTCAATTTTCAGCTGCCAACTGTGTTGTTACATTTTTTATGATGTTTACACCTGAAACTGCCAATTTCCTCCATAAGCCACTGAACATCATGAGACTAATGACTTTCATCTGCCACCGCACTGACTTGGAACTAAGGTGGTCATGGGTTTGTTGGTCGATATTCAGCCCACTGTTCAAAGACTAAACATCTTCAGAATCTGGTTCTGCCTATCAGCTAAATAATTTTAAATTAAATTGATACCAGGGGTGAAATCCTACTGGTTCGGACCGGTTCAGGCAAACCGCTAGGGATTATGGGCATCAGTTCACCAAACCGGTAGTAATTACCCCTCCTTGGCCCCACCCACCCATCCATGCCCAGCCAGTCACCACTCACCTCTTCTGGCCGCTCGATATTCCACAGAATTCAATGTTAAATGCAGCAGAGAGAATGCTAACTTTTCTCCCTCCATTCAGAACAAAACTGTTGCAACCTGTCCCTTTAAGGTAGTCCCCAGAAGGGAGGGGGATGTGGGGGAGAGCAGCTGGAATGGACCTGTTTTTGTGAAAGGCAGGAAAATGGGGAATGGGATTTTCCTGCCTGTCATCATTCCTCAATCTTAGCACAGATTGAGGGAAGGATGGTAGGCAGGAATATTCCCCTCCCCATTTTCCTGCCATTCACGACAAGGAGTGGCTGGGAGGGGAGGGGTCGGTGAGGAGCCCCTCAATGTGAGTGATGTTGAGTTGGCCATGCCCACCCAGTCACATGACCTCCCCCCAACAAGCCATGCCCACAGAACCGGTAGGGGAAATTTTTTAAATTTTACTCCTGATTAATATTGATCAAGTATCTAGGGTAGTGTTTCTCAACCTTGGCCCTTAGAAAATGTATGGACTTCAGTTTTATCCCCAGTAAATCCACTCATCTTCAAGCAGCCAAGGTTGAGGAACACTACATCATATATGTAAAAGATATTTAAATGGATCTATAGAGAATTTTTTTTAAAAAAATTTGTATTCTCTTGTCACCATGAGGTAATTGGTGGGCAAATCTCCATGTCAGGATTCTTGGGGAACCATAATCACTACATGCTGGCAGCATAGATTCTCACTATATTGAAATGGGAAACAAATGAAATCTGCAGGGCAACTCCAAAAATAGTTGGGGAAAAAAATAAGGAAACCCACAGAAATTCCAAGTCAAATGTGTGATGTTATCTCAATCATTCCATGGTCTTCAGATCCCACTCAAAGTTGGAATAGACTTTGGAACAATGTCATTAAAAATTGGCTCCTATCTTTGACTGATTCTACCTTCAAATTTAGAATATGATGTCATCTTGATGCACAAGTGAAAAAGAAGGCTGAGAAAATACAGACCCCTCACATCCTGGACATAAATTGTTTCAACTTCTACCTCAAAACAACACTATAGGGCATTGCACGCCAGAACAACTAGACACAAGGATAGTTTTTTTCCTGAATGCCATCACTCTGCTTAACAATTCCCACAACACTGTCAAATTATTTACTAAGACTGTATTACTATTATTCTTCTCATCCTTCCTATTACCTATCTCCTCCCACTTATGACTATAACCACATTGCTTGTATTTTTATGATTTATATTGTTCTGTTAGTTTCCTAGTATGATTTGATTGCTTATCCGTAACCTATGACTATCACTAAGTGTTGTATCTTATGATTCTTGATGAATGTATTTTTTTCTTTTTTCTGTTTTTCTTTTTATGTACACTGAGAGCCAAAGATAAATTCCTTGTATGTCCAGTCACACTTGGCCAATAAAGAATTCTATTCTATTCTATCCTATCTCTTCACATGTAACTTGATGAAGATCCTAGGATCTGCCCCAAAACTTACACTACAGTTGCCACAGCTGTAAATGAAGAGGTGGAAAGGAACAAAAACATACATTTTAATGTCTAACATGGACAAATTTTCTTCATTATCTTTGAGTTTCTGTTTAAACTTTGAGTCTAACATAAATCAACTTTAAAGGTCTAATTTGGTTAGTGTCATTAAAGAGTGAGCCTGTGTAGTCTGACAACTAATATGGCTGTCAAAGGGTTAGAGAAGAGTGACCCTTTTGTAGCCCATTAAAGAAGAAAATGGATTAAATCATTATTTAAAAGGAATACTAAAATCAAACAGAAAACAGATTTGACTCTTATGAATATGTATAGCCCAGGCAAGCGAGGCAGGAATGATAAGTATACAATTGGTTGGGGGCACCAATTTAATCATGACACTAACGAGTGTCTTAAATAATATTTCTTTTATATTTCTCTTCTCCTGGAATTGTGCCCTTTAAAAGGACTGCAGAAATGAAGGAAAGGAAAAGGGTGTTGTGGTCCGCCATCAGCCTGCAGACCTGGCAGCGGAGTCGGACAGTGAGGAGGTTGGAGAGAACAATGGGCCAGTCCTGGAGTCAGGGACAGGCCCAGATGAGGGCTCTGCATTGGAGGCAGAGATGGGGCCAGGGCCATCTGGGAGTGATGTGTGGACTCCGGAGCCTCCAGAGGCGGACAGCAGAGAGGCAAAGGAACAGGAGGAGCCTGTTCCTAGTGCACACATGCATAGAGCTGCCAGAAGGCAAGAGCAGCTGAAGCAAAAAGGATGACTCAGGAGTAAGGCCAGAAGATGATTGGCCACTCCTATAAGGCTTAAAAAAGCAGCAACGAGCTGTTGGGTTTTTTGTAGAAAAGCAATGTTGATTTCAGAGCTTCTTATGAGCATCTCTTGAACTTTGTGGGGTTTTTGCCAAGAAAAGCCTTTGGCAGGTTACCAAAAACATCAAAGGTTGGTGATAAGGCCGACTGGACTGGTTATGAAGAATTTTGTTTTGGACTGAGCTGAGAATGAATTCATTCCCAGCTGTTTTAATAAAATAAGTTTGTTCAGGACTGAATTGTGTTTGGTAATCACTACTTGGGCCTCAGTCACAACAAAGGGGGAGGAAAGGAAAGGAAGAAAAAGAGAATGAATAAATAAATAAAACAAGAACATAAAAACATTTTATTGTAGCACCCGTTTCTACTGTAACCTTGTGCATAGTTGCATATGCTTTAAAAAAAAATCCAGTTGGCATCACTAGTAATCAAATAATGATGTCACTCTGAGCTGGATTTCACCCTTAATTCATTATTAATAAAGAACAATCCTCTTCTCAATTAATGAGGGCAATTAAACCTTTCAAGGTTAATA
This sequence comes from Pituophis catenifer annectens, assembly GCF_029215685.1. NCBI lineage: Eukaryota > Metazoa > Chordata > Lepidosauria > Squamata > Colubridae > Pituophis > Pituophis catenifer. The sequence continues at coordinate 13,050,295 of NW_027256893.1, read as the reverse complement.
CGTTGCTGGTGGAAGTAATCAGAGATTTCAAAGGTCACCCAAACAAATATCCTCCTGATGCAGAAAATCTATTACTGTAGCATCCTTTCTAGGTGGACTCTAAACCTCTAATAAAGAAGTCACTGCCTACTGAGCGAAAGGGTTTCGCTGTGGAAAAGCTTCACAGACTGTGAAGTTTTTCATAATGTTTAATCATAATCCTTTTTCTTCTCCAACAATATCACTGGTTTGTGACCTATACAGAAAGAACAACAGAAAATAAATTTGCAATATCATCTGGATGGTTGCCCTTGAAACAGTTGAATGTCACTGCTTCATATCGCATCCTAAATATTCCATCCTGGCTAAATGCAGCCAAGTTATTTCAAACTTTTCTTATAGAACTTGGTCTCCTTTCCTAGCCCTTCATTATCTTCATTTTTTGTTTCATAACATGTTCCAATTTACCTATCCCTATGAAATAATTCTGATATTCGGAATGGGATATAATATTCCAGGCTATGTATCTTCAAGAGAAATGATAGAATTATTATTGTGTTTGGTAGCTGGTGATAGAAGAGTCCTGTTAAAACAATTCACTGTGATTAGGAGTCATAATGACTTGTTTCTTGTATAACATTAAGCATAAAATACAGTATAAATGCCATTATGGCTGGACTGATATAGCACTTAAGCCAAAATAAGCAACATTACATTCTGAAATCACCCTCCAAATAGAAAAAGATTCGAAGTTTGATTCAGTTTGTCTTGAACAATTCCTAAAGGTAAAGATAAAGGTAAAGGTAAAAGGTAAAAGGTAAAAGGTAAAGGTAAAGGTAAAAGTAAAAGTAAAGGTTCCCCTCGCACATGTGTGCTAGTCATTCCTGACTCTAGGGGGTGGTGCTCATCTCCATTTCAAAGCCCGAAGAGCCAGCGCTGTCTCCGTGGTCATGTGGCCAGCATGACTAAACGCCAAAGGCGCACGGAATGCTGTTACCTTCCCACCAAAGGTGATCCCTATTTTTCTACTTGCATTTTTTATGTGCTTTCGAACTGCTAGGTTGGCAGAAGCTGGGACACATAATGGGAGCTCACCCCATTATGGGGCACTAGGGATTCGAACCGCTGAACTGCCAACCTTTCAATCGACAAGCTCAGCATCTCAGTCACCGAGCCGCTGCATCCCTCTCAATTCCTACTTTGATTCAAATATATCTCCAAATCTCTCCAAGTCCCAAAGATTCAGAATTCAAGGTTTGGTATCTGATGTTCTTTTCTGATAACCTAGTAAGTCAAAAAGGAATGGCTTGGACAAGTGAACCTCAAAATTAAGAATCTGTACTTGTATTCTCTCAATCTGAGTCAGTAATTTAAGTCTTAAAACTACACTTAACTCCAAAGGTACAATAGTAGAAATGCAAATGCTATGCCTTTTCCCCCCAAACTACCTATTCCACCTGTTAAAAGGTGCAAAATAATTTCCAAAACGTTTTTTTTCTTTTTCAGAATATTCACTTGATTAAGGAGTGGTTGCATAAAAATAGTTCAAAACTCTCTTCACATTGGACATGCTGATCTGCTACCAATATGCCATGTTGCTAATATTACCCATTACAAAAACTAAATAATAACAGGTTTATCAATAGGCTAAAGGAGTCAATTAAATAAATCTCAACTATTCCTTTTAATATGACCTTTGAAAAACTGAAGGTTTGGCCTTTCCCTTCCAGATGGTTTGTCAATGCAAGAGTATCATAAAAAAACCAAGATCATGACAGATATTGATAAAAATGTTAAGTGTGTGATGGTTAAGAAAACTGCAGATACTGCACTAAAGCCAGAAATAAATTTTAACTACATTCCTCCTAAAACTACATGATAGTGAAGCCATTGTCTTTTAGTACAGTTTCATGACCTGGGGATTTCTGTAATATCCACCCTCCTTGTCATTTGAGCAGCCTCACCCCTCTCTTCTTCCATCAATTTTCACTTAAATGATAATTGTTTTAAGAGTGGATAAGGCAGAAGTAGGGAATTGGTGTATTACATAATATAACAAAATGGGTTGAATGAAAAATATCAATTTAAGAAACAAAGAACCCTAAAAGCTTTAGGGGGTCATAAAATTTAAGCCACCATTAATGTAATTCTAACTGAAATCACTGAAATTGGAAATCAGTGTCTGACTGAGTACGAAATACCTGGGTTATTAAAAGCTAAAGGTGGGGGGGGAGGGATTGGCTAAGGACAATTCCCAAGGAAATCCATTCCTTAGCAATGGGCAAGTTGGCACACTTCTATGGTTTTGACTCCAACCTAGGTCTGCTTGACCAGATCCACTTTAAGCTCTTTTCACAAGTTTTCACAAAACATATCACCAGTTTTTTAATTTCAAATGTATTAGACTCCCGTATTCTAAAAGAATAATAGTAGTAGGCTAAAATTCCATAAGGAGCGGAAGTAAGCTCCATCTAATTTAGTGAGAATTGTCTGTGAGAAGTGTAGGACTGCATTATAACAATATCAATTGTTCCACCCCCATTTAAGAGTAAGCTCTTTTGAATTCAATAAGTGCCATTTCCAAATAAACAGACGCAAACAGAATCATTGGCAAGGAATCCAGAAATCTAGTGTTGAATTTGGAGACCTCAAGAAGAAAGTCCCTTCTTTCCTTCCTTCCCTCCTTCCTCATTTTCTTGATAAAACAGAGTGCTTAAATGGCCTTTTGGGATGAAGTCCAGGATAAAAAAAGCAGAGTTTATTTTTTTAAGACTAGATTGTCAATATTTAGAGAAATCAATTCCTGAATATCCAATTGCATTGCCTATTGACTTCCTGTAAACCTCAGAGTGTTACATTTGATCTGCATTGCCACTGTATCATAGTGTTTAATTTACAGAGTAGACATTCTCTGATGTAATTCTTGAGGTTCTATTAAGATATGCACTCTCTCAACAAGGCCATCTTAATAAAATCCTTATTTATTTAAGTCACCCTTAACAACATATGCTTTAAAAGTGCTACAGTTAAGTATGATTATAATAGAGTGAAAAGTCTAAGTAAAGTCTAGTGATGTAAAGTCTAGTGAAAATAAGTAAAATCTAGTGAAATGAAGAACTGGGTGTGGCATGATAGCAGTGCTCCAGTATTTGAGGGCCTGCCACGATGATTGGGGAGGGGGGGGGCGCGATCAATCTATTTTCCAAAGAATCAGAAGGCAAGACAAAAAACAATGGATGGAAAATAATCAAGGAGAGAATCAACCTAGAACTAAGGAGAATCTTCTTGACAGTGAGAACAATCAATTAGTGGAACAACTTGCCTTCAGAAGTTGTGGATACTCCATTATTAGAGACTTTTAAGAAGCTATTGGATGGTCATATGTCCAGAATGGTATAAGGTCTCCTGCTTGAGTAGGGGGTTGGACAAGAAGACCTCCAAAGTCCTTTTCAATTCTGTTATTCTATTAAAGCAGCTTGGGTTGCATTCTCTCATTCTGAATATTCTGTTGAAGATAATCTGATGGGATACATATGTACTAGATAGTGTTATATACTCCTCTTTCTTCTAAATGACTTCCCCCGAGCATATACATCTTCTGAAGTTTCTCAAATGAAAGCTTTCAGCCTATTCCAATTTTGCAATGTCTTTCTTACTTAATAAAGAAGAAAAGAAAAAGTGTGACAGAATGGATAAGGGAAAAGATAAGGAGTGTCTATATGGGATTAAGAGACATTAGGGTGGTGGGGGCAGGCTTTGATCAAACAGCCATACCATCTTGAGGTTTTTGGATGCCAGTCTCCACTTTTCACCCTGTTCCGACCTAGGCTTCCCAGCAGCACAAAGCCAAGTCCGCGTCCTGATAAACCCCTTTTATTTAATTTACAGTGAATTCCTCTCCAGCAAAGTCTTTCCTCTCCCACAGTCTTTCGAGAGTGTTCACAATTACCGACCTTTATCAGACTTGGAGAGTGGCCAGGCCAATATCTTTAAGATGCCGCAATACTTGGCAAGAATGCAGGAATGAACTAATTGTGTCCTGCAAACTCCACTCCTCTTTTACTCCTCTTTTATTCCCTCTGGGAGGGGCCATTCACCATCCACCTGTGGCCTTACTCCAAAGTCGATACTTGTTCTTTATTTATTTATTTTATTTTATTGAATTTCTATACCGCCCTTCTCCCGAAGGACTCAGGGCAGTGTACAGCCAAAAATAAAACCATGACAATATAAAAATTAAAAGCAATTTAAAACAATTAAATAAATTGGCCAAAAAACTCTAATAAAACAACCCATTAAAATAGTAAAATGTTATTATTATTTAGGCCAGCCCTGCTTGTTAGAATAATAATATTTTTAGGGCGCGACGAAAGGTACGAAGGTCGTGAATCCTACGAATCTCCGGGGGCAGCTGTTCCTTTTGTCTGGCAACTCTGCGCATGCGCACGCTGGAAACAGGCTCCAGCTGTCCATCTGCCTCACTGATGTCTGACTCCAAAGGCAGCTGATAGCTGGCATACGGCCCTGGCCCCCTCTCTGCCTCCAATGCAGATCCCTCGTCAGAGCCTTCCCCAGGACTCCAGGACTGGCCCATGTTCCTCCCCAACCTCCTCACTGTCTGAATCTGCTGCCAGATCCACTGGTGGGCCACAACACACCTATCCACCCCTCATTTCGCTGCAGAGAAGTCATTTAAGTAGGGCTGGGGGTGGGAAGGGAAGGAAGGTACTGTAGATGGTTGTGCTTTGTTCACCCCTAGTCTAATGAAAAAGGGTAAACTGACAAATCTCTTCTGCTTACTAAGTTGAGAGTTTTCCCAGCCATCCTTTAACATAGCTAACCCATGCAGTATTGTAAAATACTTTCTTCACAATGTTGTAAGCAGTGTTGTGTTTGAGCACTGCAACGGTAATCCTGACAAAGCGCCACACCTGTGATGCTATAAATTGTTTTTCTTTTCTTTTCTTCCTAGACAGAAGTTTGAAATGTGAAGAAATTTATCACCACATAAATGAGGTGAAAAATTCTAAAGGCAGTTTATGCCCAACTACCCTCCTATTCAATAGTATTTGAGAGAAGTTAAGAATTTTGACAAATCGAGGATGTTTTTATACACTTGTATTTATTTTGCTAAGGCAAATTATCCTTTAAGCGGAATTGGGAAAGACAATTACCAGGTAATAAAACATTGTGCATACCTCCATCTTTTATTGTAGATACAGGATGGATAAAGTAAACAAAAAGTGTTTTATATTGATTGCTGCTTCCCTCTGTATATTTGACAGCTAGAGTATTAAAACAAAACTCTGAGTAAATTAAAGCAATAACAAAATTACACAGGGCAGCTGCTTCAGCTCTTTCCACACAACAATGCTCTTTAGAAAAGCTAATGAATCTAATGGAATTGAACAGATTCTGCCAAAATGGCAATAAATGATTTAAAATGTATGGGAAAGGTCTCTTGCAAGCAATTTCACTAGTCAGTAAATGAAAATATGTAAGTGCTCTTGTTTAAAACAATAACAAGGTAGAGATAGAGATGGTTACTAGAAGTCAAGCCTTATAGGTGATTTATCGGATAAATTACATTGTTTTTATTCTAAACACTTCCTTAATCATTTGACACATGTTTGCTCATTTATTATGCATTTTCACCAAGATAATATTCTTTAGTTATATAATCTGTCCAATCTTCTCTACTGATCTGATTAGATTTTTTTTTTTGATAGTTTTCTTCTACATACAGACATATACAAGCACACATATGGATATTCATCCAAGATATGGTACCATAAACCATTAGTGATTCTAAATGTTTGACATTGTATGTTAATGAGTTGCTGAATTTCATTATAATTTATTTTTATTGAGTCTGTTGGAAGTGATTACTGCCCAATTATTTTACTGTTTTTCAATTTTGTTATGCTTTGTTTCAGACAGTGTCCACCGAATTGTTCTATATGTAGAACTAAAGTCTTGTATCCTTTACCCTAGATGAAGACCCTTTGAGTTAAATGGCCTGAGTTTTATCCATGTTTATTCACCAATAAATCCTAATGCATCCGACAAATATTACTTCCTGGTAATAATAAAGATAGAATTGTTGCCTGCAGCCTGCTATTTTTCTTCTTCTGAAACCTGGAATATGCTTTCGTTTGTAATTATCTGGAAAGAAGCTCACTGCAAGAGTAACTTTTGCACACAACTTTTCATTGAGATAAATCATAAATCAAACCTTACACAATATTTTCTTCTGGGAAATGGAAAACAAGACTAAGCAATTGGAAACTCATCAAAATAATAAGAAATTGTATTGCTGATGAAGCAAGTGTTTTATTTCATTGTTGACATTCAATCCAATAAATGCAATGAATAATAATGTTCAATATTAGCTAGAAGTTATATCTCAGTGACATATGGGAAAACCTCCCTGCTTTTCATTCAAGAAAGCCAAATTACTTTGATCAATCTCTGCACGTAACATTTATAAGCAAAGTTTAGAGCTCTGATTTATATTAAAACAGCTATATCCTGAAACACAGTAATCAAGTGCCGATTGCTTGCTAAAAATATTAACATTTATAGTGTTAATCGACATTTAAGTTGCTATAATGATTTATTAATCCTACTTTTCAAATTATTTAATTATCCCAGTCAAATGGTAATGAATCATATTTATGCTTCAAATTGCTCTCGTAAATTAACTTTTCAAATGGTTAATTGGATAAAATAAGGTCTTAAGTTAAAGTCAGTTCAGAAAAAGATACATATAGTATTTTAATGAAGCATCTTAATAATATCTTTGCAATACTGCTTGGCAAGATTGTATTAATTAGCACCTGAGCAGAAATTGCCCTCTATAAATTGATGATGATTAGAAATTTACCTTCCTTATCAAATAAACAAAAGCAAAACAAAAACCTTGTTCTATTTCAAAGGAAGGAAGAAGATAGGAAGGAAGGAAGGAAGGAAGGAAGGAAGGAAGGAAGGAAGGAAGAAAGGAAGGGACTTCCAATTTTTGATAGCAATTATAAATACATTTACATTTTAATCTCTTTCTCTAAGGTTATATCACAATTTTTCTTTCCTTCTTTCCATAAGCAATCCTTTCACATCCATAAATCACAAGTTCACTTTTCTATTTTTCTTTCAGCAAAAATCCATGAGGGTTTTCCAGTAAAAATACTTGTGTAATTGAACCATGTGGGCTAAATCTTTTTAATGAATGCTAACCCTCAAGCCAAATTAACCTTAAGATTAAGATCTTGCACTCCTCTAAAATTTGGGTTGCAACCATCATCTCAAACGAATAACTGCAGAGAAACTGGGAACCTGGTATCTTGTTTATATTCTATGACTTGGGGGAAAAAAAGTATCTACAGAATTAGTATAATTATTGTACTATTATTGCAATGTAAATGAAAACGGCAAAGATGCAAATAAATTACTTCACCAAATTAGTAGATCAAATTAGTCAACATCATGATTTGTTATTCTCAAAGTGATGTCTATAGCATCACTTTGTCTGAAACCAGACCATGACTCAGAAGTATCTGAACAAACAACACTAATGCTAATTTACATCACATAGAAAGGTATTTAAAGGCCATCTGTGTTTTGACAGATGAGCACCCTTCAAAGCACACTGATGATGTCTCCTCGAATAGTGACAAAACATTTGCAGCCAAATGGTCAAGCTCAGAGCTCAAACCAACAGCCCAATTGTCAGCATTGCTCTTACCTATATAAAAGGTTGTGGAGAAATTCTGTGTTAAAAAAAAAATATTCTCCCCATCCCAGCGTTCTGGATGCTGCCTCTGGTCATGGTCCTTGTTAATGATGATTGTCACTTCTGAACAAGAATAATTCTGCCCTGCCTCCAAGATAAATCTGGTGACATTTCCTTCTCTCCAGTTCCTTGGCCTACAATTAAAGTGATGTCCTGCTACTCTTTAAAAAAATATCTCTCAGAACATGCTAAATTCTCTCCTCTCTAAAAAGCAAAGGAAAATCACTACATCAAATACAATATCTGGATTGGCTTTAAACCTGGTGACCTAGACCAAGGTAGCTACATCTCTCCAAAATTGGGTATGGATAGTCTAGGGCTGTGATGGTGAACCTATGGCACACGTGCCAGAGGTGGCACACAGAGCCCTTTGTGGGCACATGCACCATTTCCAGCTGCTCTTCTGGTTTCTGAAAAATGGCTGGAAAACGGCTGGAAAACAGCTCGAAAAACAGCCAGAAAACGGCTGGAAAATAGCCCCTAAAACAGCCAGAAAATGGGCCACAAAGAGCCGGAAAATGGCCCCCAAAATGGCTGGGAAACATCCCCCAAAAGGCCTGAAAACGCCTCAAAAAAATGACAAAGAAACAGGCTGTTTTGGGGGCCAAAAACAGCCTGAAAACTGACCAAAAACTGCCTCAAAACAACCCGAAAAATGGGCTGAAAATGATCCAGAAAACAGCCTGAAAATGGCCCAATAAGTGGTTAGAAAAACAGTGTATGTGTGCCGGCCATCTTCAGGTTTCTGGCACTCTGGCATGCACACATGGACGTGTGTTCCGGTTTGGGCACTCGGTGCCGAAAAGGTTCACCATCACTGGTCTAGAGAAAAGAAGGACTAGGGATGACATGATAGCAGTATTCCAGTATTTGAAGAGCTGCCATAAAAAAGAGAGGATCAACTTATTTTCCAAAGCACCAGAAGGCAAGGAGCCTTGGTAGTACAGTGGTTTAATGCACCCTGTTATTAAGACCAGCTGCCTGCAATTACTGCAGGTTCGAATCTCACCAGGCTCAAGGTTGACTCAGCCTTCCATCCTTTCTAAGGTAGGTTAAATGAGGACCCAGTTTGTGGGGGCAATAAGCTGACTTTGTATAAATATACAAAAGGATGAAGGCTATTGCTTAACGCATTGTAAGCCGCCCTGAGTCTCCGGAGAAGGGCGGCATATAAATCAAATTAAAAAAAAAAAAAAGACAAGAAACAATGGATGGAAACCAATCAAGGAGAGAAACAACTTGGAATTAGGGAGAAACTTCCTAACAGGGAGAACAATTAACCAGTGGAACAGCTTGCCTTCAGAAGTTGTGGGTCAGGGAAAGTTTTAAAGAAAAGACTGGATAGCCACTTGTCTGAAATAGTATAGGGTCTCCTGCTTGAGCAGGGGGTTGGACTAGAAGACCTCCAAGGTCCCTTCCAGCTCTATTCTGATTGATTGAAAATTCAGGGTTTGGACAAATAACTACTGGGTTTAGATGACTGATGCTGCTTCTAACACATTTAAAACAATTATAGTTGACCTGCAGGCAATGAAGCCTTGATATCCATCTCATGAAGAAATGCACATAGCCAGAACATGCTATTTTGTCATTCTGAAGAGCATGCTTTCTGACTATCAAACTCCCCCATGCTTTACCCCATTTAGTCAGAAGTCCATAATGAAGAAAAGAACAGATTAAATTTTATGAATTCCAGCCTGCTAAGTGAATAATTCTAGGTTTCAATTATTTCTGACTTAATGCCCAAGTGTGTCTAATTTTCATTCTAACGCCTATGGAGAATCATGACTTTCGCATAATTCATGTTGATGCATTTTGACATTTTCAATGGCAGTGGTTCGTTCCATGGGAATACCGCAAGCCATTAGAAAAGGCAATAACAAAATATCAAAAGGAAATATCTAACAGAATGAAAGGAACCAATTTACATCTGAGCAGAGTTAAAGTAACTACAAAAGAGATCAGAATCTCAAGGTTGTGTTCAATAAGCAGAAGAGTTATGTCAGAAACTCCAAGAGTTCTTGCCGCTTTGATTTTCATATTTTCCCTTTGGGAAGCATTCCTGATTTTATTTATTTATTTATTTATTGATTGATTGATTGATTGATTGATTAATTAATTAATTAATTAAGTGATATTCCTTTCAGGTTTATGGGGCATAGGAAATCTCGTGACTTTTTTTAAAAAGACAAAGATCAAAGATGCTGAATCATAGTTGAAAGCTGAAGATGCCCTTACTTTGTTTAGTATGGGATTGTGCATAATGGCAAACAAAATACTCTTTTTCGGGTTGAAATGTTGGTGCCAGTTTAGGCTGCATGTTTTTATATGCCTGTCAGTATTGATAGATTGAAGAGGGGATGGCCATTTGCAAACAAAGAATACCAAGTAACTCGCAGAAGAAATGAAAAAAGAAAAGAAAAGCTACCTAATGAATGAGAGAACCAAGACGACAACATGCTGGCAGCTTCTGAGTAAGCTCCCAGCTTGCAACAGGTGTTATCACTTCTGGCTTAATATGATACACCCAAAATTCTACCCGAGGGCAAGAAAAGAAACTTGACCAGCCCAGTGGTGAAATGCAATTTTTTTTTACTACTGGTTCTGTGGGCGTGGCTTAGTGAGCATGGTGTGGCTTGGTGGGCGTGGCAGGAGAAGGATACTGCAAAATCCCTATTCCCTCCCCACTCCTGGGGGAAGGATATTGCAAAATCTCCATTCCCACCCCACTCTGGGGCCAGCCAGAGGTGGTATTTGCTGGTTCTCCAAACTGCTCAAAATTTCCACTACCGGTTCTCCAGAACCTGTCAGAACCTGCTGAATTTCACCCCTGGACCAGCCCCAGCAACATTATGGGAACCCATAAAACTAACAAGGGAGTAAAACAGATGAGGACCAAATCTTGTTTTTCCACTGGCAGAAGCAACTAAAAAGATATCATGCCCACATCAGAGCCTGAATCTGTGGGGGAAGACAAGCTGGAACTGGAGCCAACAGAGATCAAGGGGGCAACTTCATTGGCTTCAGAGGAAAATGGGGAGGAGCAGGGCCATTCAGGCCAGGGCTTTCAGGATTAGGATGGCTTGTAGGCAGGGAGGAACCAGGGGCAGGGTGACCAAGAGAGGCTAAGCAGTGAACACGAGAGACCAAGCTCAGGCAATAAGCAAATGCCATCCCCTCCTGATCCTCGAGCATGGAGAGTGGAGAGAAGGTGAGAACAGCGCAGGCTGAGCCAACTACTCAGGGGGAGAATGCCCCACCCCTCTTCACAAGGCACACTTGGGGACTGAGACTTAAGGAGACTCTGTGGGAAGGGGCAATTGTCAGGAACAAATCTGACTTCCTGGAGTGATGAGTGCCAATGTTTGAACTTTCCTGGATTCCTTGCATTCTTTCTGGATTTCTGGATTATTTGCCATGCTCCTTTGCTTCCTGGACTCTTCAACTTGTCCTGCTGGATTTCTTGCTGTGCAGCTATGGTGTTCACAGCATTGGGCTGGACTATTTGCAGCCAGAGGCTGCTTGAGGTGTGTGTATGTCTGTGTCATCACTTTGCTTTGGGACCTGCCAGAAAGGTGGGATCGTTTGGGGAAATTTGGAGCAATAAAGGGGTGGTTTGAACTGCCACCTGCCTATGGTGACTCTGTGCCATACCCCGGGTCATCACAAAAGGTGAGTAATGAATCCATGGTCCCAGAACCCTTTCACCTCCAAAGACTGTAATAATGCAGGACCCAGCCAGAACCCTCTTCAACTCTCCAAGGACTCTGCTCAAATCTTCCCACAGAGCAAGATGACTTATCTGATTGGTTCTTCTAAACACCAGTTTGCCTTCAGACACTTCCCTTGGAAGTCACCAAGTTCTCTGAACTTACTAACTTAAAAAAAAAAGATTAAAAAGCACTAGATACCACAGCTAGTTTCATTGCCATCCCACCAAGCTTATTAAAAATAAGAGCAAATAAATAAAGCCATTCTTGTACCTCAAAGGAAAGTTTCATACATTGAAAGTCAATACCATTATTTTATATTGGATCCTCAGCAAGTTACTTCTTTTCTGCCTTTTTTTTTTTATTTAATGCATTTCACTATATCTTCCACAGTATTTGCATACATGGGCAAATATCCACAGCAGGCATCATAGATATTTAAGATTTCAATTGTCTTCGAAGCAGGGTCAGGAACCCTATTCTGATTGCATCCTTGACTTCTAGTTCTTATCACGTAAGACTTGCCACACTTAGAATTGTGAGAAACTGGAAAAGATGAGTGGGTTGCTTCAATCCCCACGTCAAGGGATTTCGGAGGAAATAGAATTCTCTACATAGCCAGACAACCTTCTAAAGAACATCTAAAAAGAATCAATTCCAATCTCCTATTGTGCATATGCAGTAGGGACGGTGGCTCAGTGGCTAAGACTCTGAGCTTGTCGATTGAAAGGTCAGCAGTTCAGCGGTTTGAATCCCTAGTGCCATGTAACGGGGTGAGCTCCCGTTACTTGTCCCAGCTTCTGCCAACCTAGCAGTTCGAAAGCACATTAAAAAAATGCAAGTAGGAAAATAGGGACCACCTTTGATGGGAAGGTAACAGCGTTCTGTGTGCCTTTGGCATTTAGTCATGCCAGCCACATGACCATGGAGACATCTTTGGACAGCGCTGGCTCTTCACCTTTGAAGTGGAGATGAGCACCACCCCCTAGAGTCAGGAACGACTAGCACATATGTGCGAGGGGAACCTTTACCTTTACCTTATTGTGCAGATATGTTGAGACTGTGACTCCCAGAATTCCCCAGTAGAGTGAAACTGAGCTTTAATACTTTTATCATCAGGCATCTCAAAGGCCATCAGCCACTGCAGTCTATATGGCTCATTAGTGTAGCACAAACAGAGAAAAGTCACTGACCCACTTTCACACATTATATTCCACATAGCTTCTTAAACTTGATATATGGAGCAAACGCAATGAGCTGAGTTCATATTGCGAACTAAGTCATAAACTATGTTTTCTAAATCACAGTGGTTGGATCTGCAAAAAAAGCTCAGCTCCCATCAAAAGGCAGGCTACATTGGGGCTTACGGTGGCATGAACCCAGCTATCAGGGGAAGAGGTAGAAAACTTGTATCGTGATAACCACAACAGTCACCGACTAATAAAGAAAGGAATTCAAATACAATTTACTTTCCATTCTACTCTATTCCGTTACACAGATGTAAGCTTTTTCTGTAGCAGCAGCTGCCTTAGCTAGAGATACCATAGGACTGCTTTGACATTTAACAGCTGCCTGGATAATGAGAGTGTTGACCTCAGCTTGATATTTTTTATTCACATTGCCCCATGCTCCCGGCTTTCTGGATTTCATTTCACAGTCTGTGCCAGTATTGCTAGATTAACATTAATATCTGAAGCTCTGTCTGTCCATCTCCCCTTTGTCTTGCTTGGAGAGAATCAAATATTAAGTACCACTTACAGGGATGATGTTTATGTGCTGAAATTTCCCTGGGGCTTTGTGAAACTTCAATTTCCTAAGGGCACGCTTCTATCATGTGTTCGTTCTGGGCAGAAACATTTTTAAACCCATGCCAAAGTTGTTGTTTTAGCAAAGAAACTAGAGCAAACAGAAAGAATGAGCAGGAAAAGCTGACATACAACTGTCCTATATGCAAAAAAAGAGAAAGCATAGGGTTGCAAATAAAATACAGCTCTCTGAAAAATGTACTTCTTTTTGGGGCAAAGGAATCCAAACAGAATTGCTATCCATCACCAATTATAAGGCAGTTCTTTATTTTAATGATCAGGAAGCATCACTATATTGTCTATGCTTTATGCATCATATGTTATGCACTCTCAGTCTGGAAAGGAACAAGGAGGTGCACAGCACAAGAAAAAGAAAAGTGATATAAAACTGACAGCTGTTCCTGGAAAAATTGTCTTACCAAATCAGAAGCCAAGCTAGCACAATGACAATGGGATTCAACGAATCTATCCATTTTGCTTCCTCTGAATTTTTTTTTCATGTTTTTTTTTTAATTTTTATTTTCAGAAGAAATACATTCATTTCAGTCCAAATTCTTACTGAAAATATATCATGGCTGGTGGCACAGTTAGCTAGATGTTTAGCTTGTATTTGGCCATTTTGTCTGCCTTTCTAGTCTTTCGTAAGGACCTGGGATAGGCAGATGGTCGGTGTCTGAATCAGACATTGGTCTGATGGTCTTAAAGGTTTTTATCACGGGATGTAAGTTGTTCCAAGAAAAGCTGCCTTTTTGATGTGGATTTTGTCGATTCAAGTGATGCTCTAGATATTTCAGGATTGCAACCAAATACCAATATCAGGATTTGGAAATCAACAGAGATTTGATGTGGCAGATTACTGATATGTTTTCCCTCCCCTGGTGAAATATATGCCAATGGAGCTTTCAAAATATCTCCGAGGGACATCTAATGAGACATGATTTCGCCAGATGACCTCAAACTCTAGTTGGCACTACAGTACTGGCTTCATTTCCTGACTTTTATTTTGACACATTCCTTCATGCTCACAATATGTTCCATGAATTAATGGAAATCACTCTTAATAAACAGGTAAATAATCTTTACTCTTAAGAGATTAACTTCCTAAACAATTGTTGAATTGATTACCGTATTTTTCGGAGTATAAGACACACCAGAATATAAGACGCACCTTAGTTATGGGGAGGAAAATAAGAAAAAAGCTGATTGGCAGGTGGATCGGCCTCCCAGAATACCCCCAATCAGCTGTTACCAGAGTGAATTTTAGCAACAGGTTCCTTGGTTGTGAGCTCTGTGCCTTGCTTTTTTTTTGCTTTTTTTCCTGCCTCTGAAAGCCTCCGAAACAAAGCTTCAGAAAAAAAAGCCTCTGAAGCTCTGTTTGGGGGCTTCTTTTCTGAAGCTTCTTTTCTGGTGCTTTTTTCAGCCTCTGGAACCTACCTTTGAGAAGCTGGGCGGGGCTACATTTGGAGTATAAGATGCACCCAGATTTTCACCCTCTTTTTTGGGGGGGAAAAGGTGTGTCTTATACTCCAAAAAAATACAGTAATATATAAAGACCCATGTAAACCCCAATGAATTCAGCAGGTCTATTCACCGTAAATGTGAGCACGCCATCTGTGCATGCGTGCATCAAAAAACATGGCAGTTTGCTTGCATGTGCCGTTTACACATGCATGTGATGTCAAAAAACACAACAATATAGGACAAGATTGTGCCCAGATTGATTCGCCTGAACCAGTCTGAACCGGCAGCACCACTGGCTTAACCCTTCTTCTTAGAGTTGAGAGAGAGGGACTGGCCAAGGTCACCCAGCTGGCTTGATGCCTAAAATGGGACTAAATCTTCACCTGGGCTTCTAGTCTGGTCTCTTAACTCTTAACTTCTCTTTCACCTTCAGAGAAGACATTTATAATAAAACTTCTTCTTGTAGAACATTATTTTTGTTGCCCTTGTTTTCAATCCTGTTTCCCATTAATCTGTTCCAGAAACAATAGGGAGGAAAAAAGTAACCACAAGTTACATTCTAGAGAGTCCAGCATTCCCATTGTGACCAAAATAATTTTGGACTGATTTAAAATAAAAGTTATTCCAGACTGACTTTTTTCATGGTATCAGCAATCCCCCAACCCCCTCTCTCAGGCACAGAGAGAGAGAGGTGGGGGGGGGGGAAGAAAGAAAGAAGAATGGCCTTGTGTATTATTCATCCATGATGAGCTTGTGCACAGCAACTGAAATCTGATGAAATATAAACGGGTGACAGTAATTCCTCAAGAACATTTAATATGCTGAGCATTGCACTAGAAGCATCAAAGCAACTTCCTACAACATTATGAAAATGGATAAATCATTTAGATTTATCATTCAACATTCAATTTTGTGTAGAATTTTAAATTCCCTTAAAGCTCCTTTCCCCTGTTTTTATGAGATGTAAGAGGTTATGAGCTTCCCTGTACTTTACACATTTGGACCCAGTTTTCAGTATGGGACTAATAATTAAAATAAGTTTGTTGGGAGTAATACATATTTCACGTTTTTAGCTGTCAGAAGCTCTAGCCTGTACTTAAAAAAATGTTAGGGTGGAATTATCCACCCTTCCCTGACTCTTTGTCATTTTCAAAATTAATATTTAACTCACTGTTTCTTTATTTTCAACTACTGAAATTGCAGTTGTGATGAATACAAAGTCTTGTGATGCATCTTGTTCCTTCCTTTTGCATCCCAATATGCAAACAAAAAACAATAATAATAGGAAATGGTGCACTATGCCAGTAATACATAGAGACTGACAACCTAACTCTTCTATGTATTGTTAAGAGACCATCTTGAGAACTATTCAGCACATCACACTGCCTTTTAAGAAAAAATAAAGAAACTGGAAGTCATCCAGAATATATTTTTTTTAACTCTAGCCACTACATACAAAGAAAACCTATACAAGATGTTTTATAGGTGGCATCTCCCACCCACAAGATTAGCTAAAATGAATAAAAACCTCTCACTGACATGCTGGAAATGTAAGGTAACACCAGGAACCTTCTACCATATGTGGTGGGTGTGTCCAAAAGCTAGGGATTTTTGGCATCAGATTAAACAATGGTTGGAAGAGATGTTAAATCAAATCATAGATCTAAAGCCAAAACTCTTTCTATTGGGTATCACAAAGGTCAAATATAATAAAGGAACAATATACCTAATGTTGCATATATTAACGGCAGCGAGACTGGTCTTCGTGCAAAATTGGAAAAGTAAAGAGAACCCCCCTGAAGAAGAGATAATAAATAAGATACTGACTTGTGCAGAAATGGACAGGCTGACTCTGGAACTCAAAGACAAGGGTGAAACGGAATATCATGAAATCTGGAATAAAATGTATCAATGGTTGGAGAGGAGGAGAAATGTCGGGATAAAGAAATATGGATAAATCAAGAGTTTAAGAATTATTATGTTAATATTATGTGATAGGTAGGAATTGTATTGGTATTGAATGTAATTTCTATAGACGAAGAGATTTATGAAGTTGAATTTTGATGGATTGCGCAAAGGTATTGAATATGAATTGTAGTTGTTTTAAGGAAAAATTTGATGGAAATGTTGGAACCAGAGAAGTCACACTATGTCCAATGTTTTTAACTGTTTTTTTAATAAAAAAAACTTTTTTTAAAAAAAAGTAAGAAAATTATTGATGTAGGAGATGACCAGGCTGAGCCCGAGGGTGGAGTCAAACATGTCATCAGTCTTGAATCCCTTCGTGCCCAGAAGCAATCTAAGTCCAGCCCACACTGAATTCCATTGATTCTTATCTATCACCAAATTGCTTTGACTGTTAATAGTTCAGATTCATGCAGAGAGCTTAAGCTTACAATAAATCTTTATACCCATTTGCACTGCCTGGATTGCCCATTTTCCCTGGAACTTGACAATCAAGGCTTTAAAAATGTATTCCTGGGACAAAACTGAGGAAACGGAGCATCTTTAGCCTTGGGACAAGAAGGAGGTGGTGGAGAATAGAAGAGAAGAGAAGAGAAGAGAAGAGAAGAGAAGAGAAGAGAAGAGAAGAGAAGAAAATTCTTTATTGGCCAAGTGCGATTGGTCACACAAGGAATTTGTCTTGGTGTATACGCTCTTGGTGTACATAAAAGAAAAGATACATTCGGCAAGGATCATAAGGCACAACACTAAATGATAGTCATAGGAAACAGTCAATATAATTCTTAAGGATACCAGCAACAAGGTTACAGTCATACAGTCATAAGTGGGAGGAGATGGGTGATATGAACAATGAGAAGATTAATAGTAATGCAGACTTAGTAACTAGGTTGACAGTGTTGAAGGAATTATTTGTTTAGCAGAGTGATGGCGTTCGGGAAAAAACTGTCCTTGTGTCTAGTTGTTCTGGTGTGCAGTGCTCTATAGCGTCATTTTGAGGGTAGGAGTTGAAACAGTTTATGTCCAGGATGCGAGGGGTCTGTAAATATTTTCACAGCCCTCTTTGGCTCATGCAGTATACAGGTCCTCAATGGAAGGCAGGTTGGTAGCCATTGTTTTTTCTGCAGTACTAATTATCCTCTGAAGTCTGTGTCTATCTTGTTGGGTTGCAGAACCAAACCAGACAGTTATAGAGGTGCAGATGACAGACTCAATAATTCCTCTGTAGAAGTGTATCAGGTAAGAAGGAATATGAATGTCTGTGAAGGTGAGTCTCAGAGAAGATAACTGTAATACATTTTCTGTAGCCCATGATTTAGCTGAAGGAACTTGGGTACATTACAAGGATAGATAGTAAGGCAGCCTGCAGAAATGTCAGATAGTTGCAATATCAGCAGGATATACTCTGAAAAATAAGTAGTTGCAGTCCATGAGCAGAAGCATCAGTAGGCTGTGATGATGGAGAACACAATCTCTACAAACCTCCACAGAAATTCAAAGGCAGCACTATAATAGGTTGAATAGGAGCCACCTTAAAACTCTAGATCCATCTCCCCAGCCAGATAAGATCAAGATAAAATACATTGGATGACCTTGTGACTGGACAAATGCAGGTAAGTTTGCATCAACTCTACTGACTGAGCCACTGCAAGGAAGAAAACAATGACTTTGTCATAAATACTAAAAAAACCTGAAGGAAATAAAATCAAGAAGTGCCACATTGCCAAAAGATGAGATTCCCATATCGGAATACAGTAGAGTAGAGTAGAGTAGAGTAGAGTAGAGTAGAGTAGAGTAGAGTAGAGTAGAGTAGAGTAGAGTAGAATAGAATAGAATAGAATAGAATAGAATAGAATAGAATAGAATAGAATAGAATAGAATAGAATAGAATTCTTTATTGGCCAAGTGTGATTGGACACAGAAGGAATTTGTCTTGGTGCATACGCTCTCGGTGTACATAAAAGATAAAAACTTAAACAGAAATTATTGAAACACATTGCACTGGAGATCACTCCCTTTAAAACAGCTTCAGGTGGTCCCTAAGAGAAGATTTGTAAAGGATGGCAGGATTGGTGCCATCTGAATATTGGGGAGATTTCACAAGGCAGGCATGATGACAGAGTTTCCTGACTAAATTCACTGATTATACTTATAGTTAGCTGAACCAATGGCCAGTTTGATCACTTTGCTATAAGACTCCAAACCACCAAGCCAAGGAAACCACATTATAGATCAGTACAATGCATAAATCAGGTTGCTTTCAAACTTAATAAGCTAAAAAGTTCAACCTAGAAGTGAAAAGAAAGAAAGATTCCCTCATTGCATATAGGATTAGAAACCGATAAAAGAACTGACTCATACCAACTCAGATCACTAATCTAACTAGCTCAGAATTTTCTAGTCTGACTATCAATGACTTTTCAGAATTTTCCAGCGTGATTGTCAATGTTTTTTCAGGATTTTGGACAAACAAAAACAAAGCACTTTCTTTGTTGTCCTATTTAGTGTCTCTTTGGGATTTGGAGTAGGAGCTTTCCCAGTCCAGTTGGAAATCCCAGTTCCTCCCTACAGCCAAAACCATTGATGCCCTCCAGCTAAAGAAACACTGTTCTTCATTTTGCATAGCCTACTAAATCACATTATGCTGGGTATATATCAGTGGTGGGTTTCAAAATATTTTATTATTGGTTCTGTAGGTGTGGCTTGGTGGGCGTGGCATGGCTTGGTGGACATGACCAGGTGGACTAGGTGAGCATGGCAGGGGAAGGATACTATAAAATCTCCATTCCCTCCCCACTCCAGGAGAAGGTTACTGCAAAATCCCCATTTCCTCCTGATCCTCTAGGACTCGGGAGGCAGAGAATAGATGGGGGCGGGGCCAGTCAGAGGTGGTATTTACTAGTTCTCCGAACTACTCAAAATTTCCGCTACTGGTTCTCCAGAACTGGTCAGAACCTGCTGAAACCCACCTCTGGTATATATGATAATTAAAATACGACGGCACAGAACTGAAATAGCAGCAACCCAAATATCGGCATTCAACATTACAATTATTACCCCAAGTTTTAAAATTGAGTGTGAACAGAGTTTTTGGCCATCTCGGTTGTGAATAAATGATTGTATTTTGATCCCCCTCCCTTTTATGTGTTTGGGTATCTCTGTATATGCAGGCGTTTTTCTTTTTCTTTTCTCCTTCTTCTCCATAACAGTTTGGAGGATGGTTCATGAATTTCATTTCAAAGAGGTTACTAAGCTAGCTGAGTGCTGTTTTGTTTTTGTTTTTTTTTAAAAAAGCTTTAAAAACATACAGAGTCAACTATCAAACAAATGCAAACATCTAACCAATCAATAAAAAATTGGGAGGAAGAAAGATTCGTCTCTGAAACACCTGGGGAGAAAGTTAGCATTGTTACATGCAAACATTGCTTTCCGAGTTCTGCTTATTACAGTCAGAGATGGGCACTACATAATTATCTGAGACCAGAGGTGCACTGTCTATTAATGCAAACTCAATGTGTGCAAGTCAGTGCTTTAAAGGCAAGCAAAACCTAATTGTTTGCATCACTTGGATATTTTAATAGTAACCTGAAGCAACATTGCCAATTAAACATCTCTAGTGGACCATCTTCCCAGGAGAAGAAATGGCTTAAAGTTTTGCAGTTGACATTTTAATGGATAAATTGCTGAGGCTATTAGTAGATAGCTGTAATATTGCTTTGTTAGTCATTAGTAGAGCAATGGAAAGACTCTGAAACTTGTTCTGCCAGTACATAACTCTGGACATAATAATGCCATAGGGTCCATTCTTTGCTGCACCAAGAGAAGTTAGATTAAGGTTGAAGTGATAGTAGGCCCAGCAGATTATTAGCAGTACAAATAATATGGGGGTGATAAAAAGTGTGCAGTTGGACTGAAACACTCATTATGGATTTTCTTGGTTAGAGATGATGAGATTTGGTTATAGCAACAGATGTTCTTCCTTTCCCTGAAATAATAGTTGCATCCAGAGTTAATCCCACTAAATTAGAGGTTGTGTTCAGGTGGTTTGCACCATGTCGGGTGAACCGGTAGCGGCGATCGCGGGTGGGCCCACCCACCAGCTCACCTGCCCCGGCTCCAAGTTGTGCTATTTAGGCATGTTTTTGAGGCCGGGTGCATGCGTGGAAGGCACATGAGTGAGCAAATAGCATGCATGGAAAGCCGGGCACATACGCGGACAGCACACGGACGGCGAACCAGTGGTAAAGGTAAATGAAACCCACCCCTGCACTAAATCCCTCCTCTTAAAGTATTCTAAAATGGCCTCCTTCCAAAAGCATTCCATTTCTACTTGGGTATGTAGGGCTATTTTTAAGCCCCGATTAATCAAAATGGGACAGGGTGGCTCAGTGGCTAAGACGCTGAGCTTGTCGATCGAAAGGTCGGCAGTTCAGCGGTTCGAATCCCTAGTAAGGGGGTGAGCTCCCGTTACTTTTCCCAGCTTCTGCCAACCTAGCAGTTTGAAAGCACGTAAAAAAATGCAATTAGAAAAATAGGGACCACCTTTGGTGGGAAGGTAACAGCGTTCCGTGCACCTTTGGTGTTGAGTAATGCTGGCCACATGACCATGGAGACATCTTCGGACAGCGCTGGCTCTTCGACTTTGAAACGGAGATGAGCACTGTGAGTTCCCTTAGAGTCGGGAACAACTTCCACATATATGCGAGGGGAACCTTTATCTTTACCTTTAATCCAAATAGTAGCAAGGTTTAGAATCAGGGCTAGTGGTGAATATCTAGTGGTAGGAATAGCTGGTTTGACTGGGTCTATGACTAATGAGTATAAAACTAAACTACATAGCATCTACTGTACTAACTAAAGTTCTGACAAGTCAGCTAGAGAGGAGTGGTAGGTAGCATCGGAATGTTGACTGAATTCCTGTATCTGGGAAAACGATGTCAGGATTCAGAGTGACTTGATTTGGTAGGCTTGGGAATAGAGGGGACAATGAAGGGCAGGGGAGATACAGTGGGAGACATTGGGAGGGCCACTCTTGAGGAAGATCTTCTGTCAAATATAAATTTTGTGTTCCAGCCATCAGTTCCTTGCGTCCTGGTCTCCAGCTATTGCTCTCTAACACCAAATCAGCTTGCAAAAATGCTTTCTTCATCCATAACTTTATGATGGATGAGAGAACTGAGCTGACATATATTACCAGAAGTGCCAAGGGAGGTGCCAGAAATATGTCTACTTGGATTTTCGATGTGGCATTTACTACAATACCAGGGAAAGGGCAGGGGTTAATTGTTGACACTCATGAGTCTTTTTTATGACTTTCAAAGATGCTATTCAGAAGATTATTAGATGTGAAACCCTGTTTGTGAAGTTGAACTGTTATTTCCTCTCTGCTGCATATCAGTTACCTGCCTGAGATGCTCAACCCTACAGCTGGCTGGGGATGGAATTTCCCAGACTTATAGTACTGAGACTTCAACTATCCATCTGTCGGCCTGTTGTCTCAGGGCAGAAATGCTCTGTAAATAAGACCGAACAGCAGAAGTCTCTTTTGCAAGGGAAGAAAACTTCCAAAACTTTGGATGAGAAAGTTTAATATATTTCTGCACTGCAATTGGGTATCCTGTCTAGTCAGAAGGAAACTTATTGGGTTTGATAGAAATTACTTCCAGGTAAATTAGCATGGGGTTGTTGTTTTCTTTGTCACTTTCTCTCAACAGGTCCCCAGTCACTGGTCTTGGTACAGAAGTAAACAGCTGACCTCGATCCTCCTTAAGGCTTGCCTAAGGGAGGAAGAGTAAAGTTGTGACATCATCTTGAAAAACTATTCCTCTGAGAATTCATGCCCTTGTTTTGTGGCCTCACTTCTTTAGTGCCAATTGCTTCTGCTGCCTCTGCTATTTACCCAGGCATGGCTTAAAATAGGACCTTATGGATTATGTACAGTTGTGAATACTTGTGCCTAAAATAAGAACCAGAGGGGGAAAAATATGTCTTGTTTCCCCAGAGTAAACATTATTTGAAAAAAAAAATAGGTTGTATTTTCAGCAATTGTGCATAGAATCACACTTAAAGGTATATCTCCTTTTCTTTATTCACAAAGAATAATTCAATAAACATAATTCTGAAACAGTTCATCAAGGGAAAAAAGGAAGGTAATTCTTTAGAGCGATAAGAGCCATCTGGTACAAATTATAAATATGCTGAAAGGATGAAAAAGGCTTCATGATGTCATCCCATAATCCCTTTCATATTTGCGTCTTGGCATCAGGTAGTTTCATGGCATGGCATGTTTGTCATCCTTCCCTTTACAGACGTTAATTAATTCAGTTTGTAAAATGAAGATATGTTGGGATTGACCAGCAATTCAGCAAACCTTTCTAAGAATTGAACAAATTAAAAGAAAATACTCAATTTTTCTTTCTATCACATTCATAATTTAAAAAAAAAATCTCAATTTTCTTTTATTCTGTTTAAGAGGAGAATTCTGCTAGGCTCTTACACTTTTTTTTTTTAAAAGAACTAAATTCTCATGTATTTGCATCTGCCACATTGCTTAGATTCAACTTTTTAACATTATATAGTGGTCTACCGTTTAGCCACTGTAACCAATCAAGTTGACTGAGAGAGAGAGAAAAAAGAACAGTTTGACCATTCATGTGTCACAATTCTCTTGGTTAAATGCAATCTGGATTTGTCTAAGCATTTTGATGAGAACAGCAATAGTACAATGAGTCAATCAGTGATCCCTTAAGTTGAGCAAGAGTAGAATCAAAATAGGGCAGGGGTGAAATCTACTTACCTTCCCTACTGGTTCGGAAGTGCACGCACTTCACACACGCCATTGTCATGTCTGATTTTTGACCCTCTGCACATGGGCATAGCCTTCTGCTATAGGTCAAAAATGGGTTATTTCCTGGTTAAAACCAGGAAGTAAAGATGTCCAGGCAGGTGGGCAGAGCCTCGCACTGCCACCTCTACCGTTTTGCTGAACCACATGTCATCGCCGCCGCTACCAGTTTGCGCAAGCCGGACAGAACTGGCAAGATTTCACTACTGAAATAGGGGCATTTAGTACTGCTGTTCTGTCCCTTTTCAGAAGTCAGATGAGGCAGATAGCTCTAATATTGCTCTGTTAGCCATTAGTAGAGCAATAGACGGACCCTAAAATTTGTTCTGTCAATACATAACTCTGCACGCAACCATGACATAGGATCCATTCTTTTCTACACCAGAAGAAGTTAGATAGTAGGCATAGCAGATTATTAGCAGTACAAATAATGTGATCAAATGTGTCACTTCAAGTGCACTTAGTCTGAAACTCTCATTATTGATTTCCTTAATTAGAGATGAGGAGGTTTGGCCATAGCAACAGATGGCAGGCATGAAGTAAGACTTTCAATGCTCAGTGATGGACTTCCTGCCTATCCATCAGACTCCAAACTAAGAATGAATGTCAGCTGCCACTTTATGATCACTTGTGCTTCGCTATTATGCAGCAACAATCTGCCATGAACTGGGGAGAGGGGGAATGAAGGGAGAGGGATGCTTGGGGGGGGGGAATGAAAGTAGAAGCCGACTCGAGTTGCTGCTCCAAAGGACACCCAGCTGGGCAGAAGGAGGGTGTCACATACCAACATGAGTTAAGACTGTCCATTATGGAAACATCTTGCAGGAACTTGATTGGTGGGCAGACAGAGTGGGAAAAGTAGAACTTAGTGATTTTGATGCACAATTTTCAGTTCTGGCTTTTCATTACACTTGATCTCTAATAAAATTATGCCTTCTTCAACAAATGGACCCAAGGGTTGTTTATACTTAGAGGTTTAAGCTGAGTTAGGCCTGATGTGAAGATTCTTCCAAGCTAAGTTCTGTATTGTTTTACACCTATAAGCAAAAACTTGCCAGACTGAAGACTCTGCTATCTGCAACTATAATATACTCTCTGAACTATTAAGGGAGGATCTGTCTTCACCTCTTTCTCACACATAATATCTAGACTGAGTTGCCTCTTACTCTTCTGGAATGGAACCCCCGGTGGCGCAGCGATTAGAGTGCAGTACTGCAGGCTACTTCTACTGACTGCCGGCTGACTGCAATTTGGCAGTTCAAATCCCACCAGGCTCAAGGTTGACTCAACCTTCCATCCTTCCTAGGTGGGTAAAATGAGGACCCAGACTGTTGGGGGGGGAGAGAATAGGCTGACTCTGTAAAACCGCTTAGAGAGGGCTGTAAAGCACTGTAAAGCGGTATATAAGTCAAAGTGCTATTGCTATTGCTCTTCCTCTCCACCTCCTCTCTACATTCCATCAAACTACCCCAATTTAGGTGCACGTTGCAACCCATTTCTAGTCATGTATCTTTTTTTCACATATAGAAGAATGGGATGGTTCTTTCCAAATTTAATTGGGGAAATGTTAAATCAGCGCACAATCGTATCTTTCTTCCAAACAATAACACATTGTGCTGCTCTAAATACTTGAGTTTTAATGTGTGCAGATTGCTTTTGGATGAAAAACTGAAGGAATCTGAATTAATGCTGGGCTGAGATTAAGGAAAAGAAATAAGAAGGAGACCACTGCAAGAACCAACATGTGAAGTATCATGTTTCTTAGCAAAATAAGACCCATTCTTTTCCCCACTTCAATAAGCGGGAGTAGTTATTCTCCCAGTGAGTTCTTTATTATGGTGACAGTTTTCATGTTTTCATGAGATGCAATCCTCAGTGAGATGAGTTTTTCCCTGCTGTGCCCACTTATTGATGTACTGTCCAAAATTCTCAGCAGATGAATAGAATAACCCAAACATTTCTATAAAATCTGTCTCACCCTTTCAATCAGATATTTTCTTTTTTTCTTTTGCAGCCTGCCTTGAGAAGATTACATTTTGCAGTCCAGGTAGTTACACACACAGTAATGAAGGGTGGAAGCAAAACTAATGTATTATATTCAGGGGACCTTGCACATTGAAAGTATACTTTAAAAAAGCAAATAATTATTAACTGAACTAAAAAAAAAAAGCCAAAGACACATGCATCATCCTATTTTAGGCATATAAAAAGGCACAGGGCTGGACTCAAAGGGATAAATTTAAGAGTCTTGTTTTTGGGAAGGTTTTTTTTTTTAAAAAATGACCAGTATCTAAGCAAAACCAGGATTGGTTAATTTGATGCTGTTCATTCTGCCCTCGTTTTTATGTTCTTTATAAAAACATAGTTTGGCTGACTACATTATTTATAAGCGATAGTTTTATTGATTAATATTTTACAGACTTGTTTCTACTACAAGGTCCTTAACTCCATTAACACAGGCAGTCTTTGTTTAATGACTGCCTTGCTTAGCAACTATTTGCAGTTATGACAGTGATGAAAAAGTATCTTTGCAACCAAACCTCACATTTGCAACCTTTGGAGGTTTGCAAAGCAAAAGAAAACTGAAGTAAGATTATAAATGTTACCATGGATTCAGTTGGCAGTCACTTTGCTTAATGACCAAGTTGCTAGTCCCAGTTGTGGTCATTAAACGAGGACTCCCCTGTAGTGTTTGTTCCTCAGCCATCTGAAGCCCTTTTCCTCCTTTCACCATGCCCTTGGCAAATTGATGTAGAGATGCCAGCAAAAATACATTTAACTTCTTTAACTACTTTTCCAGACCACATTTGAGTTAAGATGAACATTTCATTTGATTATAGATAATTTTTAAGCTCATCTGTACAAACCATTTAAGATATTGGAATAGAACTTGTATATAGCAGAAATATGACTTTTTTATTTAACAATGAAGCATATAGCAAAATTGGTTTCAGTTATTAAATTTTAGTTGGAGGGGGGAGGGAGGGAGAGAAAGAGAAAATGAAACAATAATAGATTCATATATCCCTCAAAAGAGAATTCTACACTGCAGAAACCACCAGTAATACTTTTCAACTAACACACACACACACACACACACACACACACACAAGCACTTAGCAATAGCACTTAGACTTATATCCCACGTCATAGTGCTTTATAGCCATCTCTAAATGGTTTACGGAGTAAGCATATTGTCCCCAACAATCTGGGTCCTTATTTTATCGACCTTGAAAGGATGGAAGGGTGAGTCAACCTTGAGCTGGTGAGATTTGAACTGCCAAACTGTTGGCAGTCAGCAATCAGCAGAATTAGCCTGCAATATTGCATTCTAATCACTATTTATTTATTTATTTGATTTGATTTATATGCCGCCCTATCTCCACAGGACTCAGGGCGGCTCATAACAATAAAATAACCGAATAAAAGCGTGTTAAAATACATGTTAACCCCCCCAGTCCAGGCTGAATAACCATGTCTTTAAGTCGCGGCGGAAGGTGCGGAGGTCAGGGGCCAACCAGAGCCTCAGAGGAAGTTGGTTCCAGAGGGTGGGAGCACCCATAGAGAAAGCTCTGCCACCTATATCTATATTTTTTTATTAAAGGGCATACCAAACCACTTAAATATATATCAATCTTTTGATCTATATAAGAAAGAAACTATCAAGAGTTTCTCTATCAAGAAAGAATCTATCAAAAGAAACTATAAGTTTATCTAACTGGACCTAAAAGGAAGAAAAGGCTGAAAGGCAATTAAAAAGAATTATTATTGGACACATGCATATATTTTCCTTAAGGTTTTCTCCTTCCTTCCTTCCTTCCTTCCTTCCTTCCTTCCTTCCTTCCTTCCTTCCTTCCTTCCTTCCTCCCTCCCTCCCTCCCTCCCTCCCTCCCTCCCTCCCTCCCTTTTCTTTCTTTCTTTCTTTCTTTCTTTCTTTCTTTCTTTCTTTCTTTCTTTCTTTCTTTCTTTCTTTCTTTCTTTCTTTCTTTCTTTCTTTCTTTCTTGGGGGCCATATGGTAACCATACTATAGGTCAATGTCCCTCAATCAGTAGACAATAGCTGTGAAAAAATATCAATCTGTTGCGGAAGGAAAGCCTTGCTTTCAGTTCCCCAAAACAGTTTAACATTCTGATAAACCCAGATAATGAGAATTTAGACCAAGATGGTGCTAACTCCTGCCAATTGAAGATTGATATTTGCCCTGAAACAAGAAGGTAAACAGAAAAGGCAAAACAAAATTGGTCTCCTTGCTGAAAGAAGGAAACTAAAACAATTTCCTGAATTTTTTAGAATGACAGTCTAACAGTTCTCAGCTTTATCTCTCAACCCTAACCCTGTAACTTTTTGACTCTGTCATCACATCTTTGGCTAAACTGCAGTTTCTGGCTTATCTTGAACTGGTTTATCTAGAATATGTGTCAACTACTTTGATTATTGTGGCTTTGACTCTGGATTGCACTCATGCTGTAAATCTTTTTGGCTTCTGCATTTGATACTTTTTAACGGTGGCTCAACTTTTCTCAAGTTTGTACTGAAGACTTTTGCATTCTTGTAATGATTTATGGCTACTGATTCCCCACCCACCCCCCAGTTTCTCAGCACCTGAAATCTTGGTTTCTGCCTCTGGGTCAGAATAACAAAAGTAATGTGATAACCTTCTGTGGCTTATTCTCATGTGACCATTCGTCAAAATCCAAATTTGCCAGTAAATCTTACATGAGTTCCAACCTAGTTATTACCAATCTAGCAGTCTTGAGTAGGACAGTTCAGTGCAAGCACGGTGACTAGCCCAGTTACCTTCCATAGGTGAAAGGAGACCTTGGATGTAAGCTTAGTTGTTTTCATCACATACTGACAATCCAAGTCAGACCTAGCTAAGGTCAAGTCTAGAGAATATATATATATATCTTTGAACTGTCACTGCTGTCACTATGCAAAAGTTTAATCTATACTTGGGAACAACTGAGATTAAGGCCCCTTTGAGAAATCTAAAAGAAAGTTCTCACTTCTGTAGCCAGTAAATTCACCTTGACATTTCTTGAAGGCTTAATTTGACTAGAATCACTGTGGCACCTAACGATTGCTACAAATACCTGGAGAACTTTTACTTAATTCTCACGGGTGTCATTTGTTCCTTTTGACCTATGTCTCTGTTCTGAACATTTTCGTTTAATTAAATGAAACTATGAAATAATCAGGTGAGGCCAAAAGCCTGACAACTGCTAATGAAGGGTCTCCTGACACCCAAATCCAATCCATTATTTTATCACTTACAGCTTACATGGCCCTTCAGTAGCACTTCGGTACAAAAGCATCCTTTTGTTTTTCAACTTTAAAGGTATTTTCTTAAAGATAAGACCCCTAGCAGACAGTCCCACTGGCAGCATGTTATAAATAAGAGATTCACTGAGACATAATAAACGGTGGATGTCCCTCTACGCTTCTTAAAGAAGCTCAGAAAAAAAAAAAGCAAGAAATTTAAAAAAAAAACCACCTTCCTCCTGACATAAAGTTACCTTTGTGAAAAACAAACAATAGGGCTCGTTTTTATTTCTCAAACTCTACATTTAGGATTGGGAGTAAACAGTCAAACTTTGGCAATCAAACTTATAGCCTTTGAGGCTGAAAAGCTGAAAAAGGGAGGAAGATGATAATTGAGCTCTTACATCTGCTGAAGAAGACTGTTCAAGTTCTGGATTGGGTGAAATACAAAACATATTACATATATCAACATAAACGATGATGTTAAGGTTTAGTAGAACTTACTGGTTTGAGCAGAGGTGGGTTTCAGCAGGTTCTGACCAGTTCTGGAGAACCAGTAGCGGAAATTTTGAGTAGTTTGGAGAACCGGTAGTAAAAATTATGACTGGCCCCGCCCCCAACTATTCTCTGCTCCCAAGTCCCAGCTGATTGGAAGGAAATGGAGTTTTTGCAGTAACCTTCCCCTGGATTGGGGAGGGAATGGAGATTTTATAGTATCCTTCTCCTAGAGTGGAGTGGGAATGGAAATTTTACAGTATCCTTCCCCTGCCATGCCCACCAAGCCATGCCATGCCTACCAAGCCACACCCACAGAACCGGTAGTAAAAAAAAATGAAACCCACCACTGATTTGCACATGTAGTATTAATGTATAGTATAGCATTCAGTTGGCAGAGACATCACCCTGCCAACAAAAGTGTATAGTCAGGGCTATGGCTTTCCCAGTTGCAATGTATGGCTGTGAAAGTTGGACCATAAGGAAGGCTGAGCGCCAAAGAATTGAGGCCTTTGAACTATGGTGCTGAAGAAGATTCCTGCGAGTCCCTTGGACTGCAAGACGATCAAACCAGTTGGTCCTAGAGGAGATCAACCCTGACTACTCTTTAGAAAGCCAGATCTTGAAAATGAAACTCAAATACTTTGGCCACCTAATGAGAAGGAAGGACTAACTGGAGAAGAGCCTAATGCTGAGAACGATTGAGGGCAACAGAAGAATGGGATGGCAGAGAACGAGGTGGCTGGATGGAGTCACTGAAGCAGTAGGTGTGAACTTAAATGGACTCCGGGGGATGGTAGAGTACAGGAAGGCCTGGAGGAACGTTGTCCATGGGGTCGCGATGGGTCGGACACAACTTTGCAACTAACAACAACAATCAAACTCGATTTCATTGAGGGCCACATCAGGGTCATGCTTGATCTTGGGGGGCTGGGGTGGGTATGGCCAGCCTGGGCTTGGCCAGCTCATTTGGGGGGGGGGCTCCTGTGGCAGCCCCAATGCTCTGTCAGCAAAAACAGGTTCCCGAGCTCGATTTTCGGCTGCAATGGCTTCCTGCAACTGTCTGCCCACTGCCAGATGCACTGTGGGCTGGTTTCCAGCGCAGCCCCACGGGCCAGATCTAAGCACCCCATGGGCCAAATCCAGCCCGCAGGCCTTGAGTTTAACACCCCTGACTTACATCAACACTTTAAAAAAAAATGGAAATAATAATTGAATGCAATAATCATTGTATTTGCAGGGCTATTTCATCATTTTTAAAAAAAGAGTGCCAAATAAATAAATAAACAAACAAACAAATAGTCCTTATGATTCCCTTCAAAGTGTAAATTCTTTCAAATGATTTTGTTAGAGAATAGGGATTTAAGGAAACAAGGCATGGACATTGTATAATTATGATCTACATTTGTATACGTACTATGTGTGGTTTTATTGCCATGGCAGCACATATTTACAGAAGGCTGCATTGATTCTGCATCTCAATAGAATAATCCCACAGTGCTGACTTGGTGGTTCCACATTAGCAATTTACACGGATCGCTTTGCTTTGGCTAAGGGAATAAAATACCACATTTTGTTAGTAATCCGTGGGCTTTCACAAAAGCCTAATCAAGTGCGTAATATACACTTGTCTCCTTGTCATGTCCAGAAGTAGAAGGAGGGGAGATGTAGCCCATGTTACTGTAATTCAAGGGGTTGTATTGAATACCATTTAGAAATTTCAGTGGTGCCAAATACAGTGGAATGAATGGGTATGAAAGACCTACAGTACAGAGTTTTATGGCCACTATGTAGGACAAACAGAAAGAACACTAGCAGAGCGCATCCATGAACACCAACTAGCAGTCAGAAGACATGATGAAAACCTCCTAATTGCACAACACTTGGGAAGACTTGACCATAGTTTCAACTGAGAGACGGTGAGCATCCTAGACCAAAAATTGTAGAGAATTCCTGGCACTTGGACAAATCTCTTTTATCTCTATTTTAAATTTTGTATTTATATGTTTTATTTTATGGCTGTTCACTGCCCTGAGTCCTTCGGGAGTAGGGCGGTATACAAATTTAATAAAATGAAAATGAAATGAAATCAGCCATCAACAGACACATAGAGATAAACAACATCTACACACCATTCAAAAGAGACCATTAAAAAAAAAGACCACAACACCTCCTGACCAGCAATCAGTACTCATATAAGAAGAGATTAATACCAAACAGTCAACAATAACCCCAATAAAAGAACTGCCAACTCAATAAACAAGAGTGTAATTGAGGAACCATCAAGAATAGTCCCATCATTACTGACAGAGCAAGCCACTTGTATATAAACAGAAAATAAGCCCCTTTCCCTTCTAACACTAATGATTTTACCTAGTTGGGTAATGAAATATTTGCAAGAAAATATTTG
Source organism: Pituophis catenifer annectens (assembly GCF_029215685.1). NCBI lineage: Eukaryota > Metazoa > Chordata > Lepidosauria > Squamata > Colubridae > Pituophis > Pituophis catenifer. The sequence goes on along the minus strand of NW_027256893.1, from coordinate 13,018,577 downwards.
TTTCAGTGAGCAACAAGAACCTCTATATATTGAAGAATCTTGACACTGCTACTTAAAGCTGGTATAGCAATTGACTACTGTAAGTTTCTATCTATGGGGTAGTACAAAGAGAGGATCTGAAAGTGGGCATTCTCTGTGGAACCCAAAGATGGGTTTTACATAATTTTAACACCGGTTCACCGCACACCAAAAATGTAAGCGCACACATGCACATGCTTGCTTCACTCACGTACTTTCTGCATATGAGCCCAGCCTTCCTTGCATGCACTTCGCTCTTGCGCATGGCTTGCACATAGACATGTGGCTTAGAAAACATGGCCAAATAGGATGGCATAGTGCCAGGATGGTTGGGCGGCATCCGCAGGTCTCCACTACCAGTTTTCCCAAACCGGCTGAATACCACCACTGATGGAACCTTTTCAATTTTAGATTATCTTGTCCCTGCCACCTTTAAGGTAAGGTAGATTCTTAATCTCATTGTTTTCTGGAAGCTTCTTAATTCTTGGCTGTATCATAAAACTTTCAGAGATAAATTAATTTCATTTGTTATTGGCAGAGAAAGATGTAGTGTGTGATATCAATGAAACATCTGAAGTTTTATTCTTGCATTTATACATCGGTATGTTTTTAGCTCTTTAGCACTTATGAACACCACTGTTGTGTCTTTAGATTGAAGTTTTCTATAAACTTTATAAATAAATAGTAGACCATCTGTCAAGTGAGGAATTTGAAGATGAGATACCCAGTCCCATCTTAACAGCTCTAGAGGAAGTGCCAATTAAAATGCTAACAACAAATGCAAAACGAGGATGTGTGGCCCAGTGAAAGAATGGTACACAATCCTAGAGAGGAAAGCAATGACAAACTTAGATGAGATTGTGAAGGATAAACACATTTCTATGATAGAATATAGTTATGAAAACTGCATATTGAGAAAGAAAATAGATAACTTTGAATGCTGGATTTGGAAACAGTTTCTAAGAATATTATGGACTGTAAGGAGAACCAATCAATTGGTTGTGGATGAAAGAAAGACTGACTATTCCCCATAGACAATGATCAACAAGCAGAAATTCATTTACTTTGGGTATGTGATGTGAACAAACAATGGCTTAGGGGGGAAATGACTATGTTTGGCAATGTTGAGGAAAGGAAAAGAAGGGAGAAAGACAATAAAGAGAATAAATAAAATGAATGGATGGGATTGGAAATATCACCTGAACAGTCTCGGAAGAAATACATATTGTTGTCAGGGTCAAATCAGAATTGAAGGCATTTGTCTCTATAGCTGTCAGGGACTGGCCTGACGGTACCTAACTAACTGCTTCACAAAAATGAAGCTTAAATGTGGCCTCTTTATGTTCAAGCATGGCTTTTTACATCTAGTTTATAGTTTAGTATTCCTCATGAACCAGACAATTATGGTTTAAGTAAGTCATGATTGACTCAACCATCTTTTAGCATGCAGTGTCAACAGAGCCCTATTGAATCTATTGTGTGGCCATCCATTTCAGGATCATCATTTCTGGGCTGCATACTTGAAATGTTTTGAATTTTCCTCGTAGAATTAATTTTGGTCAATGGTCACTTGAATCAGTGCGGCAAATACTGCATATTTAACATAGTGCTCATATTAGGAAAGTTACATCTAGAAATGTTAGTGACATGTTTCAGCTTCACAGATATGAAACTGATTTTTTTAAGCTTTTATTTTTTTCTTCTGGATTGTATTGATAGAAGGGAATTATATTTACAATGATAAGTAAAGGTAAAAGTTTCCCCTGCCCAGTCGTACCTGACTTTAGGGAGCAGTGCTTATCTCTGGTTCTTAGCTGAAGGAACCAGCATTGTCCGAAGACCCTTTCTGTGGTCATGTGGCCAGCATGACTAAATGCCAAGGCACACAGAACACTGCTATCTTCCCACAAAGTGCTACCTACTTATCTACTCCAGAGGTGGGATTCACTTACCTTCCCTACCGGTTCGCAAATGAGAGCACGCTTTGCTAGTGCATTACATCCGGGCGGGTGGGCAGAGCCTCCCACAGTCACCACAACCAGTTAGCCCGAACTGAATAGAACTGGCTGAATCCCACCACTGATCTACTCCCATTTGCATTCTTTCAAACTGCTTGGTGGGCAAGAACGACAAGCAGCTGTGAATTAACAATATAGGCAGTAGAACTAAACTATACTTTATTTCCTAACTTTTTCTTTTCACATAACTATTTATCCTTAAAGTTGTTGATACTTTCCATTTTTCTTCAACATCACATTTCCTAAAATGTATTGTGTTTGTTTATTTTATCTATGACCGCAACACTGTAATTTAGTACAGAATAAGATAAAGTTTCTTCTCAAAAGGCCAGTTTACCAAGAAGAAAAAACAAATCTCCTATTGAATGTCTGATTTTCAGCATGATGCATCGTTTGCGTAACACGATGCGTAACTATGGATTTGAGAAATTTAAGATTTACAGCCCACAGCGGTGAAGGTTTTGTACAATATTCTAAAACAAAATCAATCAAACTACATTATTGCTTTCTGCAATATGTAGACCTCATCTGAGTGTTATTCATTTTATTGATTGGATCCAGACTTGGTTGTATGTAAATAGACCTGACTGATGTCAGACCTAAAAATGTGTCTGATTTCAATTCCATTTACTGAAGAATGTTTTCTTTAGGAATACTCAGGACTGATCTAAGAATGAAATCTATTAAATATACCAGCATGTTCTACTATCAGACAAGATTTTGCAATCACTTCAAGCTGAATTTCTCATTAGCTTTGTCTTTGCTTTCTTGCTCGTATCTAGCTTAACAATATAGCTCAACTTCTGTCTGTTGTATGTACAGCAACAGCAGATAGATATTGTTCTAACCTGGCACAGCCAGCTTGAAAGAATACAGGTGGAGTGGGGAACAGACTTATTACAATATAATAGCAATGCTATCTCTGAAATGTTTAGCTGAACCGCTTCATGGAAGCAATACCATATACAAACATTTACATCAGGGGTAAAATACACTTACCTTTGCTACCGGATCAGAAATGTGAGCTTCCTCCACGCATGCGCAGAGCCTCCATGCATGTGCAGAGGGCCAAAAACGGGATGTGATGATCAGTGGTGGGTTGTCCCCGGTTCACACCAGTTCTATAAAACTGGTAGTAAAACCGGCGGAAGGCTCTGCCCACTGACCCCGATGTCATCAGAATGCTTCTGCACATGCACAGAAGAGCACGCGTGTGGCCCTGTTACGAATCGGTAGTAAAGGTAAGTAGAACACACCCCTGGTGATGATGTCCGGGCGGGTGAGCGGAGCCTCCCGCCACCGGCCCTACTGCCTCGCGCGAGCTGGATAAATCTGGCTGAATTTCATCACTGATTTATGTACAAGGCGTTTTATTCTGAAAAAGCAAATCTTATGTATGAACAGGGAAAGTTTCAAATATTCAAATATTTCTATTCTGAAAAAGCAAATCTACATATGAACAGCGAAAGTTTCAAGTATCAAATATTAAAAATTTCAAATATTGCCCAGTCACACAGTTTTAGTTAAATGAATGAAATTAGAGCTATTCCAGAAGATATTGTCTCTCTTGGTTTAGTACTGTACCTTCACTTCATAGTCATGAAAAAAGCAATGCTAATTCTTCACACTTTCAACAGGAATACATGATTATCCTTTCTTTTATCGTACAACTCTACTTTGCTCAACCAAAAGGACAATACTATAACTGAAAGAATATTCAAGAACTGTAAATACATTGCAGTTTCCTGATTGTTTCTTAAATGAACCCTCATCAAAGTTTACAAAACACGTTGAATTTGAACATGGTCTACACACCATAAATGATGCATTTTGTGCAATCATTTAACAAAACATGTGACTGACATAATGAAATATGCAGACCCAGCCAAAGTGCAGAAAGCTAACATAGGACACTGGAGAAAGACTATCTATGTTGTTTGTATTGCATCCTTTTGCAAAATTCAATGCAACCTAAGTGTTCTTTAGGTATCGATAGGATTCCCATCCTTGTGAAAGACTCATGTAGACCTTCTTTCCCACATATTGTCTGGTTTGGTTCTGCAACCCAACAAGACAAATACAGATTTCAGAGGATAATTAGAACTGCAGAAAAAATAATTGCTACCAACCTGCCTTCCATTGAGGACCTATATACTGCACGAGTCAAAAAGAGGGCTGTGAAAATATTTACAGACCCCTCACATCCTGGACATAAATTGTTTCAGCTCCTACCCTCAAAATGATGCTATAGAGCACTGCATATCAGAACAGCTAGACACAAGGACAGCTTTTTCCCGAATGCCATCACTCTGCTTAACAACTAATTCCCTCAACACTGTCAAACTATTTACTAAGTCTGCACTACTATTAATCTTCTCATCGTTCCCACCACCCATCTCCTTCCACTTATGACTGTATGACTGTAACCTTGTTGCTTGTATCCTTACGATGTATATTGATATTGTTTCCTGATTGCTTATTTGTAACCTATGACTATCATTAAGTGCTGTACCTTATGATTCTTGATGAATGTATCTTTTCTTTTATGCACTCTGAGAGCATATGCACCAAGACAAATTCCTTGAGTGTCCAATCACACTTGGCCAATAAAGAATTCTGTTCTGTTCTGTTCTGTTCTGTTCTGTTCTGTTCTGTTCTATTCTATTCTATTCTATTCTATTCTATTCTATTCTATTCTATTCTATTCTATTCTATTCCATTCCATATTTCTAAAGCAATGAATGGGAGTGGGGATAATTGGGGGGGGGCAATGAATGCCTTGCTGTTCCCCTTTTCATACACTACCTGAAGATGGTGCTAGAGATGAGAATAAATAGCTTCTCTTGAATGCTTCCACTACATTCCAATCAATACTAAACTTACCATATAATGCCTCAGCCAGTAGTTAATGATGAGATGTTATGCATTCATGCGTGAAATTGTGGGTCAGTTTTGATTAAGTCTCTTTCGCAGAAAATAACAAATGGCATTCTCATTCCAAACTGCAATGTATTATGCAAGAGTTTAACAGCTAAACTTGTTAGAAGTAATATATGTAATGCTAAGTAACAGAAGCATGCAAAACCAAGGGTGCTTCCTTGAGTTTCAGCTCAATCCTTAGATCAATATTCCCAAACAAATCAGTTTGTTGTGGAAACAAAACTAAAGTACGTGATCATTCTCTCTAACAGCAAACTCATTGAAGCCCAAATGATGGGGGCAAAATGATGACAGCATGCATCTGATCTTTTCCCCAAAAACATAATTCACTGTCTGTTCTAGACTAAATCAGTGTCTTAAGAACTGCATCTTCAGGAATGGTTAAAAATTGAATTATTTAATAGAGAATACTGTCATAGACAAAGTAAGTACCAGAAATAATGAGAAAGCTCCTCTATTTATGGTGCTCCACTGGAAAAAAAAATATGATAAAAAGGATTATATACACCCACGTCTTATTATTTTTGCAATAAATATTAGTCTAATGAGCTCGCATGTTATTAAAAGGAGCTGAAAGATTGCAAGGCAGAACATTTGTTTCAGTATTTATAATTACTTTAGGTTTGCCCAGGCCATCTTAGCTGAACATGGTCATTGAAATATTTTAGGTAATTTCCTGTTAATGGTTTAAAGAAAGCTTAATGTTGTTCTTTTGCTTTAGGACAGCATCTTTTAATTGCTTGAAATTATCAGCAATGTCTGAAGCTTTTTGAGTAAATATGGAGTCAGGTCAATTAACTTTCTCACTCTTCAATATAAAAGCATTCTTACAGCATGACCTTGTGCGACTTTATGATGAAGTCTCACTGCTGAGTTTCATAAGTTCTATTTATTACAAAGTAAGTGCTCTTACCATGGCTGTTTTATTTAATTTTCCCTAACCAAATGCAAACTTATTGAAATAAACCCAGTAGCATTTGTTTTAAAAAGTTGTAAGGGGAGGAAAAAAAGCTTGCATTTGTTATGCTTATGCTTAGCTCACATGCAAGACTTTTAAAACAATCATTGGGTAAAGGGAATTATTTAACTTTAGAATAGTTTTGGAAAGATTTTGCATCAGCTTCAGCTTCTGAATAGTCTTCAAAGGTAGCCCCATCTCAATTTTATTCTAATACTTTGTATCACAGGTGAAATCCAGCAGATTCTGAAAGGTTCTGGAGAACCGTTAGCTGAAATTTTGAGCAGTTCGGAGAACCGTTAGCAGAAATTTTGAGTAGTTCAGAGAACCAGCGAATACCACCTCTGGCTGGTCCCAGAGTAGGGTGGGAATGGAAATTTTGCAATATCCTTCCCCCAGGAGTGGGGAGGGAATGGAGATTTTGCAGTATCCTTCCCCTGCCCCGCCCACCAAGCCACGTCCACAGAACCGGTAGTAAAGAAAAATGGATTTCATCACTGCTTTGATGGTGATCGGAACATGGCATGCAGCTGGTAAAGGCCATCCTACTCACAGTTACCACTTGTTGGTAAAATAGGCATGAGTCCAAAAGAAAAGAATTGCAGATCATCTAGTAGACTGATCAACACCATCTCAGACCCGTGCCCAAACTTGAAGTTTCATTGAACAACCTTCCCTAAAATGTTACGATGAGAAAATCACTATAATTACCCAATATTTGCTCATCACATTTTAACAAGTATTCATAAAAAACTAAAGTAGATATAGGGAAGGGCAACAGAGATGATCAAGGTGTCAGCCTAATATGGCTTCCAAAGCTGACACAAGGAGTTGGAAACTAAATGTCAGAGACTGTGCATGTGTAGATTTAAGAGAAAAGGATTGATGACTTAAAAATTTTTTTAAAACTCTTAATCAAATTTCTGGGTAAAGAAAATGACTGTGTGAATCTTTTCTGTTTCCTTTAGAGAAGTAGACAACCATCAACAATTATTCAAGAATAGGTCTTACTCTTAAAAGAGATACTAGCACTTTTATTGAAAAAACTGAATGGGGTGAGTTTATGTCTTCCCTTTGGGTTTAATTAATGATTGAAGATTGAAATTATCAAATACTTATACACATTTCTCAGCCAATATGCATTTAACTAAGAGCAAGAACTTCAGACTCTGGTCATAAGCATGCATCCAAAATTCTCTTCTGCTTAAAAGAAATTCAGAAAGAAATTACTTTTCCTCAGATTGACAGAGACCTGATAAAAAATATGCAGGAAATTGCTCTGTGTGGCAGGAAAAAAATGCTATTAGATTTGTCAGAGAAAGAAAAGTGGGAAGCACTTTCTGATATAGTCTTGACTCTCATACAACAAATTGGACAGACATTATTCCAGATTCTAAATTCCCAATTTTGTCATAACTACAAATTGGTGACCAAATATCCCTTATTTTGCTACATAGTGTTCATACACAAAATTTAGCTTTTCTCTCCAAGCAGAAATGAAGATAACACAGGCCATTGTATTTCCAAGAGCAATCAAGTTAAAATATCATGTTGAGCACTATTTGTTGGGGGGAAAATCCACTAGTACAAAGTATTTAGTTTACATAACATAATGGTTATGTTCATAGACAAAAATTAAATAAGTAAATAAGGAAGCAAACCTCCCTTGGATACATAGTCTATATTTCATTAAAGTTACCTGAAAAAAAACAAAACCTCCTATTCTCACTTTATCAGAAATACACTCATTTGAGTGCTGAAAACATAGGAGAATCTAAATTTGGTATTGCAGTCACTGCTATTTTAGTACATACCATTAAATAGCATCCATTTGCATCGATGATAACTTGTACATCAGTTGGAAATCCTTTTTGAACTGAAATGGCCACACCTTTAGTTTTCATCAAATTTATAAATTTCACACCTATAGACCAAATCTGACCAGACTGAGGACTCTAGTATCTTCATCTGCAATAAAAAATCCTTCCCTTTTTATCACCCTGTAATCCCTTAATTCGGGTTAGAGTCAGGGTGACTGGATGGAGTTGAGCATTTACTGGCCAGCTGCCCTTCCTGATGCCTACCTGGTGTTCACAGTGGATATTTTTTCTTTGCACCTTAATAGAGAATGCTACCTAGGATTGAACTCTCAACCTTCCAAGTGGGAGGCAAATGTCTTCACCACTAGGCCACCACACCACTCAGTATCTGCATCTGCGATATATTCTGCAAATCATTACAGAGGGGGTTGTCTTCACCCTTCTCTCACACAAGATATTGTCAGAGTTTTAGGCAGCGTAACTAGTATTCTGAGATAAACCTAGGAGCAAAACACATCACACAGAGCTTTTATATAAATAACAGTGGTTTTATCTATAGTGAAATATTTACAAACTTATGCATGGTTAAATACCTTTACAGCTACTAATACAACAAAGAACAATGATACACACGACGAGAGAACAAGAAATACAATGCACGGGGAGAAGGCTTGAGGAGAAGGTTTGAGGAGAAGGGGAAACAATGGCTTCCCTTCTGACCCAGTTTCTTAAAGTGACAGTAACTCTGCTGCCTCATTCTATTGCATCAGCTTCTGGCTGCTTCCTCTTACAGCTTCCCATCAGCTTACAGCTATTAACTCTTTACACCCTGACAGATATACTGGGCTGAGTTCAGTGGTGGTATTCAGCCGATTCTATCCGGTTCAGGAGAACCGGTAGTGGTGGCAGCAGGAGACTCCGCCCACCCACCTGGGGGTAATCACATCCATTTTTGATGCTCTGCACATGCGTGGAAGGTCCTGCGCATGTGCGGAGGTGGCACATATGCTCACATTTGTGAACCGGTAGCGAAGGTAAGTGAATGCCACATCTGGCTGAGTTGGTTCGTACTCCTTTGGAATGAGCCCCTTGCCTCCTGGGAATCCACATCCTTTCCATGTTCAACCACATTATCAAAGTTCCGGCTATGGGGGGTACAAATTCTATGTTAAATAAATAAGAAAAAATTATTCTGCTCCCTGTCCAGTGATGTCACAGCATTATTACATTATGCTCTGCAAAGCACAAAATGAATATATTAAAAAAAAAAGTGTTCTTGGCCACAGATAGATTGCTCAGGATCTCTAGAGGAAGCATATATTGGCTTATATAGGACTGGGACTACTATATCCCAAATCAAGGAAGCTTAATCCTTATGGCTGCCTACCCCTCCCATCCCATTTATCAAAATTCACCACCCTTCTCAAACCATGAAGGGTGACCATAATCTATTGGCAGCAATGGGGGTGGGTGATTTTTTTTTAAAAGAGTCAAAATATGATTATGCTTATATGTGTTTATATAGCAATAGCACTTAGACTTCCATACCACAGCACTCTCAAACCAGTTTACAGGGTCAGCATGTTGCCCTCAATAATCTGGGTCCTTCAACTTCGGAAGGATGGAAGATTGAGTCAACTTTAAGCCAGTTAGAATCGAACTCCCGCAGTGGGAACATAGAGTTAGCCTGCAATACTGCATTCTAACCACTGCGCCACCGGGACTCTTTATAGACTGGACTCACATGTGCTTTCTTTACAGTAAAGGGAGAACAATGGGTTGAGGGGGGAAGTTGCTGTTGATTGATGCACCACAAGACTTTGCTTAGCTAAACCTTCAGTCTGTGGTAATGTAGATTCCCAAATCTGATCTATATACATTGCATTTGAAAGCAAAATCAATCTCAGTCTCACATTGCCATCCTTAAGGGCAGGATAAATTTCAATAGAAGGCTTATCCCATCTTTGCTGAAGTCAGTGGCATCATCAATAATGCAACTTTTTTGTGTTGTTACAGAGAGCTGAAGCAATTTCTGCTCCAGGAGACACTTCTTTTTCTTCTGTTTGATTGGTTACTATTTGATCTCTTCAATAATAAAGAGATTTCTGTTGCTGCATTTCCCAGAAACATTGAATCATCACCTGTATAACATCAACAAATGAAAAAGATGAATTACTTTATTGCTTGCTATCCCCACTTTTGCATTGACTATGTATCAGCCAGGAAGCATTTTAATCAAGGAGTAAACATGTTCTAAAATCTTCTGCACCCCACTGTTATTCTCCTGATTCTCTTCTTCTGAAGAGAAACATCGTTAGATATATAAACCAAGTGATGTTCAAACTAAAAAGCTCCATATAGCAGTACATTTTCCAACTCACTTTATATATAATGAGGAACAGTTGAAGATGATTATGTTAATCTGGTCCACCTCTAGCATATACAAAGATTTGAAAACAAAGAAATAACAACCAATAATCATAGACACCTTGGGCGCAATCCCAAACCATCTAGAGCACCAGCATTGACTAAATCACCACCAGACAATTGGATAAAGCAGATTTACTTAGAACAGATTATACCCTGCAAGGATGCCTTTAACATCGCCAAACAACATGTTTCTAACTCAGATCTTTCAGAAGGACTCAAGAGGTGGATAAAAAAATGTGAAGTTCAATATTATAAACATATGGTTGACTGTGCAATGAACCATCATCATAATAAAAAACTGTTTCCTTATTTCCTTCCATTTTGACTACGGACTCTAAGCAACAGGGTAGAACAATAGCAGGAGTATTTCCTTGTCTTATCAGTGCAAAAGTCAAATACCATCACTGAGGAATAATTGCCTCTACAAAGTAAGTCAAGTATATTCTACATATGCTTTCATGTTTACTCTTTTTAAAGCATTAAGAAACCTTTGTTTATACTAGGATGGTCATTTGTAGGTAAACTGTACCCTATAGAATACCCACATAATTATCAATCTTTATGTAAACATTCTGTCAACTTTTAATGCATTCTTAGTAAGGGAATAAGGGACACGTTGGCTCAGTGGCTAAAGACGCTGAGCTTGTCGACTGGAAGATCGGCAGTTCAGTGGTTCGAATCCCTAGTGCCGCATAACGGGGTGAGCTCCTGTTACTTGTCCCAGCTTCTGCCAACCTAGCAGTTCGAAAACATGTAAAAATTCAAATAGGAAAAATAGGAATCACCTTTGGTGGGAAGGTAACAGCATTCTGTGTGTCTTCGGCGTTTAGTCATGCCAGCCACATGACCACGGAGACATCTTCGGACAGCGCTGGCTCTTCAGCTTTGAAATGGAGATGAGCACCATCCCCTAGAATTGGGAATGACTAGCACATATGTGCGAGGGGAACCTTTACCTTTAGTAGGGGAATATTCTGATTCACATGCTATCCTGATTTTTACAATTTTAATTCAGCACAGTGTTCAGTCTATTTTGTTCAGAAGTAATGAGAAAAGCTATGTGAATATGCAGTCATTCCATCATGGTTTTTTTTTTTTTTTTTTTTGTATTTTTCCAAGTATGCTAACAGGTTTTGATTAAGCACAGAAAAAAAATAATGGTTTTCTATAGCAGTATGTTAGGGATCACCTAAGTCGAGTAATGACTTACATGATTTATGTTTCAGTTTATGTAAGTTAATATAAGTTCAAAGGAGTATACCATATGTGCAATTTTGCTTTCAATCATGTAGAAATCATCAGTGATTTACTGTATTTATGTAAATTGGCAAAACCGACACTTGCCCAATGATAGGCAGATAATCAGAAATCTGAACCATATTTAATGCAAATTAAATGCAAGATTCTTCTGCATCTTAAATTTTAAAAGAAGATAGGTTGGATGTGATAGTTAAGATGCTGAACTGGGCAAGCCCACGTCCTAGTACTCACAACACAGGAAACTCACCGGGTGATGCTATACAGTATGAGCAGTCTATTTCAGTCCAGTCTCCTTCACAGGTTGTTATAGGGCAGAGGACATTCCATTGTAAGTTTCTTGAGATCCTACAAAAAGGAACAAGATAAAAAGATATGATAGAAATCAATCAAAGGAACACACAAACAAGTCACTGTTCTTATATGAAGTTTTGTATCTATCAGAAAAGTAAAGGTTTTCCCTGTCCAATCATTTCTGACTCTAGGGTTGGTGCTCATCTCCATTTCTTAGCAGCGTTGTCCAAAGACACTTCTATGGTCATGTGGCTGGCATGACTATACACCAAGGCCGGGGTGGGCTGCTGGGGGTTTGCAGGAGTTTGGGAGAACCTCTAGCTAAGATTCTGTACAGTTCAGAGAACCCCCAAATCCCACTCCTGCCTGGCCCTGCCTGGCCCTGGCCCTGCCCACCCCACCCCATTCCACCCCTCCCAGGAGTCCCCACGTGGCCTGTTTTGGATGCAGGTAAGTGTAGGGCATGCGCGGAGGCTCGGGGAGTGTGAAAAATGGGCCTACCAGAAGTTCAAGAAGGCATGAACTTCAGAGAGCATCCGGAACCTGGAAGGCTGTTTTCACCCTCCCGGAGGCTCGAAGAAAGCCTCCGGAGCCCGTCATGGTGCAGGAGGCCGACTAGGCCACACCCACCATGGCCATGCCCACCCAGCAACCAGGCAGAGAACCCCTTGCTAAAATTTTTGAAGCCCACCCCTGACCAAGCCGCATGGAACACCAAAGGGATACCTATTTATCTTCTTGCATTTGCATGGAAGGGTTGCAGGAGCTGGGGCAAGTAACAGGAGCTCACCCCATTGCCAGCCCTTGGGTCTTGAACCCAAGCTGTCAGACAAGCTCAGTGTCTTTAACGGCTGAGTCATCGTGCTCCTTATTTCTATCAGAATACTGGATTAATATATCCACACTAATATATTAGTTCTCCATGTGATAAAGAATGCTCAGTTATTTTCATCACTAACTCCTGTTTAGTCCATTCCAGCTCAACCGTTTTCTTTTTGCTTCATGCAAAACCTTGGTGTGTCAGTTCACACTAAATAACTTATGACAAGAACATGCACATTATTTTCCAACCAGTGTTTTCATCATGCTATGAGCTTCACAACATATTTAGTTGTTTGCATACTTTTGTTTATGACATGTTCATTATTTTCTTTTAATTACCTCTAGAAAGGTAATCAAAACAACAATGTTTTGGAGGCTCCGATGCTGTAGTAAGCAAAAGACACTAGATGTGATTTCAAAACAAAGCAATTTGGTATGATTTCAGCACTTGTAACAATGGCATGCCATTCTGCTTTTAATATAATGATGACATATTTGCATAATCACAGTGATCTATGGGCTGTAATTGAATTCAATTACAGTTGAATTGAAACTTCAAATACAATTCTGTAAGGCTGGGTACATTATTCTTGGAATTTAAGTGTCATTTAACTTGAATTGATTATTTGACCAGGGAAGTTTTATTTTAACTTTATCATGGCTGTTTTTGGGAATACTTATTTAATTCTTAGCTTGGATGTTTTACACTGTCCTTATCATGAATTCAATATTGTCAGCAATCAGTAATCCTAAAGAATTTAGTAGCACCTGACAACCCTACTTGGTAGACTAGACTGAAAATTCAGCTTTGTGGGATGTCTAAAATACTTTTATTGACCCTTGTTATAACAACAAAATCTCGAAAGTCTCTATCTCCCACAATTTCTTACAGTTCAGTAAATTAGTAAATTACTGAATTTACTAATTAGGGAATATCTGTCTGAGTTGCTTCCAAATGTTATCATGACATTGTAGGTTTCCGTAATTTATTTTTACCCCTTGTTGCCTTGACAATGGAGCTTGCATATCTCCATCAAGGTCCATCAAGGTCCTATACCTTGCTGTCTACTTTGATGCATGTAATAATTGCATTTCATACATCTCAAAGATAGGAACTGAATCTGAGTGGTCATATTACCTTTATGAAAGAGCTGACATTTCATAGGCTGGAAAGCTAATGCAGTATTTTTTTTTTCTATCTCTCTTTCTCACTCACTCACTCTCTTTCTTACAAACACAAACATATAAAAACGTGGGTGCAATAAAATTCAGTGATGCTTCAAGGCATACTTTACACCATCATGTGTTAAAGCAACCTATTTTTATTTTATAATTCAGTAGGTCAGAGTCCTCTGTGTAAATCTAGTTTTCTGACTAAATGCAGATGATGAAAAAAAAATGATAATGTCCACCAATATGTATATGAACTGGAAATTCAGTCACACGCCTGATGTTCAGCTGTTCTTTTTAAGGTACCTGGGAGTTATGGTGTATATGTGTGTGTATGTGTATATAATTTATGGCTATCTTCACACAAGTTAAGTCATGGTTTGCTTAATTTAATTAGGAATTATGCATTGATAATTATGAATTATGAATTGATAATTATGAATTATTTAATTATGAAATCCTAGATAACTTGTTGACTGAAAAGTCGGCAGTTCAGCGGTTCGAATCCCTAGTGCCACGTAACAGGGTGAGCTCCTGTTACTTGTCCAGCTTCTGCCAATCTAGCAATTCGAAAGCATGTAAGAAATGCAAGTAGAAAAATAGGAACCACTTGGTGGGAAGGTAACAGCGTTCCATGCACCTTTGGCATTGAGTCATGCCGGCCACATGACCACGGAGACGTCTTCGGACAGCACTGTCTCTTCAGCTTTGAAATGGAGATGAGCACTGCCCCCTAGAGTCAGGAACAACTCGCACATATGTACAAGGGGAACCTTTACCTTTACCTTTACTATACACTAGAATCTAGTCAACTAATGGTCAGCACTAAATTGGCACTATATCAAAGGAATTCAAGACTTAGACTGCTTGTGGGACACAGTGATTCTGGGCTGATTACTCTCTTGACTCCACTCCCATCCCCAGATTCTGCCTGTTCTTCTCCTACAAAAGCAATGTTGTTGATGTTGTTGTTGATGTGTTGTTGTTGTTGGTTTTTTTTTTCCATAAAAAGGGCTTTTAGTGTAGAACTACAGATAACTTTTAGGAAATTCTGGATATGTTTATATTTAACTTAAAACCAAAAACTTTTCAAACAAAAACTTACATACATTTATTGTGTGATCTAATATATTGCTGCTAGGTGTTGAAGAAATTGAAGAATGGCAAGGAGAAAAACAATGGAATGAAAGTGTGATGGCAATTTGTAATGATATCCAGACTAATCTTTGAAGGTGAACCATGATTTGACATAGACTATACCAGATGGACAGATGGAAGACATGATTGACTGCTGCAGTTAGTCATCAAAGCAGATAAATGGGGTTATTACTTATGAGTTGCACTAGCCGAGCTTCCAACCAAAAGATTAATCACAAGACGGAAAGCTTTGCCCTGCAAAGGAATCATGTAAGTTTCCAGCTAGAAACTCATGCATGGGAGAGAGATGGAGAACAAAGCCCTGTGAGATATCGGTTAATCTAGCTTTATATAGAATAGTAAAATTCACAATGAGATATAAGTGTGTTTAATTGAGCCTAAGCATAGTATGCAACACCAGCTGGTTTTATTTTCTGCCAGAGGTATCATGTTCAGTTTGTTATTTAACTTGCATATTGCTTTTATTTTGTAATAAAGTCAGAAGCAAAGAAGATGCTTCTATTACCACCACCAACATCAAGGAAAAATATTTACAAAAGTTTAATTTTTTTTCCTGAAATTTAACCCTATTTCTTGATTTATTTTAAGCATATCCTTCCTCTTGATCTTCCACCAATGAAAGTTGCCAGTTCTTTTATAGGTAGTTCTTAACCTATGGCTAGAATTGAGCCTGGAATTAAGGTCATAAGTCATGCTGGTTTTTAATTGGGTTATTATGTGGCTGGGTTCAATTTTATGACATTTCTTGCGGCAGTTGTTAAGCTGTTAATAACAGTCATTAAGTGAGCCCATTATCTACAATGGACATTTTATGTTAGAAACAAGAAGTAAAGACAAGTTTCTGGTAAACAAAATGTCATAAATTGTAGTATGTGACCATGGGATGCTGCAAATGGCCATAAAGATCATGTGAAGGAAGCCATTAGACCAGGGGTGAAATGCTCCCAGTTCGGACCGGATCATCCGATGGCGATGGCGGCGGGTGGTTCGGAGAACTGGTAGCAAAAATCCCTGGCCCCCCCCATGCCCAGCTGAGCCGTGCAATCATCAGAGGCTTTTTATTTTGTTTTTAAAAGCATTTTTTCTACAACCTCTTCGGCCGAAGAGGTTGTAGAAAAAATGTTTTAAAAGTAAAAAAAAAAAAAAAAGTTGGCCATGCCCACCAAGTCACATTATCCCCCCACCCCCACCACACCACACCGACAGAACCGGTCATAACAAATTTTACATTGCATTAGACCTTACGTACAATTTGGGTTGTATGTAGGGGAATGTTCAAAATAACTTCGAATGGTTGCTAAACAAGTGGTCCTAAATTGAGGACTACCTGCATTGCCTTCTCACTCTTGATCAAACTTTTTTCTCTTGATGACCAAGACCAACATCATAATTATGAAGAGATGCATCAGTCACCATCCCAATATTTGTGTTATCATTTTACCCTCTTACTGTTATTACAGAATGCTTTGAAAAAGTAAGAATATGCCCACCCATATTCACTGAGTTCATGTTCATGCAAAATAGGATCTTCCTTTTCAGACAAAAGACCTAGTTACCCTTGTACTTTGTATCTTTAGCAGTCAATGAGATACACAACAGAAGGGGAAAAGCAGAAAAGGATCTATTTCTTACCCATGTTCCTCAGCAACGGGCAAGGCTGGGCTTCAAAAATTTTAGCAAGGGGTTCCTTGCCTGGTTGCTGGGTGGGTGTGGTCATGGTGGGTGTGGCCTAGTCGGCCTCCTGCACCATGGTGTGAGGGGGCATTTTTGCCCTCCCCGGGCTCCGGAGGCTTTCCTTGAGCCTCCAGGAGGGCAAAAACAGCCTCTCAGGCTTCGGATGCCCTCTGGAGGCCAGAAACATTTCTGGCCTTCCCGAACTTCCAGTAGGCCTGTTTTTAATCCTCCCCGAGCCTCCACGTGTACCCTGCACGTACCTGCATCCAAAATGGGCCACGTTGGGACTCCTGGGAGGGGTGGGGCTGGGTGGGCCAGGCCAGCCAAGAATGGGATTTGCGGGTTTTCCAAACTGCACAGAATCTTATCTAGAAGTTCTGCCGAACCCCTGCGAACTCCCAGCAGCCCACCCCTGGCAACGGGTATCCAGAACTGTTGCAATTTAAATATCACACATAATACCCTCTAAGTTGTTCTTTTGCATTTCTCATTTTGCATAACATTTTATGTAGTTTTTTTTTAAAAAATAGCCTTATATTTTTTTCTAGCCATGCTTTTTTTTTTTTTCTTCAAGTAAATGCTTTGGACCTTGTTTTCTTAAAAAATACTTCCTTCATTTTTGTATTGATTTGCTTGTAAGCCTGCATCACAATATTTGGTGAACTATTTAGTCCTTTGTTTAGAAGCACAATATTCAACAACTTTACCTTAAAAATGCTAACTGAACAAAAGTCCTACCTTCCTGTAGTTGACAGTCATATTGAACGATGACAAATTACACCTGAATGAGCCATTACAATTTCATTTTCAGAGACAGGGCTTTTATAATTAACTGTCACCATATCACCAGAGGTTCTGATGGTCACAGGCTTAGATAGCTTTAAAGAGGGATTCAAGGATAGAGCTATCAATAGCCATTAGCCATGATAGCTAAATGGTGCCGTCATTTCAGAGGGCATTATAACAGGAGATGCCTGAATCTCTGAGAGACAAATGACAAAGGAGAGAGTCGTTCTGCATCCTGTCTGTAGCTATGCATCTGGGAAAACAACATGCTGGATCCTATCCTTTCTCTCTCTCTCTCTCTCTCTCTTTTTTTTCTGATGAGATACATGTCAATGTTTAACATAAAATCCCTTCAGGAATTTAACCAAGTGGTGAATGCTGCTGATTTCAGAAAGCTTTGGAACGAGAGCCACACAAATTAATAGGATTTGGATTCACCCAACACTCCTAGCCTATCAAAGTTGCATACTGTATGACAGTACTGGACTTAGTCACTTCAATATGAAGGTGAAGGCAGGAATGAAATCCAGCAGGTTCTGACAGGTTCTGGAGAACCGGTAGTGGAAATTTTGAGTAGTTCGGAGAACTGGTAGCGGAAATTTTGAGCAGTTCAGAGAACCGGTAGCGGAAATTTTGAGTAGTTCGGAGAACCAGCAAATGCCACCTCTGGCTGGCCCCAGAGTGGGATGGGAATGGAGATTTTGCAATATCCTTCCCCCAGAAGTGGGGAGGGAATGGAGATTTTGCAGCATCCTTCCCCTGGAGTGGGGTGGGAATGGAGATTTTGCAGTATCTTTCCCCTGCCACGCCCACCAAGCCACGCTCATAGAACCGGTAATAAAAAAATTTGGATTTCACCACTGGGTGAAGGGTTGTGTCTTTATTTCTTTAAGGAATGAAATCTCTGCTTGTTAAAAGCTAGTATGCCATTCCCATTATGTGTTGCTTTCTGTATACTTAAAGATTGAGTGAAAATGAAGAAACCTGTCAACTCTGAAGCTGGCCTAAGAGATGCCATTTTCTGGGCTTCAGTGTTGCCACACTGGAGCTGAGGGGGGGAATAGAGATAGAGGGGGTTGTAGTCAAACAAAATACTTTCTCTTGGGAACCAAGGACATTTCCACAGGTACTCGGAGAGAGGTGGAGTAACGTTACCAGGCAACCAGAAGGAAGGAAGGAAGGAAGGAAGGAAGGAAGGAAGGAAGGAAGGAAGGAAGGAAGGAAGGAAGGAAGGAAGGAAGGAAGGAAGGAAGGGAAATAAACCAGTTCATTAAATCAGGCAGAACAATTAACCAAAAGAAAAGGGGAAAAAAAGATCCCTAGTCCATCTTCCATTGACAAATGTTAACTGAAATACCTTGAAATAAATTTGATGGGAACAACAGTTAATCACAATTGATTGCAAGCTGATTGATCAATTATGTTCCATCAAATCATCTTTAACTCATAACATCTCCATAGATAAGCAATATTGATTTTTTTTAAAAAAATTCTCAATGTTTGGATTTTTTCCCCTTTAGAATGATAGCATATTTCCATTAAAAAAAATCTTGCTATGCCTTCATTAAATATCACAAAAGCTACACAAACCCCCTCCCCATTTTATTATTTGAGTTTTTGGGGGGTTTTTTAATAAGCTTTACACAGAGAGCTAAGTTGCTTAGCTAACACCTTTTAACACCTTTTTTAAAAAGAGAATCAGCTAGCAAGGTACAGTAAGTGGAAGTAGAGGTATATAGATCTGTGCTGAACGTATTTGGCTTCAGGGAATAAGTTGCGTCCTTTCAAGAGAGCAGACATTAAAGCTGAAAGAAAATCAAAATTTAAAACTATCTGGCTTGGTGGCAAGGAAAACCTGTCAATGTCCATGAATCAGATTAGTTTTTACATATTAAATGTTATGAGGCATTTCCAGCTTGATTCATCAATGTAGTTATTATTTAGGTCTACAATTTTGTTTTAGGCATCAACCTGGCTTATAAGGAGACTTTTTTTTTTTAAAGGAGTTCTTAAAAGTGGTGAAGGTAGGAGAAAGTGTCTGTTTGGTCATTAGAAATTAAAGAACAGCAGGGAAAAAAACCCAGTCTTGGTATCAATGTAAATGGAAGCTTTTCCAAACTTTATAAAAAGGGCTATTTCATTTAACTAAACAAGCATATCTACATTTGCAAGTTTCTAATACTGTACATGAGCTCAAATTACACATGTCAAGAAGCTTAGCTCTGGAGTTATAATATGCAACAAGACAGGTGAATTTCTAAGGCAACAGAGACAAGAAATAGGTAACAAATACATTGGCAGTTGAATATTTAAGAGCTCCTAATAAATATGTAACCCAAAAACATTCAGAGCTCACTTGGCTGGAAAAAAAAATTAGACTACCTCAGTTCCATTGTATATGGGAAGTGGCTTCTTTGAAATAGCGGGTGAATAATGTAACTGGAAGATCTGTTCATGGGCACAATAGAATCAGCCTTCAGGGTTCATTGCCCTGGTTTCAGGTTGAGAGAAGAGTTATCCGAAAATCAAGATCACATGAAGTTTTAATACCACTTGGAAAGACCACCCTTAGAATTTTGCATCCAGAGATATATATATATATATATATATATATATATATATATATATATATATATATATATATATATACACATACATACATACATACATACATACATACATACATACATTAAGGCCTTAAAAAGAGTGCAGAGAAGAGCAACAAACATGATTGGGGGACTGGAAGATAAAACACACAAAGACAGTTGAGGAATTGGGTATGTTTAGTTTAATGAAAAGAAGGACAAGGGGTGATATGATAACAGTATTCCAATTTCTAAGAGGTTGCCACAAAGAGGTTCTTCAAAGCACCTGAAGGTAGGACAAGAAGCAATGGATGGAAATTAATCAAGGAGAGAAGCAACCCAGAACTAAGGAGTGACAGTTAGAACCAGGGGGGAAATCCAGCAGGTTCTGACAGGTTCTGGAGAATTGGTAGCGGAAATTTTGTGTAGTTTGGAAAACCAGCAAATACCACCTCTGGCTGGCCCAGGAGTGGGGTGGGAATTGAGATTTTGCAATATCCTTCCCCTGCCACGACCACCAAGCCACGCCCACCAAGCCACACCACACCGACCAAGCAACGCCCACAGAACGGGTAGTAAAAAAAATTGGATTTCACCACTGATTAGAACAATTAATCAGTGGAATAACTTGACTCCAGAAGTTGTGGGTGCTCCAACACCAGAGGTTTTTAAGATGAGACTGGACAACCATTTGCCTGAAATGATATGCCTGAGCAGGGGGTTGGACTAGAAGACCTCCAAGGTCCTTTCCAACTCTGTTATTCTGTTTGTTTATTTATTTATTAGTTTGATTTAAATGCCGCTCTTCTCCAGAGACTCAGGGCGGCTTACAATGCATTAAGCAATAGCCTTCATACTTTTGTATATACCTGCTTAGTAGGGCTTTTTGGCCCTCCCTAAGCAGTGTTCTATTTTATACAAAGTCAGCTTATTGCCCCCACAAACCGGGTCCTCATTTTACCTATCTCGGAAGGATGGAAGGCTGAGTCAACCTTGAGCCTGGTGAAATTTGAACTCACAGTAATTGCAGGCAGCTGGCAGCTAAGTGCTACTTTAACAGCGGTTTAGTCCACTGTGCCACCAAGGCTCTTCAGCCCTTACGTCCTCTGTTAAGTCCTAAGATAGCTTGTTATACATCCATGATTCATCAGGGTCAGGGTGGTTATGTTCAAACAAATCAGAGGCTAAATAAAATTATTTTTTTCCCTTCTACCCCACTTGAATGCAAATTCAGGCAGCAAAATGTTGTAAGTAGCAACAAGCTTTGCTGAGTAAAGAAAAGCTAACTGGTTCTCCAACTGCCAGGATCAAAGGACAAGACATTTAAGATGAATAAGCTTTGCTCTTAGAAGATGATGTTTCATGATCTCATTTGTTTTGATCTCTAGATAGCATTTTGTATAAATCCTAGAGCCCTTCCCACAGACCTGCTAATCCATTTATCCATATCTTTGTTCACTTTGATATGACTTCTTTCATAGAGGGAGAAAAATGGATATGCAAGACACAGAACCACAGAATAACGTTTTCCATCAAACAATGATCGTCCTTCCACATTGTTCCAAAATTCTGGCTGAATCTGAAGGAGGCGGGGAATGAAATCAATTAATCCAAAGGAAATAGACATTGCATAAGGATATTATATCGATAAAAAAATATGACAAATGCCCAAACAGATATCATGTGAGTGGAGTCTGAAGGCAGATGGCAACCTGTTCTGCAATGGAGTAGATAAACATGCAATCTTCTGCTTTGCCTGGATTTTAATTGGTTTGAGGAGCCAATTTTTCTTTTAAAAATATCATGTCCCAGAGGCAGCCACCTGATTTGCTGCTGGCCAATAAATCATGAACAATATCTACGTGGCTGAAAATGCATACACTATAATGGGTATACGAAGCTATTATTATCCTGAGATTATTAGTCCTCAATTATCATTTCATTTGAAAGTATTAACATTGTATGGGTGCTTCTGTGTTGTTTAGAAAGATGAAATTTGAAGCAGATATTGGACAAACTCTGTGCTACTTTACTGTGTCTCTATGTGCACAAATTTAGCATATTATCAGACCTCAGCTAATTTGGGTTTACTACGCATTGAGCTATAGTTGTTATTAAGCCTTAGCGTAAGGCTTCTTGCTTATTGGTAGAGAAAGAGAACAAATAACACTTCTATATTCCCAACTGGATATCATGAAGTGCATTACAACCAGACAAGATTTTAACACAAAGCAAGCTTAAAGTTGCTATTTGATGTTCTTGATGCCAAAGATGTGTTATTAATTGGAATATTCTAGGAAACCATTTTAAGTCTAATATGCCAAATGTTGACTGAAATAGTAAGCCAACTTGCAAAGTTTTCCACTGTCATTAAGAAATCCAGCACGGGCTCATAAAAAAAGAATATAAGGTTATAGCAAGAGACATGCCTATGCTTGTTAAAGAAAATGTCCAAATAGTTATGTTGAAGTACCATAGGCAAAGGTCTCACTTTTTATTTTATTTTAATTAGAATCAGCCAGAGAAATTATCCCCTGGTTTTCTAGCATTTTCATCTAGTTAAATGAAATAAATGTTCCTAGATGGAGTATGGTGTCCTTGCACTTCTTTTAATGATGAGATGGCCAAAAGTATGATGAATGTGTAAGGCCCTGAATCTTATAGACATGGATTCTATAGTAATCTCTCCATCTTACTGGTCTTTTGATGTTTCCATGTTTCAGAAAAGTTCCAAGCATATCTTATCAGACATATTGTATAATGGAATGAGGAGAAGAGGACTCTGCCTAGGAAACAATTGGAGAAGAGAGACAGGAGACCCCAAGGACTTAATGACCAGAGACATAAAATTAGGATTGGACTGCCATTTGTCAGAAATGGTGTAGGGTCTCCTGCTTGGGCAGGGGGTTGGATTAGATGACCTGCAAGGTCCCTTCCAACTCTATTAATCTGTATTTAGGAAGGAACTCTTAACTTCTCCTTTTTTAGAAAGACAGAAATACAGTCACAAAGTTAACTGTATCCTTCTTTACAGGAAGAAGAAGAGGAAACATTTCTAACTGTTGAAAAGCTTTTTCTCCTTCGTGTGAGTTTTGGTGTGTTATTTCGAGTTATCCTGTACCTGCAAGATTGAAAAGTTAATAATTTAAGATCTGAGAACTCCCCTATGCTCTTTGCTTGCCTTGACATTTTTATGCCTGCATCAGAGTTTGATATGTGCAGCAAAGTTCAACAACATGCAATAAAGACCCCTCAACAACCTTGAAACAAAAGCATTTGCTACTGACTTCAAGAAGCTGATGAAGAAATACAATACACTAATCCAAACACCACTTTCAAAATTATTTAATTTATTGATAACATGTAAGGCAATTTATTTGCATGGAATAATTAATTTGGGCTCCAATGCAGCTAGGCGATTCTCTTAGATTTCCAAAATAATATTAAAATTGAGATGCCATGCAAAATAAATTCCAGGGATTATTATGCTATCTTTATTCAAATATCCAACCACATGGAAGGAAGGAACGATGACTGAGAACAATTTGAAATGTAAGATAACATAAATGGGATGTTGAAGACCATTCAGATATTTTATTTTCCATATCTTATTTCAATTAGGTCTGTTTAGATGTTCTTTTCTGGCATTTTCTTGCCACCATAATTCAAATAAAAACCCAGAAGTGATAATAAGTACTCATATCTGACTGAAAATTCCAATAAAAAAGACAAAACCGCTGGAATTCTTTGCATTACAGTTTGTTGTTTAAATCAAACAGCTTCTTATAAATTGACAACTAGCAATTATTTCTTAAAATGTCTGTAGAAAAGTTTCATAAGTGATATGCTTTTAGAAAACAAGAATGCTTATGAGGATAAGTACATTTAAACATGTTTCTTCAGAAATGCTCTTAGTGTGTTGTGGTTCCCTAATTTGGTAAGAAAAAAACATCCAGGCACTTAGAAGGTAGATTCTGGGAACTAACTGAGTGAAAGTGTTCCTGAATAAGTCTAGCCCTCATCATCAATCATTCTGAGCCTATTTTTAAAACCATATGACAAGAATGTATTGACAGACTTTACAAAATGCATTACATCATAATTAATGGTTTAAATTATAAATTAGTTTAAAACTTATTTGTGAACTCAAACATTGGGTTTGTGAACCAGTAATTATAACTGTGGTTTGACTGCGTTCTGTAAAACGATGCACTTAAGATGACTGTGATAAGATGAAGAACTGGCGAGTAAGGAGGGTCTTTGTAATTTTACTCCAGACAAAAAGAAGGCTTGAGATTACCAACAAGTGCATGGGACAGTTGCGCTTCATGAGGAGACAGCAAAAAAGTAGTCTGCATATTTAGAGAGCTGAGAGATGACAGCTTATCTGTCTTGCTAAAACAGCTGGCTGGAGAATTCTGGGAGTTGAAGTCCACAAGTCTTAAAGCTGTCAAGTTTGAAGACCTCTGCTTTAAAAGGACACCATTTCCTTTTTTAATCATTTTTGGAAATTGCTTATTTACTGCTTTTGAGCTATTAGAAACTTTTGAATTGACAGGTTTTACAGCACTTTCCTTCTTTACTGTATTCTCATTTTCCTTTTTTCCCCCTGCACCTTCTTTTTTTCTTTTTATTGTTTTTTTTTAGATTGTTTCTTTATTGCTGTATTTGTAATTTTTAACTAAATTGCCATACAAAAGAATTGTGGCTTGATCAATTAACCCCAGTCAAACAAACTGCAATTTATTTGATTATAACTGTAGCCAGAATGTCCTAGAAGAAAGCTGCAGTTTGATTAACCATGGTTTATTCATTAAGCTACAATTAGGAAAATTGTAGTCTGTAATGCTGAGAAGCGAGAGGTGGTTGCATACTTAAAAACAAAATAAAATCCACAACTTCTCTTAAATCTACAACTGAAATTATCTGCATTTTAAAGTGCTTGCCTTTAGTCAAATGGAATCCCAACACGTTTCAGAACAGATTCTTTAATAATGTCCTTCATAACCAATTAATAATTTAAATGCAATTTTTACTTCTTTTTGAAACGTTTTTATTTCAAACATAGTTCCCTAGCAATGAAAACGTTTTTATGAAATAAATAAATAAAATAAATAAATAAATTCCCAACAGGAAAAAAAAAGTAGTGGGAAATAAATGGAGGGATGAGGACAAGAGTTATGAAAGCAGAATCAAACATTTGAAATTGACCATTTCTAAGAATACTTCTGTAAATGTCCCTTTGCGTAAACCCTTTAATGATTAAATATTAGATTACCCTTTTGTGATATTTTCTGAGCATTAATTTTTATTTAATTGAAACAATATTAGCAGCTCGGTAACATTTACAAGAATGGTTGTTGTAAGGTCAAATGCTGTGTGTATTCACAAGCACATGTTTAATCAGCCAAAACAGAGAAGAAGAAGAAATCTTCAGCTGTTACCCAACCTGCTTATTGCCCCTATATGAAGATTTGAGCTTTTGCGTTTTGCAAGTTGCTTTACAAATGTCCAAGAGGAATTACAGGTGTTCTCTGGATCATATTCAGTACTTTACCATTATTGCATAGGACAGAATAACAATTTAGTGATCAAGAACCCTTTGCAACCAAAGAAGAAAGAAAGAAAAAATATCCTCTGTTTACTTTGTGGCATATTCTTGCTCCTTTCTGAAAACTACAAGTCATCTTGGCCCAAATATTCACATAGCATAGAAGAGTCCGAGGAGGGATGGTGAACTTGTGACACCCCTGTCAAAGGTGACACGCCACAACATTTTCGGTCACACGCCAGCATTCACCAACTCCCCACAACTATTCTGAAAGCATGCCCCATTCTCACACGATTTTCAGAGGCTACAGGGGCCGTTTGAGAAAAAAGCTGTGCTTTTGTGTAGCCTCCAGACCAGGGGTGAAATGCTCCCGGTAGCAAAAATCCCTCCCCCCACCCCATGTCCAGCTGAGCCATGCAATCATCAGAGGCTTTTAAAAAAAAATTTTAAGAGCATTTTTTCTACAACCTCTTCGGCCGAAAAAATGCTTTTAAAAGTTAAAAAAAAAAACCTCTGATGATCGTGCGGCTCAGCTGGGATCATCAGAGCCTTTTAAAAGCATTTTTTCTACAACCTTTTCAGCTGAAAAGGTTGTAGAAAAAATGTTTTTAAAAGAAAAAAAAGCCTCTGACAATCAGGCAACTCAGCTGAGATTGTCAGAGGCTTTTAAAAGCTTTTTTTTTTTACAACCACTTCGGCCGAAGAGGTTGTAGAAAAAATGGTTTTAAAAGTAAAAAAAAAAAAAAAAAAGTTGGCCACGCCCAACCAGTCACATTCCTCCCCACCAAGCCACACCCACAGAACCGATAGTAACAAATTTTACATTTCACCCCTGCTCCGGACCCTCTGTGATGTGGGTACGACATCACAAGAGCATGCAAGAGAGCCGTGCTCTTATGTAGTGTCAAGCCCTGAGAAAATGAGCCTGTTTTATTTGTAATTATTTGATATTTCTTTATATTAGACATAGCACCAGACGTAGTTGGACTGGTTTTTTTTTTTTTAATGAGTATGTAAAGGATTGTTTCTCTTTTGTTTTGGGGGAAGGGTTGATGTATCAGCAGAGTCAAGTTTATTTTTTATTTATTTATTTGTCAAGAACATATTAGGTAATAAGTATAAACATGGATTGGATACTTAAAATAGATACAAATAGAGGAAACATTACGACAGGGACGGTAGGCACACTGGTGCTCTTATGCACGCCCCTTATAGATCTCTTAGGAATGGGGTGAGGTCAACAGTAGACAGTCTTAGATTAAATTTTTGGGGGTTTGGGAATAAAACCACAGAGTCAGATAGTGTATTCCAGGTATTGACCACTCTGTTGCTGAAGTCATATTTCCTGCAATCGAGTTTGGAGCAATTCACTTTAAGTTTGTATCTATTGTGTGCTCGTGTATTGTTGTGGTTGAAGCTGAAGTAGTCATTGACAGGTAGTACATTGTAGCAGATAATTTTATGAGCTACGCTTAGATCATACCGAAGGCGGCGTAGTTCTAAGTTTTCTAAACCCAGAATTTCACGTCTGGTGGTATAAGGTATTCTGTTGCGAGCAGAGGAGTGGAGGAATCTTCTTGTGAAATATTTCTGGACACGTTCAATTGTATTAATGTCCGATATGTAGTGCGGGTTTCAGACAGATGAGCTGTATTCAAGAATTGGTCTAGGAAATGTTTTGTATGCTTTAGTTAGTAATGTGATATTACCAGAGAAGAAGCTGCGCAAGATTAGGTTAATAACTCTTAATGCCTTTTTGGTGATGTTGTTACAGTGGGCTTTGGCACTTAGATCATTAGATATGAGTACTCCAAGATCCTTGACAAAGTGAGGGTCATCTACAAGGTCGTGTCCACTCAGCTTGTATTTTGTGTTCTGGTTCTTTTTGCCAATGTTAGACAATTTTTTTGACATGCCAAGCCCAGATCTGGTCTTGATAGGTAGATAGGTAGATGATAGATTGATAGATGGGTGGGTGGGTGGATGGATATAGATGATCAGGAACATTTGTGAGCTCACAGAAGACAAAAATTAGTCAGAACATACAGTAGTTCTAATGACTGTCTTTTCTCAGATGAGGTCTTTTAAAAGCTGGCAAGATTTGTTAATCATTTATCCTACCAGCTATAGATTCTGCTGTTAAAATGCTGGCAGTAAAAATTAGAGATATCTATCTACTGAGTCTCAGAACTATATCTATATCATCTAT
The DNA here is from genome assembly GCF_029215685.1 of Pituophis catenifer annectens. Lineage (NCBI taxonomy): Eukaryota > Metazoa > Chordata > Lepidosauria > Squamata > Colubridae > Pituophis > Pituophis catenifer. The sequence goes on along the minus strand of NW_027256893.1, from coordinate 12,990,887 downwards.
ATCTATCTATATCTATATCTATTTAATCATATGCTCAATAAATAAATAGAAGATCTATATTTTACAAAAATAAGAGCTGCTCTTCAAATGGGATATTTGAGCTGAGGTGGCGCAGTGGATAGAGTGCAGCACTGCAGGCAACTTCAGCTGATTGCTAGTTGCAGTTCAGCAGTTTGAATCTCACCAGGCTCAAGGTTGACTCAGCCTTCCATCCTTCTGAGTTGGGTAAAATGAGGACCCAGATTGTTGTGGGCAATAGGCTGACTCTTTAAACCGCTTAGAGTGGGCTGTAAAAGCACTATGTAAGTCTATGTAAGTCTAAGTGCTATTGTTATATTTGGATTCCCCCCCCCCCCAATTCTGAATTATCTTCAGAATCATACTAAACTCCTCACCATACAAGAGAAAGTATCTAGGGAAAGTTCCATTCTAAATCCTCGAAGATAAAATGTCAGACAATGTGGGCTCCAGTGGACCCTCTGTGGCTCCCCAATCCAAACAACCCCAAACAACACTGCCAATAATAAAAGATGATGGCAACTGTAACTCAGCAAAATCTGGGATGCCATTAGTTCCTCACACCTGATGTAAGCGTTACAGAACTTGACAAGCCAATGATTGAGTTAGGTGCATAAAAGGCTGGAGCAGTTTATATTACACCAACAGGACACAAATGAAGAGAGTGATAAATGAAACTCGTTGGGGGTTGGTTGTGTCTGGTAGGGTAATACATTTTTCAACCGGTTTAATGATGCATACATAAGACTTTAAAATAAATAGGGATAAGGTTAAGGATAAACATTAGCCAGTTATTTGAATACTTTTCTCATTATTCAACGAAAAATATCCACACGGATAGTTCCTTAATGGCCTTCCCTTAGCATCGTTTCTAGAATAAATTTGAGGAAAAATATGATGCAAAACCCCAAGCCACCTCAGTTTGTTTTATTGTTTAACTTACAAGCAACACTGTCAATTAAAATAGTTTAATTTACAAAGGATGTTATTGCTATTATTTCTTAATCTATTAAATATGTTCCTTACTATTTTCTTATGATGAAAACCCATGGTTCTACCCAGTGGTGAAATCCAATTTTTTTTACTACCGGTTCTGTGGGCATGGCTTGGTGGGCATGGTGTGGCTTGGTGGGCGTGCCAGGGGAAGGATACTGCAAAACCTCCATTTCCACTCCACTCCAGGGGAAGGATACGGCAAAATCCCCATTCCCTCCCCACTCCTGTGGGAAAGATATTGAAAAATCTCCATTCCCTCCCCACTCTGGGACCAGCCAGAGGTGGTATTTGCCAGTTCTCTGAACTACTCAAAATTTCCGCTACCGGTTCTCCAGAACCTGTCAGAACCTGCAGGATTTCACCCCTGGTTCTACCCTGTATCTTACATTTACTTTAAGAAGAACTAATTCATATTGGCAATTACTATTCAATGTTTTGGGCCACAAAATACACAGATCCAATACAGTACAAGTGAACTTGAACTTGTTGTTTCAAACGAAACAAATTTAATTTCATCCATGCTGGGAAGAATTTTAATTAAGATCACAATATCAGGAATGGAAGTGGTTAATTAGGAAGCTAACCTTTCATGCCATACTATTTTCTCAATCAAAATCTTCTCAAAGCTGGCCATTATCAATGATATGAATGAGAAGACAAAATGCTACTGGAAAACAAATATACTCTTTGTTATACTACTTTTCTCTTCACAAGTTCCATTCTTTCAGCACACTCTTTTTTTTCCCTCCTCCTAATGCATTTCTCTCTCTCCATTCTTTCTTACTAATCTGTAGACTTTCTCCTAATGGAAAACCACTTAAATATGAGCCAGCAGGATGCTGCAGCTGACAAAAAAGCCAACACAGTCCTAAACTGCATTAATAGTGGGATAGAATCAAAATCACATAAAGTGTTATACCACTTTATAATGCCTTGGTAAGACCGCACTTGGAATATTGCATCCAGTTTTGGTTGCTACAATATAAAAAAGATATTGAAACTCTAGAAAGACTGCAGAGAAGAGCAACAAAAATGATTAAGGGACTGGAGGTTAAAAAATACGAAGAACAGTTGCAGAAATTGGGTATATCTAGTTTAATGAAAAGAAAAACCAGGGGTGGCATGAGAGCAGTGTTCCAATATCTAAGGAACTGCCATAAAGAAGAGGAGGTCAATGTATTTCCCAAAGCACCCGAAAGCAGGACAAGAAGCAATGGATGGAATTACTCAAGGAGAGAACCAACCTAGAACCAAGGATAAATTTTCTGACAGTTAGAACAATTAATCAGTGGAACAACTTACCTCCAGAAGTTGTGGGTGCTCCAACACTGGAGATTTTTAAGAAGATATTGGGCAACCATTTGTCTGAAATTGTATAAAGTTTCCTGCTTCTAATCTAACCCCCTAAGACTTCCAAGGTCCCTTCCGATTCTGTTATTCTGTTCTTTTATGTGGAGGACAGACTGAATGTGCCACTGTAGTCCATGGCCCTGGATCTGCCCCATAATAGCATTACTAATCACACAATATTTATTCTATAAGAGAAATGATGGCCATTCTCACAAAGTACTTTACAAGGCCTATTGTTTCAGTGCCACTTCTTAGAGTTCCTTGATCATTCTGCTCACTCTGCAGAATCAAAAAATTATGCAATTTTATGTTCCATTATTAACAAGCAATTATGAACACTTGAGTAATTGGCAGCCGGTCAACATGCCATCTAAGAAGTGGGACAAAATACAAGTTACAATTATTCAAATATATACATTTTAAATTCCTGTGTGCAAAGTGTTTATGCTTTTTTTGGTGGGGGTGAGGCGGCTTAATTTAAGATGCCTGAGGACTTCTTTCACTGTCTTGCAGGCAGCGGGTCACAAAAGAGATTGGCTTACCTCTATCATTTGTTCCCATATGAAAATCCCCCAAAGATGGCAACTCTGGAACTGAGATATCACACATCGAAATATACATATTGAATAAGGAATTTACAAAATAACTCTATTCTTGGAAATACTAAAGGTGTTGTGGTCCACCAGCGGCCAGCAGAGCTGGCAGCAGATTCGGACAGTGAGGAGATTGGGGAGGAATGTGGGCCAGTCCTGGGGAAGGCTCGGATGAGGGCTCTGAGTCAGAGGCAGAGAGGGGGCCAAGGCCATCTGGTAGTTCTTTGCTGCCTCCAGAGTGTCCAGAGTCTGACATCAGTGAGGCAGAAGAATAGCGTGAGCCTGTTCTTAGTTTGTGCATGCACAGAACTGCCAGGAGACAGAAACAATTAAAGAAACTGGATGTTGCTTACCTGAACATCCTTTCTGGGCGCGCTGCTGAAGAATCCAAGAGCGTGGGTAATACCCCTCAGGTTGCCTGAAGATACTGAGTGTATGTCACTTTAAATGTTTGTTGACTCCTCCCCTAGGGACTGGCTGAGGCTCAGTTTCTTTCACGAAGGATGTCCTAACAAGAGTCAAGTCCATCCAGGATCAGGAAGCAGAAGCCGCAACGGGTGGGTTGGATTCTTCAGCAGCGCGCCCAGAAAGGATGTTCAGGTAAGCAACATCCATTCTCTGGCGCGCTGCTTGGAAGAATCCAAGAGCGTGGGATGTACCCAAGCAAGTACTAGATGGGAGGGGCGGCTGGATGCTCCCGGCTGGCTGTAGCAGAGATCACAGATTGCAGAACTCGCCGTCCGAAGGACGCCTCAGCCGAGGCAAAGGAGTCAACTTTATAATGTCGCACAAAGGGAGTGAGGGAGGTCCAGGCGGCTGCTCGACAAATGTCCAGGATGGATGCCTGTGTGGCCCACGCCGCCGAAGTCGCGGCGCTCCTAGTTGAATGCGGCAAGACGCGTCCAGGTGGGGACTTGTTGCGAAGGGTGTATGCCGTAGAGATGCAAGCTTTGAGCCACCGCCCAATGGTGGACGAAGAGACTTTGTGTCCCATTGAAGCTGGCAGGAAAGATACGAATAGCGCTTCCGATTTCCGAAACTGGGAAGTCCGCTTAATGTAGTGCCGGAGAGCGCGCCGGACATCGAGTTTATGCCATTGGGCTTCTCTGTGATGATGAGGTCGCGGACAAAAATCCGGCAGAATTAGCTCTTGAGCTCGATGGAAGAGCGAATTGATTTTGGGGACAAAGGCGGGGTCAAGTCGGAGGATCACCCTGTCCTGATGAAAAATGCAAAGGTCTGAGCGGACAGAAAGGGCCGCGAGCTCGGAGACCCGCCTCGCTGACGTGATCGCCACTAGAAAGGCGACCTTAAGGGTCAGGAATCGAAGAGGAATAGAAGACAGGGGCTCAAAGGGTGGAGACATCAGGGTCTGGAGCACCAGTGACAGATCCCAGGATGGATACCTATGTACTACTGGCGGATGCAAGCTGGTGGCACCTCTAAGAAATGTTCGAACTCTCCGATCCAAGGTCAGTGGGCGATCCGGTGACTTCGACAAAACCGAGTTCAAGGCAGCTACCTGCCTTCTCAGGGTATTCGGGGCTAGGCCGCTGTCCAATCCGTCCTGGAGGAACTCAAGGAGAACAGGAACTGATGCTCCGGCCGGGTCCACGCTGTTTTTGCGACACCAGCGGCGAAAGGCCTGCCAAGTAGCCTCATAAATTCGTAGAGTTGAAGCCTGGCGGGAGGCTTGCATGGTGGTAATGACTCGCCCCGACAGGTTGTCCTTCCTCAGGAGGGCCCTCTCAAATGCCAGACGGCCAGTTGGAGCCACCCCGGTTCCGGGTGTAGGATGGCTCCCTGGCTGAGAGAGACCCTGTCCTGAGGAATTCTCCATGGCCGGGATATTGACAGGTCCAGTAGGTCCGCATACCACGGTTGTCATGGCCAGTGCGGGGCGACCAGGAGAACCTCCGCGCCCTCCGACAGAATTTTGCGCACTACCCTTGGGAGAAGAGGGATTGGAGGGAAGGCGTATAATAGGCCGCGGGGCCATGGACATCGTAGGGCGTCCGTCCCTTCGGACCCCGGACTTGGGAACCTGGAGTAAAAGCAAGGAAGCTGTGTGTTGCAGGGGCTTGCAAACAAGTCCAGAATAGGAAGGCCGAATCTGGCCGACAGAAGCCGGAAGAGAGATGGGTCCAGGCGCCATTCCGCATGGTCGATTTGAGAGCGGCTTAACCAGTCCGCCTAGGTATTCTCCGTCCCAGAGATGTGTTGAGCTGAGATGGAGGGTATGGTCCCCTCCGCCCAGGAAAGGAGGGAGATCGCCTCGTCCAGCAATGGTTTGGAATGCGTGCCGCCCTCCCGATTCAGGTGTGCCTTGGCCGTGGTGTTGTCGGTCAAGACCAGCACGTGTTGACCTTGAATGTCGGGTTGGAAATGCCGGAGGGCTAGGTGGATGGCCCTCAGCTCCAGCCAATTGATATCGTGCTGTAGGTCCGAGGCTGACCAAAGACCCTGGGCCATCTTTGCAGACAGATGGGCACCCCACCCCAGTAAACTCGCATCTGTTGTCACTGTTATCCTTTCTGGCTCTTGAAAGAAGCATCCCTTCGAAATAGCGGGAGAAGTCCACCAACGGAGTGATCGGCGAATGGGACCAGGGAGCCTGACCTTCGATGTTGAATTGCTGCCCAGGGACTTCTGATGGGGCAGGAGGAACCATTGGAGGGGGCGAGAATGTAGGCGAGCCCACGGCACGATGTTGATGCATGAGATTAGTTTCCCGAGGAGCTGTGACAATTGAAGGATAGAAACTGTCCGGGAAGACTGAATCTGGGCAATCGCCGTGGCGATGCTGAGACAACGATCCGGGGCCAGGAATACGTGACACGAGGTCGAATCGATGATGGCCCCAAGGTGTTGAATACGATGAGTGGGCTGGAGGTAACTCTTCTCCAAATTTAGGGAGAAACCATGCCGTTGAAGGGAATCTCGAACTGCCTCCAGGTCCCTGAAGGCTTTGTGTTGAGAGTCGGACAGGATGAGGATATCGTCCAGGTAGCAGAGGACTCGGATGGGAATGAGCCGAAGGGAAGCTGCTACTACAGCGAGGATCTTCGTAAAGGTTCTGGGGGCAGACGAGAGACCGAACGGCATGGCCCTGTACTGGAAGTCCTGGTTGTCGTAAGAGAAACGAAGGAATCGCCGATGGGAGGGCCTGACCGGAATATGGAGGTAGGCCTCCTTGAGGTCGATGGAAGTCATGTAGTCGGCTTGTCTGATGGCGGCCAAGATCGAATGAAGGGACTGCATTTTGAATTTGTGGTAGGCGATCAATTTGTTTAACTGCTTTAAGTCCAGGATCCCCCTCCAGCCTCCGGAGCTCTTTGGAACCAGGAAAAATATTGAATAGAAACCGGTCCCACGGTGTTCTTTGGGAACGGGCTCTATAGCGTGAATGTCCAAGAGGTGATGTATTTCCGAGGACATCAGGCGTCTCTTTTCGGGGTTCCTGGAGACCGGGCATCGGATGAAACGATGAGGAGGGCAGGAGGAAAACTCCAGGGTGAGTCCCAGATGAATGGTTTGCAGGACCCATTCGTCCGTCGTAGTTTGGAACCATTGGTGGAAGAAATGATGCAGGCGGCCGCCGATAGGGTAGGGTTCGGAGCAGTCATTTCCCTCTCCGGAAGGGCCGGGAGGCTCCTCCGCGAAAGGGGCGCTTCGAAGGCTGTTGTCGCCTGGTGCGGTCCCGAAAGGACTGCCTGTCCGACGGACGGTCGTAAGAAAAGGATGAAGGACGATAGGTGGAAGCGGAGCTGGTGCCAGGATCTGCCCGAAAGGAAGGCCGCTGATTATAAGGTAAGTAGCGACGCTCCGCCCTGCGATAGGACGATGGCATGATTTTCCTTTTGTCCTTATCCTCTATGAGGATGGGGTCGAGTGCCTCCCCGAACAGCCGAGATCCCTTATATGGAGCTGAAGCAAGCTTCCATTTGGATTTTACGTCTGCACGCCAATGTCGGAGCCACAGGAGGCGACGAGAGGTGACGGTCGACGCCAGAGATCGCGACGCAAACCTGGTTGCTGCCAGAGCCGCATCTGCGGAGTATTCCGTCGCTGCCACCAGCTTGTTAACATCCTGGTGGAGGCGCCGGTCATCAGGCGGGAGTCGCTCCTGAAGCTGGCGGAGCCAGATCAGGGAGGCCCTGTTAAAGAAAGAGGCTGAGGTGGCAGCGCGTATGGCCCAGGCCGCAGTCTGATGGGCCTTGCGGAACACTAGTTCGGCTCTTTTGTCCTCAGAGCGCAAGCCGTCTGCGATGTCGTTGGATAGCACCGTGGATGACGTTAGGGCTGCAATTGGTGCGTCGACCGACGGGAGTTCAAGTAAATCCTGTAAACTGGGCGCTGAGCAGAACAGCTTTTTGTCAATGCCGTTGGGTGCTGCGAGCGCTCCCGGCTGGGCCCAGGGCCGCTGAACGGTTTCCGAGAACAGTTGTGGGCAAGGGATGAACTCCTGGTCGGGTTGCGGGACAGCAAAAAGAGCATCATGAGGATTAGAGGACCTCTCGGTGTCTGGCAAGGGCTTGGAAGAAGCCAATTGCGTCGTAGCGATGGCCTTGCGGAGAAGGGCCTTGAAGAGAGAAGGCCGAAAAAGTCCCGTAGAGGAGGGCTTCTCAGGTGGTTCATCCTCGTCCTCCGAGAGTTCCATATCCCCAGGCTCATCACAGCCAAATTGGGAGTCGTCACTGTGGTCGGACTCCTGTAGCAAGTAGTCCCCAGGGTCGACATCAGGATGATGTGCGGCTGGTCTGGGTGGTTCCGGCATGTATGGTTGCGAAATCTCCTGAGGATAAGGAGCTTGAGGGAAACCTCCTGCCATCATTCTGGACACCGTGGCCGTGATCATTGCCTGGATGTCATAATAAGAAGGTTGAGGAACCTCTGGAGGTCTAAGACCTGCCGCGGTGGGCGTGAACGTAGCCTCAGGCGCCCTGCCCGGAAGAGAGGGCTGGGACACTGCTGAAGAAGTTGAAGGAATTGCAGGGGGCTCAATCTGTTGGGAGTAGACGAATCCCTGAGTTGTAGCCTCGGATCCAGTTGGTAGCCCCTGAGAAGGGGCCGGATGAGGCAAGGGGTCAATGAGAGATGGAAGCTCCTCCGCAAGACGGGTGACAGGTGGTACAGAATTAGGAGCCTTGCGTTGCGCCTGTTGGAATTGACGCTCAAGAGCATCATGGCGACGCTTAGCGGCCTTATCCTCAGCAGAGGAAGATTTGTGGCCTTTAGAGGAGGCAGATTTAGATGGGCGTGATGACTTTTTTGACGCCTTCTTTGGTGCCTTCCCCGAAGAACGATCAGAGCCTCTGGGCCGGGGTGGAGAGTGGTCTTGCTCCATGTCCGAAGATAGATCTGGATCGCCCATGGTAAGTAATTTAATTTTTTTTTTTTTTTAAAGGGGGGGGAGTACAACCCCAAAAACAGGTCTCCTCCAAGGTCTGGTAAGAGTCAGGTAGGAGAAAAGCAGATAGAAATCACTAGATCTTGAAGCAGGGCAAGGGGCTACTCAAGAGTAGCGTAAAGCAAGAGAAATCGCCACCAAAATGAATGTTCTTAACAACAAGGAGCTCCTGCAGAAAAGGAGGCCTGATAGCCGACTCGTCCAAAAACGCCGCAGAGGCCTGGCTCCGATGTCACAAAATGGCGGCGGTCAGAAAATGGCGGCCGCGCGGGAAAAGACGAGCTTCGGGGCGTCGCTGACGAAGTTTGAGGGAATTTAGGCCTCTCTCCTGCTGTCAGTAGGTGCAGGGTCGCTGGCAGGCTACCGCGCTCGAAGGGATCGCCGTTGCGTGTGAGCGCTAACGAGCGCTCCTAACGCCTCCCAAAGTGCTGCCAGAAATCCCGCGATGCTAGGGGGCGGTGGCGGCCGAATTATCAGGCCGCGGCAAGCACACGCGTCTCCTGATCGCCCTAATTAGTAGGCTCGCAAAGATGCCGATTAGAGGCAGAGCTCGGCGGCGAGGGCTATGTAGGTCAAGGCAGCAGGCTCGCAGGGATGAGGGGATGATAATCAGAGCCCTGCGGCAGGGAGAAGCCCAGGAGGACGGCGGAAGGCCAAGGCCTGCAGCACTAAGCTGCTTGCGATGGGACGATGTAGGGAGCAGACTCACAGTTTTGAAGTTAGAAGGAGTCCGGAAAATAATGGATAAAGGACAAAATAAATTTCAAAATAAAGTTGTAGAAATATGAAGGATTGAATTGCCAAGAAGCACGAAGTCCAAGAAAAACACTCTTTCAGGCTGCACTGAGTGAAAGGAACTGAGCCTCAGCCAGTCCCTAGGGGAGGAGTCAACAAACATTTAAAGTGACATACACTCAGTATCTTCAGGCAACCTGAGGGGTATTACCCACGCTCTTGGATTCTTCCAAGCAGCGCGCCAGAGAAAGGGTGGACTTGGGAGTAAGGCTTGGAGATGATTGGCCTCTCCCATAAGACATAAAAGAGAAGCCAACAGGACGTGTGAGCTTTTGCAGGAAGCAATTAGTTCATCTGGTCAGTAAAAGCTCTGGAAAAGCTCTGTTTGACTCTGTGCTAAGTTTGGCCTTGCCTTTCATGTGGCAATTAGTTCTCTGGCAGCATTCCAAGGAAGATAAGGTGTGTGTTTGTAAACACTCCCCTGAAAGACTGTTTGAGAAACCTTTCGGACTGGGAATGACAATAATTCACAGCCGTTTGAATGAAAGAGGTTTGCCGGGACTAAGTTGGTGCTGTTTACTTTGTAAGGAAGCCTAGGTCAGAACAAAAGGAATGAAAGGAGACTGTACTTCAAATGCTGGCCAACTAATGTAAACTCTCATTCAATCCACATATCCTTCACTCAGCTGAGATTAATGGGGAAAGTTCATCCCCACAAGCAGAAAGGATGCAGTTTTGTTGATGCTCAACAACAATATATATATATATATATATATATATATATATATATATATATATATATATATATATATATCTTGCACAGCTTATGCCTGATTGAACATCTCACTGGGTTTGCAGCAGTCACATTGAATGTGCTGAGCTTCCCAGGAAAGTTGATTTCGTTACTACAACTTAATACGCTACCAGATGTTCGGCCCCACTGGAACTCCACACATCGGCAGTGTGACAATGTGTTTGAAAGATCCAATTTCAAAAAAAAAAAAAGGAGGGGGGAATTTAATTAGGCAGAAAGATATTAATTAATAACACCCAGTTGAGAAAACAGGCAGATATATCTCATACTGTCATAATATTTTTCTGACAGCGAAGAGCATATGGGCTCTACGGGGCCTTTACACTAACTACATATGAGTCAGCATGTGACATGTTTTATTCCTACATAAATAAAATAGGGCGTCTAACCTTCGTTAAAAGAAATCAGAAGTGTTTAACCTTCAATAGCTGATTGCTTGTTTAGGTTGTGCTCAGCCATGTGAATACTATCAGTATCAATTTCTAATACAGAGTTGCCTTGTAATTACATTTTGTAATATAGTTCCTTTTTTTGGCTAGACTCCCCCCACCCACTTCATATAATTTGGATAAGCAGCTTGAATCTATGGGAAAGAAATTCCCAGTGGGGAAAAGGAAAAATAGCATATATCCAAATGAGAAATAAAAAAGGGCCAAAAATGCAGTCTATTTTCTAATCATTGTCAGTTTCATATCTGTGTTCATTTTGACCAAGATTCAGGGGTGAAATCCAGCAGGTTCTGGAGAACCGGTAGTGGAAATTTTGAGCAGTTTGGAGAACCGGGAAATACCACCTCTGGCTGGTCCCAGGGCGGGGTGGGAATGGAGATTTTGCAATATCTTTCCCCCAGGAGTTGGGAGGGAATGGAGATTTTGCAGTATCCTTCCCCTGCCACACCCACCAAGCCACGCCCACCAAGCCACACCCACAGAACCGGTAGTAAAAAATTTGGATTTCACCACTGCCAGGATTCATGTTAATGTGAGACCCAACTACATACACATCAATACAGTATATAAGCATGCACGAGCCTTTATAAACAAGTACATTCCTGAAAAAGTTTCAAATGCTTCATAAAATCATTTAACCAAACCAATATTAAATCAGCTTTCAAGGATCAATGTCCTCAAAGTCTCTTTGATTATCAGAAGGAAGAGAACTGTTTCCTTGGTCCTTAACTGGCGACATATGGAAAGAAAAATAAATCCTGCTACCCTGTTTACTAATCATTCCTAAAAATATGTTTAAGAGCAACAGAAAGAAGAAGGAATCATGTTTACATCCCTTGAGTCTTCTCACAAGATTATGTTTAAGATCTGGCACGCTCAGCTATCGGAAAGACTGAATAGGCAACTGGGAAAATCTTCCAGAGTTCCTACTGGCTATCAATTCCAGAAGTTCAAGATCCAATGCACAGAATTAAACACTCACAAGGAAGGCTTTAGGCCAGGGGTGTCAAACTCGAGTTGTCACGGTGGCATCACATGATGTATCGGGATTTTTTTCCTCTTCACTAAACCAGGCGTGGGCAGCACGTGATGCATCCGGTCCACGGGCCGCGAGTTTGACAGCCCTGCTTTAGGCCATCAATCCCATCTTCTGCCATCAGAGCAGAAATCCAAATTAAAACATGCCAAACAAACATCTACCCAGTTTTTTCCTTAAGAAATCCAATGAAACTTGACTATACCTCAGTAGGAAACTTCACTCTAAAAGGCTTTTAAGGTTAAGATCTTTTTTTAAAAAAAACATTTAGTGTAAATCTGCCTTCTTTTCACTTAAGAACTTTGTTCAATTCAAGACATTATAGATTGCTTTTTCAAAGTGCTATGATAGCCCCTTTTCTATCATCACTTTTTCAAGGCTAAGCATAACAGTTCTGTTAGTGTGTCTTGATGGAAACTTGTTCCCAGTCCTCTGACAACCCTTTCTCTCAATCTTTATTCCTCTTACAGAATGTTTTATTTTATTTTATTTTAAATATATGATACTCAGAACTGGAGATGTTATTCAAGATGAGATATAACCAATGGAAAAGAGGACAGTAACCATCTTAATTACAGTCATCCACAGATGAATGAATGAATACACACACAATCAGCCAGTCAATCAAATCTATATAGACTTTTAGCTGAAAACTGAATGAAGGCACTGCAAATGGCATGAATGCTGCAGCAGAATGAACAATGCAACGAAGCTCGGTTGAAGAGCTTAACTACTCTGAAAGCGCAAATGCAATCACCTAAAGACTTATTATAGTATTTATCCTCTAAGACTGCTACTGGTAGAACTAAGAAGTACGTCAATAGTAAAGGCCTGTGCTTCTTCAGGATGGTGAGATGGCTAAGGTATTTGACAGGTCTGGAAAAAGAAAATGGAAAATCCTCCAAGATAGATGATGACTGATAGCTTAGCTCAGGGGTCAGCAACCCGTGGCTCTGGAGCCACATGTGGCTCTTTCATCCCTCTGCTGCAGCTCCACAATTGATAGGGCTTTCTGTTAGGACAGGTAGAGGAAAAAGGATGCCGCACTAGGAGGAGATTCTATCGTGGGGGAACCGACTTGCAGTCGGCAGAGAAAAAAGGACACAGTGCTAGGAGGAGACTCTCTGGTGGGGGAACCGGACTTCCGGTCAGATCCAGAATTGAATGAGGGCTTCCATTTAGGACCTTTCCTGCTCTTTGAGTTTTAAGGTTGCTGACCCCTGGCTTAGCTGAATTTATGTGATGCCGCCTTTGCTTAAAAATCTAGTATTAGGTGACCATCTAAAGGAAGCCAGGTGAGTTCTAGATTTCTCTGCCAATTGGGCAGAATTGAATACAACTGGAGACACAGCATTGCAGGTGCTTGGATTAAATTCTGCTTATTTGATTGAGAGTCTTATTTTTTTTTTTAATTGTATGGGCATTTGATCAGTATGGGCACTTTATGTGTAAAGATAGTACTAAGGAATTTTTATTATTATTATTATCTTTATTCATTAAACATGAAATTCAGTCAACTGAACTTTCAAAAATGCATCACAAATACCATTGACTGGTGCTAATGGTTGATACGGGTTGCTGCCAGCATCCTAGGTATCAACCAAGTACCTTCTTAAGATGTACGATGTTCCAAGTAGCACAGTTTTTTGCAGTTCTCCTGGTGTTATTTCAGAAAGCTGCAATTTGTTGATGTATCTTATAAAATTCTTGGACATGGTACCAAGTGCCCCGATTACAATGGGTATCACTGTTATATGTTTCATGCATTCATTCATTCATTCAATCATCATCATCATTTGAAAAGGACGGGACCAATGTCTCCCATCTTTCTCTGATTTTCTTTCTGCCTAGCACTAGACTTCAATCAGTTTTTAAGTCTTTCAAATTAATTGTATGCATCATTTAAATAAGTGGAACCCTGAGTAACACAGATTTTGACTTAATTATTCTAAATCATTCCATAACTTTTATATAACATCATAAATGTGGTCTTTATTTGCTTCTGGGGAAACAGTTAAATTTTGCATGCATTCAGAACCAAGCAAAGTACCAAGTAATTAAAGCTTTCAGCGTTTTCTGATAAGCTAAAGCGTGACACAATAATTAAGCTTTCAAAAAAAATGCATTATTATTATTATTATTATTTTAAAAAAAGCTCTAAGATGTGAATGCCTATTAAGGTTAGGTAAAATATTCATGTACATACAATATACGATACACTGTTTATGTATTTTTAAAATGTTAATTTTAAAAGCCTGATGAAATAAAACTTGAGAAAATACCCAGTTTAATGCTATCTATGTAGCACGGTTGATAAAAGAAAGTATTCTCCATACAATTCTTTTTTTCCCATTTCACTGTAGAGTTTTATTTATTCCTCTTAAATAGGAGCACCGCTAAGAGTAGAATCAAGAATTCTTTTAATACAGAGACAACATCTCCATTATTCAGGAAATTCTTTTTGTATTTTACTTTTAGCCTAAGGTGCAATGGGCAAAACTGCACCACAAAAATGCTCCAAATGTCCATTTTTTAAAGCTAGATCATTCCCCTCCTTTCCCAGCATGGAAAATAATTGCTCCTAAAATAGACTGGCTTAGAGACCAAGAATTGGGGATGAATTGGGGCCCTCAGACCTATGGTGGACAGTTTGGTGACTCTTAGTTCATTATTTCCAACACCAATGACTTTTGCCCACCACACCCATCCCATATCTTGGGATTCCATACACAAAAAGAGGAGAAGGTCAAAGAACACAAGGCAGACCCAGAAGGAGATGGAGAGGGAACATCGAAGGCATACTACAATAGTTTCAAATAACAATGCGCCAGAGGTGCCAGAATAGTACGAACCAGAACTTTGTATCTCCCTTGACACCCAAAGGGGTTAAAGAGGAAATAAAGAAGAGGAGAATTTTGAATCCCTCACCAAATCAAACCACTGAAATGCCTTCCCATCTGTCTGAGCAAAGAACACAATTCTACAAATGGCAATGCCCTCTTTTACAGGCAGATCATTTTGGTTACTATTAACTGAATATAAATTCATTTAATTGTTCTGACTTTGCTCTTTTGAACATTCAGCTTCTAACAGATATGTATGTATGTATGTATGTATGTATGTATGTATGTATGTATGTACCGTGTTTCCCTGAAAATAATACCCTGTCTTATGTTTTTTTGAACCTTGAAATAAGCACTTGGCCTTATTGCCATGCACTCAAAAGCCCAATTGGATTTATTATCAGGGAATGTCTTTTTTTGGGGGAAACAGGGTATGTATGTATGTATGTATGTATGTATGTATGTATGTATGGACGGATAACATCTCTCTCTCTCTCATACATATAGATCAGGGGTGTCAAACTCGATTTCATTGAGGGCTGCATCAGGGTTGTGTTTGACCTCAGGGGCCAAGGTAAGTGTGGTCAGTGTGGGCGTGGCCAGCTCGACATCACTCGTGTTGGGGGCACCTGTGGTGATCCAAGTGCTCTGCCAGGGAAAACTGGCTCACAAGATCTGTTTTCGGCTGCAATGGCCTCCTGCATCCCTCTGCCAGGGAAAACGGAGCTCAGGAGGGCCACTCACGGCCCTTCCGAGCTCCATTTTCACTGGCAGAGGCACTGCGGGCCATTCCTTTGCTGTTTCCAGGTGAGATCTAAGCACCCCACAGGCCGTATCCAGCCTCTGGGCCTTGAGTTTGACACCTCTGACATAGACACACACACACACACACACACACACACACAACCATAGAGAGGCATGCTGAGGGAAATCTCCAACTAGAACTGGCAAACGCTTAGTCCGACAAACTGTAAAAGCTGCTTTTTGCCTATGTTGACTCTATTTCCTTCCTTTGCGCAAGTTGGCTCCAATTCAAACTCCCTTTTCCCTTTGATTAGACGTGGTAAATAAACGCCGTGGTAACAATACTCTCCATGTATTTAACAACGTGCCTGTTTTCTCCTATTAAGCATCAAAATTTAGTGTCAACTTTTCAAAGGATTCTGCGGTTTGCCTCGAAGCCTTTTGCTGGCTATAAGCTATACGCTGGCCTGAATGTTTTTCATCCATACTTTTGAAGCATTAAAGCCTAAAGTCTAATATTACCTAATTCCGTTTGTGGGTTTTGTACATACATAAGGGCAATTACACGAAGTCAGCTATTTCGTTGTCATTTCATCCGAACATGCTGATGTAATGAAATCAAGGAGCAGAAAAAAAAGAATTTACCACTGATAAACTATATGACATTGTCTGAGGTGGAGAGAGAGTTGTTTTTCCCCTCATGCACAATTATGTTATCAATATCACTTTTATCATCATGGTAATTACCCATTAATCAAAGGAATATCATTGCAAAAGGTTGTTTGCTCCAACATTCATTGCAATATTAGGTTGACCTTTTGCTGCTTGCAGTGTTTTAACCGGTTGGCCATTTTTTACCCCTTTTTTTTCTCACCAATTAGCAAAAGAGAAAAAAGCAGAGTTGTAAACACGGAAGTGGCTGGGGTGAGATGGGGAAGAAGAGTGTCATCTATTTACTGAATACTGAAAAGGTCACAACAATACAGTCTCCAGCTCTAATTCTTTGCATGTATAAGGCATTAAAATTCTGATGCCTCATTCAAGGTCGTAATGAGAACATAACACAAATGCAAACCTATTATTTTGACAGTGATTGTAATGAGAATTTGAAATAATATAAACATAGTGAAACTGCAAGGGCCTATGTGTTGTTCTATTTCTTCCCTTTAATGCATTTCAGAAACTCACTTTTAATTTTTCTTTTCAAGAGGAAAATGTAATTGGAATATGAGACAGCATCAGACCTGCTCCCCAAGTAATCAAGGCAGACACCAACATGGAGATAAAAGATTTAATGTCTCACAGGGGGACATGCTTGAAGAGATTTTAAGTTGTTGCTCTCTCATTTCAAGGTGGCAGGGATATCTGAAAGTTGAGTAGCCATTAAATGTTATTGAGAGGGAAAATGTTCAAGTTCTGGATTGGGTGAAATGCAAAACATATTACACATATCAACATAAACGACGATGTTAAGGTTTAGTAGAACTTACTGGTTTGAGCAGTATTAGCACATGTAGTATTAATGTATAGTATAGCATCAGTGTTGAAATTCAAAAATTTTCCCTACCGGTTCTGTGGGCGTGGCTTGGTGGGCATGGCTTGGTGGACATGGCTTGGCGGTCATGTGACTGGGTGGGTGTGGCTTGGCGGTCCTGTGACTGGGTGGGTGTGGCTTGGTGGTCATGTGAAACTAACTATTACACTTTACACAAAAATAACACAAAAACTACACAACTGACTCATACACAATGCAAAAGCAGCTGGACTTCACACAAAATGGCCCATGCAACAAGCAGGAACCTCACAGAGTCACAGAGAGCTCAAAAACAAGCTATCACACTTTACACAAAAATACTGATTCGGGACATAGGTAGTTAAAAAAATGCTTTAAAAAGTAAAAAAAAAAAAGTTCCGACCATGGCACGGCACAGCTGATTGTCACAGCTGATTTTTGGAACCTTTTTTTTTACTTTTTTTAAGCATTTTTTTTACTACCTATTGCCCGAACTGGTAGTAAAAAAATGCTTTAAAAAAGTAAATAAAAAAGTTCAGACAATCAGCTGTGCCGCATAATTGTCGGAACTGTTTTTGTTTTTTTTTACCTTTTAAAGCATTTTTTTCACTACCGGTTCGGGCGAACCACCCCGAACCGGTAGCATTTCACCCCGTATAGTGTTCACTATAACATAAGCACTAGAGGTTTTCTGAAGAAACCAGAGCAAGTGCAGAATAGGAGAGCCAGTTTGGTCTAAAGCACCAGGCTCGAAAATGGGAGACTATGAGTTCAAGTCCTGTCTTAGCCATGAAAGCTGACTGGGTGACTTTGGGCTAGTCTCTCTCTCTCTCTCTCTCTCTCTCTCTCTCTCTCTCTCTCTCTCTCTCCCTCCCTCCCTCCCTCCCTCCCTCTCTCTCTCTCTCTCTCTCTCTTTTCAGCCCAACTTACCTCACAGAGTTGTGATTGTGGGGAAAATAGGATGAGGAAGTTGTGTCTGGATATGTTTTCTGCCTTGAGTTATTCATAAAAAATAATAAAGGTGAGATATAAACAAAAAATAAAAAAAATAAAATTTAAAAAAGTCAGAGTACAGAAAAATCTGACTGTCAGGCCCTGAGGTGATCATTAGAATATTTCTAGATCTCCTCAGGCCAAAATGGTAGCTTAAGGGGTTAAGGAGCAAAATATTGGCTTTATGCATCATAAAACCTTATTGGTGTAGAGGTGGGATAGAAATGGCTCCATGTGCTTAACAGTTTGACCATCTGTATCTCCCACCGCCCCTTGCCAGTGGTAACAGAAGCTGGTGCACAGAGGAGTTGAAATTCAAACATCTAAAGATATTTAAGTTATTTAAAGGATACCAGGTTTCCCATCCCTTGTTATAAACAATACTGAGGTAGATGGAGTGACTCTATAAAAGATGGGGCAGTAAAAAATAAAATAAATAAAAGGGAGTAAATAGGGAAAGCAAGAAGCAGTTTTGGGAGTTTCCTCCATATTGTGTGTGTGTGTGTGCATTCAATTTGTTTTGTATCACATTTGTCACTGATTTCACATTTGTCACCGATTTGAACACTTTGATGCATAATTTGCAGGACTGAACTTTTCTCATCATGCAAATATAAAAATTGCCAGGCATGGGTTTAATAAAAATTCTAACATCTGAATACTTTTATTGTTCACTGAACAGGCATCAATGTGTCTTATTTTTCCAAATTAAAAGTGAGGTGGGAAGGAGGAGCTACTGTATGACCACAATCTACCTTAATACACTGCTGTTGTACTACATTGATTGTTTTGTTTGTACTATTTATTTCAGTTACTGAATGAACTTCTATGCAATTAAAACATGGTAAGGATTTATTACTATTGGGCTCCTTGATTTGAAAAAAAAACATAAGAAATACAGTAAGACACAGCTGATATTCACATTTGTGCAATTAAGTGGCTTGGTTCCTTCTACATAAAGAATTTCTATTTAAATTAAGGCATGGCAGAATGACACCTTCTGTGCATTTCAGGTTATTGCATGCACTTAAACAAAAAACTCCATTGAACACCTGTTGGGTATCATGGAAACACTGCCTGAAGATATGAAAAGAAGGGAACGACTGGTTCCATGGATGCTCTTGAACAGATATTTCTCTTGAAATAACTCAAAACTGCAGTGCATTTGCAAAAAGCGATGTGCAAAGTGATGTACTTATCACCAGACAGATCAGCAGAAACTGTATCTGCTAAAAAGCTGTTTCTTGACATACAGTATCTTCATTAAATTAGAGCAGGAGCTTCCAAACTTGACAACCTTAAGACTTGTGGACTTCAACCTCCAGAATTCCTCAGCCAGCCGTGCTGAGAATTCTGGGAATTGAAGTCCACAAGTCTTTAAGTTGCCAAGTTGGAGACCCCTGAATTAGAGAGTTCATTGTCATAAAGACTAAGTCTAATGCCATATATCAGATTGTTTGTAAAGGTACTGTTGCTTCTAAAATACTGTATATGCAAGAACTATGAGCCAAATTTTATTTTCCTATGGCTAGCCGTTCAGAGTTGTGTTTTGAGATGTCCATACAATTTTTTAAAACAAATATATAAGGATAGGTTATTCTTTGGCACAGCTGTGAATAGCGTTTCAAATATTATTGTCATAGCTGGCTAATACAACTAGCTAAACTAGTTTAACTGATTGAGACCAGTGCAAATGACAGATGGGAACATTGCTTTTCAGATCCCAGATTACATGAAATAATGTAATGACTCAAGCACCCACACTTGCTTATAGTCCTTCACGATCATGGCAATTCAAAGATTTTTCAGTTTGGACTCTGGGAGTGACAAAACCTGAGAGTTCTTGCACAAAATCAGTGAAACATAAGAATAAAACATCTCAAGGTTGTTTAAAAATATTAGAAATAATTTTTGGAAGGACCACCCAAGTTACCATTTTCAAGCATTAGAGATAATACTGGGTTTCCTAACACTGTGATCAATCTGAGTGTTTGTGTCTCTCCTTCTACATTTCATTTACTAAGACTGTATTACTATTATTCTTCTCTTCCTTACTAGTATCTATCTCTTCCCACTTCCCATGCTATAACCATGTTGCTTGTATCTTTTAATTTATATTGTTTTTATTTGTTTCCAGGTACGATTTGATAGCTTATTAATAACCTTGACTATTAGTACGTGTTGTATCTCTTTATTCTTGATAAATGTATTTTATTCTCCTTATGTACACTCATATACACCACAGACAAATTCCTTGTGTGTCCAATCACACTTGGCCAATAAACAATTCTAATCTAAATACAGAATCCAAATTCAACCAGTTTCTTTTCCTATTCTTTATCCTTTGTTTTCCATCTAAGCAGAAGGAGAAAAATTAGATAATTTTAAAAAAGTGAATTTTATTGTGTGAGGGGTTTTTGTTTTTGGGTTTTTTTTTTTTTTGGGGTCTTGTTTTTTTAAGGTCTCCTAATACATTTCCTGAAAATGGTTTTTTTTTTAAAAAAAAATTTTTTTCCTGTTTTCTTTTTCTGCCAGCAGAGGGACCCTTAATCCTATGGGGTTCCACAATTACCAAATTGGCACTGTTCAGCCTTGAAAATATGACTTCTGTGCTATTTCACGACAAAAGATTGGGGGCCTGAAGAGATTATGAATTCTCAAAATGTGGTTTGTATAATCAGGCCTCAGCGACACACAGGGGTTATTTTAGAAAAAAAAAGAAAAAGGGATTAGTTGCAAGACAGATGTCTCAATGAAGGGAATTTCTTTTGGCAGCCGAAAGAGTCCCATATTCCCCTCTCTGGCAGAAAACTCCTCCAAACAGTAAGAGAACAACAGAACAAATGTGGATGGATTTCTTCTGGCAAAAATCATGTGATGCGAGGCGTAAATGCGTAAAGTTGTGCATTCTCTCTGAAGTTGCCAAGCATTTTAAGGATTCTTACAGTAGGTTACGATTTACTGAGAGGGCTTATTTTGTGGCACCTGGGAAATTTGGGTGCAAGCTAATAAGCAGCACCTCTGTTGGGAGACTGATGGGGCAATTTCCAATTTAATGAAAACCTGGGGATTTTCCTCTAGGTAGAAGATGCTGGCTTTGTTATGTTTTGTGTGTTTTCAGACACGAGCAACTATCATAAGCCAAAACAGGTGTGCCATTTAGGGAAAGCAAAGAGCACATTTACCTCCTCTACTTCACATCCCGTTTGATTATCCCTTGGAATAATCTTTCCTTGTTGGCACTGGGTTGAGATGATGACTATTCAGAACAATTAAGTATGCTAGCAATAGGTGCCAGAGACACAAGCAGTTTTTAAAGGATATTTGTTCTGATGTAATTATTTTGTAAGGGATGTGGTGGCTCAGTGGCTAAGACACTGAGCTTGTCGATCGACAGGTCGGCAGTTCAGCGGTTCGAATCCCTAGTGTCGCATAATGGGGTGAGCTCCCGTTACTTGTCCCAGCTTCTGCCAACCTAGCAGTTCGAAAGCACGTAAAAAATGCAAGTAGAAAAATAGGGACCACCTTCGGTTGGAAGGTAACAGCTTTGGCATTTAGTCATGCCAGCCACATGACCATGGAGATGTCTTCGGACAGCGCTGACTCTTTGGCTTTTGAAACGGAGATGAGCACCACCCCCTAGAGTCAGGAACGACTAGCACATATGTGCAAGGGGAACCTTTACCTTTACCTTATTTTGTGGCTTATTAAAAGTGATGATATTCTGACAATACATATTTCAGGTTCTCCTCACGTTCATTTTAACTCTATCCAAAATAATAGCTGTTATCATTTAAAGCCTTCCTCTGTATATAAATAGTCAGAAATCCCAAAAAGTGATTTTTCAAGAGGCAACTTCTTTCCTCGAAGACCTTTTGCTTCTCATCCAAGAAGCTTCTTCAGTTCTGAACTGAACAAGTCTAGTTACTTCTTGAAAAAGCACCTTTGGGACAACCATGAGCTGAATGACTGAGAATCTCCATAGACATTATGGAGTACCATGGGAAAATGGAGTGGCAACATTGACAATTGGACAGTATTCTTTACTTACAATTGACGGCAATGTAGTGATTTTGGCTTGCAAAAGAGTTGCTTTATCAGTGAGATGGCTGGCATATAAATTTTATAAATAAATAAAAAGTGGCATATAATAACACAGGGAGAGATAAGTCCCAAGACATCGGTATGGCTGTGGGCTTCAGGAAGCATTTCATAAGGAGCTATAGTTGTTATCTCCCAGTATTGTATCCAATATGATTACTGGACACTGATTTATGATGGGATCAGTCTTGGTGGCTCTATTATATGAGGTGCTTTAGAAATTCTGCACAAATCCATAAGGAATGTGTTGTTCTGATGGAGGTGACCAAACTACCTTGCGATTGCGGTAGCTATAAAAGAACATAAAATAGATCTATATAGACTATGAAAAGCTGTGCCCCATAAATCTACCAAGCAAAGTAAGGACAAACATCTGATTTTGCTTTGCTTGAATGCTTCCTAACTAGAATGGCAAAATCCAAATAAATAGATATTAAGCACCATTGGGAATGAAAAGCAAGCTAGTGATATAAAGCAGTGTTGCCATGGATCTGTCTACAAGAGATGTATAAGGGCACACATGCTAGGATGAACAAAGTTTGGCTAGCAATGAGCTTTTTTTGAGAATGGAATCTGAGCCACTTTTGAAAACAAATGAAGGGATTGACTCTTACTGTTTTCTTTTCAAACAGGAAAAATGTTCTATGCTATACACTTATAGCAGTGCTGGGATTGCCTCACATGCTAATCTTTCTTTAAAGCACTCCCTAAAATGACCTTTTCTGTGAGGGCACCCACCATCTGGAACGAGCTCCCCCCAGAGATACAGAAGATTCCGGATCTGCGCACTTTCCGCCGTGCCCTCAAAACATTCCTGTTTCAGCAGGCCGGCCTGGCCTAACTTTCCCTTTATATTGCTTTTTGATTTTATTTTAAACTGGGATGTCTTGAATTATCTAGGACCAGAGTGTTTAGTATATTTTAATTGGTTTTTTTATTAACGTTTGTATTACATGTATTTTTATCGTTCGCTGTTCACCGCCCTGAGTCCCTTAGGAATAGGGCGGTATATAAATTTAATAAATAAATAAATAAATAAATAAATAAATAAATATAATGTTACGAGACTGCAGAATCAAGCGTGTTATCCTTCTTCATGTGCTTTCCCTAAAGAGCCTATTGATAGAGCATGATTAACCACAAAGAGGATCCTTCTTATACAGGCAAATAACCTGCTTCATCTATGTTTACTAGTGGTTGCATATTCCTCTCTATATATCCATATCAGTGATGGGTTTCAGCAGGTTCTGACCAGTTCTGGAGAAGCGGTAGCGGAAATTTTGAGTAGTTCGGAGAACTGGTATATACCACCTCTGACTGGCCCTGCCCTCATCTATTCTCTGCCTCCCAGTTTATCAGGAGGAAATGGGGATTTTGCAGTAACCTTCCCCTGGAGTGTGGAGGGAATGGAGATTTTACACAGTGGTGGGATTCAGCCAGTTCGCACCAGTTCAGGAGAACCGGTTGTTAACTTTCTGAGCAGTTTGACACACTGGTTGTTGTAAGAAATCATTAGGGCATTAAATTACCTGAATCCAACCACTGATTTTACAGTATCCTTCCCCTGCCATGCCCACCAAGCCATGCCCACCAAGCCATACCCACAGAACCAGTAGTAAAAAAAATTGAATCCCACCACTGATCCACATCTTGCCTGGTGGGGCTTTGGTTAGAATGCAGTATTGCAGGCTCACTCTGCCCACAGCCTAGAGTTCAGTCCTGACCGGCTCAAGGTTGACTCAGCCTTCCATCTTTCCGAGGTCTGTAAAATGATCGTTGGAGGCAATATGCTGACTCTATAAACCGCTTAGAGAGGGCTGCAAAGCATTATGAAGTGGTATATAAGTCTAAGTGCTATTGCTACTTCTTGGACTGACCTGTAAGATTTTCAAAAAGTGTTGCAGAATGCACAAGGCCTTCTAACTCGAACTTCTAACTATAGAAGTTCTATTACTTCTATAGAAACGGTAGTAAAACCGGCGGGAGGCTCCGCCCACTGACCCCGACATCATCAGAATGCTTCTGGGCATGCGCAGAAGGTTCTGGGCATGTGCAGAAGAGCACGCGCGCAAGTGAAGCAAGCACACACGCGCAGCCCCATTGCAAACTGGTAGTAAAGGTAAGTAGAATCCATCCCCTGGTCTGGATCAGTGGTGGTATTCAGACAGTTCTATCCAATTTGGACGAACTGGTAGTAGCGGCTGCGGGAGGCTCCGCCCACCCACCTGGACGTCATCATGTCCCATTTTTGACGCTCTACATATGTATGGAAGGCTCTGTGCATGCATGGTGGTGGCGCATGAGCTCACATTTGTGAACCGGTAGCGAAGGTGAATAGCGTCCCTGGTCTGGATTCATTTCATTTCATTTCAGACCTAGAAATCTTTGTCTTCTAAAAGAGACCATCAGATTCATGTCCAGATATTTGATTTAAAATCTGAACCAATATCTGCTGGAAAGAAATCTGTCTTACTCCATTAAAAAAAAAAAGAGGGGGGGTTAGATTCATTCCCACCCTCCCAATCTTCCTAATTTAGGCTGTTTTTCCCTCAATGAGTCACAAATTGTGCCATCCTGATGTAAATGAATCACATGCTGAATCTCCATTCTAATGGAGACTATGCTTCAAAAGCTCAGAACACAATAGAAAAAGCTTCTATTTTGGGGATGGCTTTTTGGGTTTCAGAAATGTTTTATGTCACTGCCTACACTTGCTGTAAAGCTCTGGTATTATGTAAATTAACATCTTAATCCTAAATCCCAAGCAACTGTGTCATTTACATAGCACCCCGACCTCATCAAGGCACAAAAATATACACATCTCCTTTTGTTCCTTCTTGAAGGGTAACAAAGGCAAGGGGTTGGGGAGAGAAGAAGGGAAAGGACTCTATCACAAAAATAATAGCCATACTCACTGCAGATCTCTAATTTCCTGTCTTAAAGGGCATTTCTTATATATTTTAGGAAACTAATTAAAAGTAGAATACAAGCAAAAAAAAAAAAAAAAGAGGAAAGAATTCCAGAAAACTTTTTTTTTCCGGGAGACTTTCTGTACTTTAGCTTACCCAGTAAAAAATGTCCAGGGGATTCTGGACCTTTCACATAGCTATAAATCTCTGAATATCACCAGTCTTTTATTTTACTCCCTTTAGAAGTCCTGAAAGTATGAACATGGGAGGCGATTCATTTCTGTTTCATCTGCTTTCCCCTTTGAAGGTGGATGAGGCTTGAGAAAGAGTTCATTCTAATGCAATGGACTGCAATTTGTTTTTTTTTTCCTACTTTCAAACAGATGAGACCAGGGTGACATAGAGGGACTAGGGAGCTGGGTCTGGAAATAAGAAACACCAGGGAAAAAGATGTGCTCTTAGCATTTTTTTGCCTGACCAACTCAGTTCGGAGTCAGGCCATCTGAACAATTAGCAGGGACAGTGATTCACGCTCAACTTCCCTTCTGCAGCAAATATAAATGGACTCGAATGTGGCTAAAAGTCCTGTTTAATTAGCCTGCTTGCCTGTTTTTTATTTTTCAATGGCTACTGTTTCACTGATTATGAACAAAATGGAGGTAGGTTAAAAGCACCCCAAATCTTAAGGGGTCTGGTGGGAATAAACAGAACAACAGAGTTGGAAGTCTTCTAGTCCAACCCCTTGCTCAAGCAGGAGACCCTATACCATTTCAGACGAATGGTTGTGCAGTCTCTTCTTGAGAACCTCCAGTGATGGAGAACCCACAACTTCTGAAGGCAACCTGTTCCACTGATCAGTTGCTTTAGCTGTCAGCAGAAATCTTGTATGATCTATTTATCACGTAAGAGAAAAGGACAGAGGAAATAGGTACCATCTAAAGAGGTCTAAAGGGACGTGGTGGCTTAGTGGCTAAGACACTGAGCTTGTTGATCGAAAGGTTGGCAGTTCAGCAGTTCGAATCTCTAGTGTCGTGTAATGGGGTGAGCTCCTGTTACTTGTCCCAGCTTCTGCCAACCTAGCAGTTTGGAAGCACGTAAAAATTGGAAGTAAAAAAATAGGGACCAGCGGTGGGAAGGTAACCAGCATTCTGTGTGCCTTTGGCATTAAGTCATGCTGGCTACATGACCAAGGGACGTCTTCGGACAGCATTGGCTCTTTGGCTTTGAAATGGAGATGAGCACTGCCCCCTAGAGTCAGGAATGACTAGCACATATGTGCGAGGGGAACCTTTACCTTTTTAAAGAGGTTGTAAGCACCTTGATATTCACAAGCTTCATATTGATCAATAGCATCTGTAACAAGCCATGATGTCCCTATGATGATATGCAAATAATGCAATTATACCTTATGATTCTTGACAAATGTATCTTTTCTTTTATGTACACTGAGAGCGTATGCACCAAGACAAATTCCTTGTGTGTCCAATCACACTTGGCCAATAAAGAATTCTATTCTATTCTCTCTCTCTCTATAGATAGATAGATAGATAGATAGATAGATAGATAGATAGATAGATAGATAGATAGATAGATTTATTTATTTATTAAATTTGTTTGCCCCCCATCTCACCGCAAGGAAAATCTTTGCAATTATGCAATGGCATCATGACAACTGGCACAAGTATATAAGATACATCATTTATGTGATGGTAACATAAATGATGGGGCCTGGTGGCTCAGCAGACTGATAGCATTGTGATTAACACCAGCTGTCTGCAATTACTGTAAGTTCGAATCTCACCAGGCTCAAGGTTGACTCAGCCTTCCATCCTTTCTAAGGTAGGTAAATTGAGGACCCAGTTTGTGGGGGCAATAAGATGACTTTGTATAAATATACAAAAGTATGAAGGCTATTGCTTAATGCATTGTAAGCCGCCCTGAGTCTCCGGAGAAGGGCGGCATATAAATCAAATTAAAAAAAAAACATGATGCATATGTCAACATTCGTCTCTCCCTGCTCCCATGAATGCCCTTGTTGCTGATTCCAGTTTTATAGGAAGTAATCTTATGTTCTGCATATATACTTCTTCCTCCAGAGTAACATTTGAAAGAGTTAAGCATGCAACAACTCACAAACGCACAACTCACAAACATCAAAAAAAAATGTGTGACTGCCATATTTCTTTGTTTTATCAAGATACTGAAAGTGTGTCAACAAAACCTCTATGCATCGCTTTCTTATAGAAACAAGCGTATTTGTGAGAAATCAAAACTTTTACTATAAAGAAGGGGGCATTGCTTATAATAATTAATATCACTTTAAATATTTAAAAGCATGTTATCAGTACATGTGGTGCAAGCAACATTTGTAAATGCAATGGGTGGATATAGTTTGCTTCACAGACATGGATATCTAATTAAAGAAAATGAATGATTGGCAGATAGACATCAAGCTGGGATGTGTCACCCAGGTTATAAAAAAAAAGCAAAGCAAAGCAAATGAATGACAAATAATAGCTTTTGCAAAATTGGAATGCTTTAATTGCTGTCAGTCATTGATTGTACATTATTTTAGTCATGCTGGAGAGATTACACTTACCAGTTTAAAATGTTGTATTGCATGGATTTTGATGCTTGGGATCAACTATTCTATTTCAAAGTTTTACTGTTAAGAGGAGATAGGTAGAATATTGATGATCAAAGAAGCCTACTATAAGTTCTTATGAGAATTGCTATATTTTTTTTTTCATGAATAGGGAATCTGGTCCTAGCATTCAATTTCATTGTATATCAAACATTTCTGCCTCTGTTCTGCTGAGCAAAATTGCACCAAGATTAAAACTGTAAGTGTTATGGTTGTCCTTAAGTCTTGTAAAATGGATATATTGTCTATAATAGTGCAGAATCCAATCTGGGTGAGTCACTGAGACCAGAGCAGGGTGGGCTTCAAAAATTTTAGCAAGGGCTTCTCTGCCCAGTTGCTGGGTGGGCGTGGACATGGTGGGTGTATTTTTGCCCTCCCCGGGCTCTGGAGTCTTTCCTCGAGCCTCCAGAAGGGTGAAAACGGCCTCCCCAGGCTCCGGAGGCCCAAACTTCCAGTAGGCCCATTTTTCACCCTCCCCGAGCATCTGTGCACACCCTGCCCTTACCTGCATCCAAAAAAGGTCACATGGGGACTCCTGGGAGGGACGGGGTGGGGCGGGTGGAGCCAGCCAGGAGTGGGATTTGGGAGTTCTCCGAACTGCACAAAATCTTAGCTAACCCCTGTGAACCTCCAGCAGCCTACCCCTGGACTAGAGGTTTAGCCTTCCAATCTTTTGGACTTGGGCTGGAGCTCATCCTCAGGGAACTTCTCTCTAGCAGAATGTGCTTCGGAGGTGAGAACTCAGCAGCACAAGGAAACAACAACCAGTGACTTAATAGCAGCCATCAACACCCCAATCAATAACTAAAAAGTCGCACACAACTTGGCACCATATAAACACCACACACCGAATAGCTCAAAGCACATATTCTGCTAGAGAGAAGTTCCCTGAGGATGGGCTTCAGCACGAGTCTGAAAGCTTAGAAGACTAAACCTCTGGACTCAGTGACCAACCCAGATTGGATCCTGCAACATTATCATGGGACACATATATTTGCCTTCATTTATTTCCACAATGGTTGTTTTCTTTTCTTTTTTTATGAAGTTGAAGGAAGAGGAGGAGATGGAACATTATAATGAAAGTCTTAAAAGCCAAAAAGCAGTGGAAAAGTGGATTGGAGGAGGGAAGGGAAGGTAAATATGACTTATTGACAGGAAAGAGCCAGGTAATTCATGATCCAGTTTGTAGACCTTTTGCCCCATATAGAAAGAAAATGTTAAGACAACAGTATGCCCATGCTTCTGCTTTATTAAAAGAAAAACAATATATATACACATATATACATATACATATATATACATATATACCAGGGGTGAAATCAGAAGTGAAATCTGAACCAGTTTACTACCGGTTCGCTGGCTGCGCATGCTCAGTGCACATCACGCACCAAATGTGAAGTGCGCACGCACAGTGCACACCAAAAGGAGGCATGCGGTAAGTAGAACAGCGCGCGCGCAGGGGGGTGATCAGCTGTGATGCACAATCTTTTTTTTTTTTTACTTTTAAAAGCATTTTTTCTACAACCTCTTTGGCTGAAGAGATTGTTTAAAAAATGCTTTTAAAAGCCTCTGATGATCAGGCAACTCAGCTGGGTTCATCAGAGCCTTTTAAAAGCATTTTTTTACAACCTCTTCATCTGAAGAGGTTGTAGAAAAAATGCTTTTAAAAGTAAAAAAAAAAAAAAGCCTCTGATGATTGTGCAGCTCAGCTGGGCATGGGGGGAGGGGCAGGGATTTTTGCTACCGGGTCGGGCGATCCAGTCCGAACTGGGAGCATTTCACCCCTCGGTGAAATGCTCTGAAGTCTGCTACCAGTTTGCTTCGCTACCAGTTTGCTTCATGCACACACGTATGATGTGTGCCAAACGTGCGCTTCGCATGCATGGGCACCACAGGCACTACCATGCAGTGGTGAAAAAGGAGGATTAAGAAGCTTTTTCTGAGGTAAGTAGAGCAGCGAGTAAAGCATGTAGAGCAGCAAGTAAAGCAGTAGAGCAGCGAGTAAGTAGAGCAGCGAGTAAAGCAGGATTTCCTGCTTTCTAGCGAATATAAATTGCGCGGCACAGCTGATCGTCACACAGCTGATCATCAGAAATACCGGTTCACATGAACTGGTAGCATTTTTTTATTACCGGTTTGGGTGAACAGGCCGAACCGGTAACATTTCACCCCTGATATATACATATATACATACAGACATACAGACATACGTGTATGTATGTCTGTATGTCTGTCTGTATGTCTGTATGTATCCTTCTGAATTCAGGGAGCCCACAGCAGGGAAATGAACTTAGCAATGACTGTTCAAAGAAAGGTAGAAGTTATCAGAGTCCTGAATTGACTGTGTAAAAGATAAGAGACACGGTGGAGCCAAAGGCAGATGAAAAAGACGTGAACTGACGGAAAGGGAGATAACATAAAATTGCAGCTAGCACAGATGAGAATAGGATGGCTGAAGCAATAAAAAAAAAAAAAAGTAGAAAAAAGCACCAGAAGCATTTTTTGTGATATACCTGCAGGTCTCGGAAACACAAAGACAGCAGGAGGGGTGAAAATACAGAGAATTATGTCCTCCAACTTAAATTCAAGCTGGAACACACATTCAGAAATGTCATGCAATTGTTAGAAAGCACTGTTTCAAGACTGAGTTGTAAAACTATTGGCCTGAATAATTCTCTGGGATATTAACACAGAATCTCAGAATTATAGATGTGGAAGAATGAATGCTAAATAAAATTGTTTGCTCTGAACCACTGTTAAATTAATGTATCTAAAATGCATTTCCCAAATTAACATTGAAATACATTGATCCTTTTAACTACTAATTCGACTGTTGTGATGGGATTCTTAAATATATTTTTTTTAATGAGGGGTACAAAATTATATATCCAACTGCATACAAATAGACACAGGATATATTTATTGAAATTTATCACTTCAGTTAAACTAGGTTTAGGTACTGATTAAATATTCAGTGTGGCTATGGAATATACATGTCATATTGTCTTTGTCAGATTTAATTGCTGGACAGGCTTTTATTATATTGTTATAAATCTAGGTATATGGTTTTGTTTCAGTAGACTGATGCTTATATGAAATATTAGAGTTTATTAGAATTCTATTATTCAGATGAGAGCCAGTTTGTTATAGCGAGTAAGGCTTTGAGCTAGAAACTGGAAGGTTGGGAGTTCTAGCCCCAATTTGGTCAGCCTCTGAGAATTAGACATAATTGAATGGAAGTGTGTGTGTGTGTGTGTGTGTGTGTGTGTGTGTGTGTGTGTGTGTGTATTCATTCTTCCATTCAATCATGTCTACTTAGATAGCTTAAAGTATTAAAATAGCAAAAGAGAAGAAATAAATCAACATTAATTACAATTTAGGATCTCAATCTTACAAGCAGGAAATTGCTTGGCTTTTAAATCTGAAGTCCTAATAAAATAATACAGCTGATAACTAGATGTTATATCTTCCCTACTATTTTTTTTCATCCCCCCTTCCCAAACTCTCTGTTTTCCCAAGGATTCTTAAAAGTAGCTACTCTAAATATACTCCCTTTCCTCAAGCAGAAGTTAAAAAGCTGTTAGTGGTTAAAAAAATGACCAGGAAAGTATTTCTTGATCTTCATGATTGTTTGAACGGTTTCTTATAGGATTTGAATCATTCTAAGCGATGGTATTTTCTCATGTACATAACTTAGAACACAGGATATATAATGGAATGTAAATATAGTTTATAAATATATAAATATATACACCGATTCAAGGTGTTAGTTATCACCTTTAAAGCGCTCCATAGCTTAGGACCTGGGTACCTACGAGACCGTCTTTTGCCACCAATAGCCTCCCACCGACCAGTTCGTTCTCACAGGGAGGGACTACTCAGGGTACCGTCAGTCAAATTATGTCAACTGGCGACTCCCAGGGGGAGGACCTTCTCTGTGGGGGCTCCAACCCTTTGGAATGAACTGCCCCCGGAGATACGGAATATCCCTGATCTCGGTGCTTTCCGCCGTGCCCTCAAGACCCTGATGTTCCAACAGACGGGGCTAAACATACGAACATGTGAATGATTTTTTAAATATTATCTAATTCTGGGTTTTATTTAATTGACCAAACTAAGTAATAATTTTAATTAGCAATTTTATGATGTTTGTGTGTTTCTTGACTGTACACCGCCTTGAGTCCTACGGGAGAAAGGCGGTATAGAAATATAATAAATAAATAAATAAAATAAATAAATATAATTTGCAAGATGCTCCTTAGATTTTTAGCGTTGTCTTAGAAATCCATGTACCACTGAGTTGGATGACATCCCAATAAAAATTCATTCTACTTCTAGAGCAACAGTTTGTGAATATATTTGTAGCCAGGCTATCTGAGAGAACTGTTCTTTCCCTATAAATCAATATGTTCACTCTGAACATATGAGGATGTATTTTTAGCGATGCCAAATTTGGCAGAGATACATCTTGTGATGACTTCAATAGTTTTGTTTATTTAGATAAATAGGCATCCTAGGACAGGCCACAATGATATCATATGAAATAATGTAAAATATGAAATTTGCATCAGTCACACCACGCAACTTACATTTGCATGGTGACATGATAACTTTACATGCTTGGCTTGAATAGCCATGTTCTCCAGAACATACCCGTGTTTCCCCGAAAATAAGACTAGTTCTTATATTAATTTTTCCTCCAAAAGATGCATTAGGGCTTATTTTCTGGTTAGGTCTTATTTCGGGAGAAATATGGTACTAAATACATCCATCTGGCTGACAATCTTAACTTAACTTAGCTTATTTTGGGGGTAGGGGTTATATTATGAGCATCCTGAAAAATCACGCTAGGGTTTATTTTCCGGTTGGGTCTTATTTTTGGGGAAACATGGTAGATGAGGACCTTGATGGAGACAGAGAAGGTCCATTATCATAAATAGATAAATGTGGCTTGAGCCCATATAAAGAAATAAATTTATGGTAATATCTCAGACAATCAACTCCCCAATTCATAAGATTATAAAAGGAGGAGGAAGAGAAGGCCATTCACATTCTGATACTCTAGCCATTTTAATAAAAGTAATTTGGGGCCTACAGTACATGGAATATTTTTTTAGTCTGGTCAATCCTTCTTTGATTTGCCTTTGAACTAGTTTAATACCATGACCCTAAAGGATTGTAGAGTTGTGCCACTGATCATAATTCTTTTATTTTAAATTGACTATAGATCAGTGGTAGAATTCTTTTTTTTTTTACTACCAGTTCTGTGGGCGTGGCTTGGTGGGCATGGCAGGGGAAGGATACTGCAAAATCCCCATTCCCACCCCATTCCTGGGGGAAGGATATTACAAAATCTCGATTCCCACCCCACTCTGGGGCCAGCCAGAGGTGGCATTTGCCGATTCTCCAAACTACTCAAAATTTCCACTACTGATTCTCCAGAACCTGTCAGAACCTGCTGAATAGCACCCCTGCTATAGATTGTTTTTTTTTATGTTTATGTCATGATTTTTAAAGTTGTTTTTATAGAATTAGTTTTTACCTTTGATCCATCCAGAAGTGCTCAGATGAGATTTGTATCTATTTAGATATTTAGATACAAATCAAAATAATAATATTGACAATAGTAAGCATTGACAAAATCACCATCAATCAATTTCCACAGGCAGCTTTACTTGGAACAGCTTACATTCTCCAATGGTACCTTTAACATCATCAAACAACATCTGCCTATCATGGGTACTTAAAAAGGATTTGATAATGGACAAAAATACCAAATCCAGTCTAAGCGATTAGCCGACAAGCGTTAATGTGTTTTATTGATTGTAACAAAACTTCCATCAAGTAAATACAGTACTCAGAAATCCATAGTCAAAAATATTTAAATGCTAAAAATTTCAACCCACTGTTATGGCTTTAATTCAAGTATTTCTGGGAATTTGTGAAGAATGGTAATAATTCTTTAAACTACAATTATATTCACATTTATGTGCAGGAATCATGTTTGAACTCAGTTCATTGTAGACATCCTTTATGACTGCCTACAATCTCAGTTTCAGATTTTCATCTGGCAACAATAGTATTAGTAAATGGATTTGCCTTTATTATCTTCAAATGTATATCCCGTGAGGATCAAGCCTACTTAATTTAGCAGCCTTTAAAAGCAAAGAATGTCAGTCTCGGCTGTTATTTGTGAATAGTCTGATTTTTGTTTATCTAAACTGCCAGGCAATGCTTTTAACACTTCATAATAATCTCACTCTCAGTTTTTCTCTTTCAACATTTGTTGAATGGTTGCTTCACATTCCACAGAGAATTACTTTGCAGCACCTACATTCTGTAGGTACAATTACAGAATTGTACAATTATCAATACAACTGTTTAATTCAAATTTCCTGCAAGGTTTCTTTGGTTTTTAAAGAGGACAGATTGCAGGAGGTATTTTTTTTTATGAGACAATCTTTTATATTAAGAAATATGCTTCCATAAATCAGAATATTAACTATACTTTTGAAATACGTCACCTAAAGGTAGTCCTTGACTTACAATAGTAACTGAGCTCAGAATTACATGTGTTGTGGCGATCATTAAGTGGGGCACCACGAAAACATGTCTGATTTTACAACTTTTAGGAGCAATTAAGTGAACACGTAGTTGTTAAGTAAACTCATTTTTCCCAATGGGCATTTTTTGCCAGAAATTGGAAGTAAACACCAGAAGTTTCAAAAATAATGTGGGGGGAAAAAAATGATGATCACATGACCAAGGGATGCTGCAAATGGCTGTAAATGCAAGCTCGTTGCCAACCACCCTAGATAGATAGATAGATAGATAGATAGATAGATAGATAGATAGATAGATAGATGATAGATAGATAGATAGATAGATAGATAGATAGATAGATAGATAGATAGATAGCTGTCTTCTTAAGTTAAGTTAAGTTAAGTTAAGACCCGAGATTTTAATTTTTTGCATAGATAGATAGATAGATTGATTGTATGTGTACACACAGTATACCCATACAACAAAATTCACTTAGCACCCAAAGACCAGGTCCAACACACATAATAATCCCCAAACACACTCCCACCCATCACAAATTCCCCACCCCTAAACCACCCAAACATCCACACAACAGATCAAGTAATACTGTCCAACAGCTCACTGATGGTGGCCCTTTAGTTCATTGTTGACTGCAATTATAGCTCTGGGACAAAAACTATTCAGAAAATGTGTGGTCTGAGTTTTAATTGTTCTGTATCTTCTGCCAGAAGGCAACAGTCCAAAAAGATTGTAAGCAGGATGGGAAGAGTCTCTGAGAATGTTATGCAACTTTCTCAAACAGCGAGATTCGAAGATGTCATCCAGGGCTGGTAGCTGGAGCCCGATGATATTCTGGGCAGTTTTAATGGTTCTCTGTAGAGCTTTTTTGTCTGCTACAGAGCTGCTCCCATACTACGCAAAATGTGAACACATAACTGTGAGGGGTGCATGCAGCCATGGGAACTTTAAAATCGGGTCATAATTAGTTCTGGAGAGGTCTGCCATAGTAACTTCAAATGGTTGTTAAATGAGGACTAGCTTCAGTACGGACTTAAAAACCTGCTATCTCAGTCTGACTGTCCCAGATTAAGAGTTAAAGATTTAGAGATGCTAGACTCTGATTTGTTCAGATTTTGGTGTTGACATTACCCTAGACCTGAGTTCTGCCCCAAGTTAAGATTGTCACAGAAGTATTCATTCATTCATTCATTTGTCAAGTACGTATTACATAATATATATAAGTATAAGCATGAATTGAATACATAAAATGAATACAATTAAAGGGAACATTAGGACAGGACGGTAGGCACGCTGGTGCTCTTATGCACGCCCCTTACAGACCTCTTAGAAATGGGGTGAGGTCAACAGTAGCCAGTCTAAGGTTAACATTTTGGGGGTTTTGGGATGAAACCACAGAGTCAGGTAGTGCATTCCAGGCATTGACCACTCTGTGCTGAAGTCATATTTTCTGCAATCGATTTTGGAGCGGTTCATTTTAAGTTTGTATCTATTGTGTACTCGTGTATTGTTGTGATTGAAGCTGAAGTAGTCATTAACAGATAGGACATTATAGCAGATGATTTTATGAGCTATGCTTAGGTCATACCGAAGGCGGCGTAGTTCTAAATTGTCTAAGCCCAAAATTTCAAGTAGCATTATTCCTTTTCTTTTTTCATTTAAGATTTCAGAAGAAAAGAAGACATTTAAAAAAGAGAAAGGGGAGACAGAATTTCAAGATTGATCAATATAGAAAAATTAAAATTCTGTGCTATGGAGAAAAGTGTAGGTCAATAGTATTCCTTTTCCTAGAGTTTTGCAACTGGAAGCAATTGTTCCCATAGGCTATAAAGGATGTTTCCCTTCATCATCTCCAATCCCAGGAGATATTTTCCAAG